>NC_029785.2:30578672-30623755 GCF_000816755.2 Arachis ipaensis
GTTAACGTGACCTTTAACGTAGGCTTGCCAAATCTTCGAGAGCGTTAGTGACACCTACCTTTTTCACTAACGCTCCAAAACACCCCTTTCCCACGTTAGCGCCTCACGTTAATTACATTAACGTGACCACTAACGTGGTGTTGATTGCCATCTCCAACGTTAGTGACAAAGGTGAGTGTCACTAACGTTGGAGATGGCAATCAACACCACGTTAGTGGTCACGTTAATGTAATTAACGTGAGGCGCTAACGTGGGAAAGGGGTGTTTTGGAGCGTTAGTGGCACTCACTTTTACCACTAACGCTTGGAGCTTCCTTTTCCTCCACGTTAACTACCACGTTAATGTAGTTAACATGGTATTTAACGTAGGCTATGATGGCTTCGAAGACGTTATTGGCGATCACTTTTCTCATTAACGTTGCAAACTAGCTCCCATTCCACGTTAGTGGTCACGTTAGTTAGACTAACGTGGCTACTAACGTGGCTTTTTCTTGCCTCCTTTGTCCTGAAATCAAGCAAATAAACATGAAATCATATAAAATTCACAATGTTTGCTTGAATCAAGATGTAACTGAAATTCTACCTAAAACTTGCTTATTTCTTAAGAAAATGCATGAAACTACCCTAAAATAGTAAAGAAAAGGTCAGTGAAACTGGTCAAAATACCCTGGCATCAAGGAATGAAGAAAAAAGCATGCAAAGTGGGAGAACTCATGAAGAAATGAAGGAACCGTAAAGCTGTCAAGCCTGACCTCTTTGTATTCAATCGACCATAACGTGAGCTACAGAGGTCCAAATGAGGCGGTTCCAGTTGCGTTCGAAAGCTAACATCCGGGGCTTCGAAATGATATAAAATTTGCTATATGTTGCTTTGCTTTCAGGGGCGCGCACGCGCCATATACGCGTGCACGCTGATGCTGCTCGTGGCCCACTAAGGTGAAATCGCCCCCAGCGATTTCTGAAGCACTTTGGGCCCAACCCAACTCATTTCTAATGCTATTACATGCAGAATTCAAGCTTGGACAAAGGGGAGAGCAATTGTTTGAAGTGTTAGCATCATGTAGAGTAGTTTCTAGAGAGAGAAGCTCCCTCTTCTCTCTAGAATTAGGTTAGGATTAGGTTAATTCCTCTTAGATTCATGTTTAATTCCTTGATTTCATCTTGTTTCCTCAACAATTTCTTGATCTAATACTTAAATTCTTCTTGATTCTCATGTTAATTTCTCTTTTGAGCATCTTTTTGTGATTGATGAACACTTGTGGATTTGGATTTTTCTTTAATGAGATTTGATGTTTGATGTTCTTTTGATGTTGATTTGAGTTGTGATTATTGATTTCTTGCAATTAGTAGTTGGTAGATTTTACTATTTCTTGTCATTTACTATGCTTTCTTTTTATGCCTTCCAAGTGTTTGACAAAATGCTTGGTTTGTTGTTAGAGTAGATTTTGAGCATTCTTGACTTGGAAAGAGTAATTAGGCAATCTTGAGTCATAAAAACCCAACTCATGTTGGTGATCTAGAGTTGTTAGCTAATATTATTTCCATTGACACTAATCTTTTGCTAATTTAATTAGTGAGTTGATTAGGACTTTTGGATTGAGATTAGCTAGTCTTGTTAGACTTTCTCTCATAGAAGATAACCTATATCTTCTTCTAATGTTGGAGATGACGTAATAAGATAAATTCTTGTTTATATTTGTGACATGATTAGTTAGTCTTGTTTGACATTCTCCCTATGTGGAGATGACATGATAGCTTCTTCCGTTAGAAATACCTCCCCTTAAGTTGCCATCATCCTTCACAACATTCAAGTGGGTAAAATTTATATCCCTTAGCTTTCTAATTCCACTTGAATATGGGCTACTGGAGACGGATGGTCAACTTATAGCTCTTTGTGGCATTAAGAGTAAGAGGAAGATGGTCAGTGGTAAGAATTATCCTGCAAGGTTCATTATGGTTGGAAGCTTTAAGTTTAAACGCAAAGGTTGGTGGAGAGCTCAATTGAATGGATCTAGGAAGCTGTTTGGACGCTTTAGTGAGAATTCTAAAGCTGAACCACCCGGATGGAATCATAATGATCAACAAGAAGACGGGTGCAAAAGCAAGATTTGAGACCCCAGAATTCATTCCGGCAATCAACACTCTTGGGGCCTTTTCACTTGCTTTCACTTACTTGAAGGCTTTCTGCACCTAGTTTGGGATCCCGGAGGCTGTTGGCATTCCAAACATTGGTGGAGATTTCTGGATGAATTCAAGCACAAGCCACCATAACAGAGAGCTCACAAAATGTCCAATTTAAGGACTTTAAATAAAAGTGCAAGGTGGGAGACAAACCACCATGGTATGATCGCTCCTTTTCCAATTATAATTTTATTTAGTTTTGTTTGTTTTTTTGAATTTTATTTTATTGAACCTGGAATTATTCATAGCATCTGCATACTACATTCTGCATATAAAAAAAACACACGCACGCAACACGGCAGCGTCGCTGACGCGTCCGCGTCACCAGTGCGTTGTGAAGAAAAGAAAGTAAACAAAAAGTCACGCGAAAGCGTGGCTGGAGGCGTGCTTTAGGCACAAACATTCCCACGCGTCCGCGTGACCCACGCGGCCGTGTCATTTGGAAAAATAGCCTCCCACGCGTCCGTGTCACCCATGCGAACGTGTGCTCCAACAAATCGACGTAAAAGGGGTGCATGGCCAAAAGTTGTGTTGGAATGGGGCTGGACTCGTGGTGGAAGCCCAAGCCCTCCCACGCGGCCGCATCGATTTCCAAAAATGGCCATCCACGCGATCGCGTCAACCACGCAACCGCGTAACCCAAAAATTTGGCAAAAAGAGTTTTCGAACAGAGAGTTGCGCAAACGCGAGGCTGCACTCGCGCAAATCGCACAAATCAGGCCACGCGATTGCGTGACCCATGCGTCTGCGTCACCTGACCTTATCGCACACCACACGACCGCGTCACTCACGCGTCCGCGTCGCCTGCGCCGCACAACTTATCCAGATCAGCGCCAATTATCTTATCTTTTCTTTTCTAGTCCTAATTTCTTCTATCTTTTCTTCTTTCTTCTTCCTTTTCTGACTTTCTTCTTCTTCATCTCTTTAACTTCTCATCTCTCTTCACTTCCATTCTATTTCATTTAATTTATTTGTATACTTTCATCCATTGCATTATTTTCATTGGTGTTAGAAATTTATTTGGGTCATTATTTTCTATATTTTTGTGGATTATTAAAGGAATTGTTTGCATTTATATATTACTTTTTAAAAGATTGCTTGCATGTTCAATTTAATGCTTTCAATTGCTTATTTACCATGCTTGCTATGTGTTTGTGAAAAAGCCCGTATGGCATTGTGCACTATTTTTCGATTTCTTTCTATCTACTACTCTAAATGCTTACTTTTCACAAAATCCTTTTTATATTTTATTACTTAAATATAATTGTTATTACAAACATGTTGTTAGTTTGAAAGACCTGGTAATCTAACTTGGACATTGAATGCTTGATCTATGCTATTCATGCCTTTGCCAGCATGCCAATAAACATCTTGCATTTAATTGTCATTGCATGCACTTGCTATATTTCCATTGATGAACTTTTCACATGTAGTCATGATCATGTGTTAACGTCGTTCTTCTTTATTGTGCATTGATTACCACCTTTTCCGCTCTCTTCCTTGCTCTAACCCTTAGCTTTAAAAGTTACTTTCTTTTTCCCTTTTCAGGATGGCAACAAAAAAGGGTAAAGAGAAAGCTACTCCCAAACCACCGGCAAGGAAAGGAACAAAAAGAGCCCCAAATGAAGAACCACAACCCCCATCCACTTGCACATCTTAGCATGCACCGAGGACGGCGCAATCTTTAAGTGTGGGGAGGTCGATACCGATCTCCATGGGTTAGTTATTTCCCATTTTCAACACCAATGTTAATTTGTTAGTTGTTACATTTGCATGTTTGCTTGCATGTTTATTTAATTTTAATGCATATTTTACCACTTCTTGGTTGAAAAATAATAAGTTTTTTTCTAGGACCCTATTTTTGAAAATTTTCACTAATTTAAATTTAAAAAAATTAAAATTTTCTATGTGTTAAATTTGTTTGAAGTTGTATTTGGAATATGGTTTTTGAGCAAAACAACACACAACCCGTGAGATTTTGAGTTTATTTACATGGTTACATTATTTAACCATAAATATTTATTCTTGTATGTTTTCTTCTCTATAATTGCAATATTTGCTTTGTTCCATTCTATATGTCCATTATTTAGTGTATTTACATGCTTGCATATTGGTGCACGAAATTGTGATCTCCAGGCTCGAACAAATCCTGGTAATGGCTCCAAAGCTTGGTCTTTGAGGAACAGCAGAGCTCCACACCTTAATCTATGGAGTGTAGAAACTCTACTGTTGAAAATACATAAGTGAAAGGTCTAGGCATGGCCGAGATGGCCAGCCCCCTAAACGAGATCACAGGATCAAAATACAATCCAAGATGCCTAATACAATAGTAAGAGGTCCTATTTATAATAAACTAGCTACTAGGGTTTACATGAGTAAGTATTTGATGTATAAATCCACTTCCGGGGCCCACTTGGTGTGTGTTTGGGCTGAGCTTAAGTGTTGCACGTGCAGAGGCCATTTGTGGAGTTGAACGCCAGTTTTTGTGCCAGTTTGGGCGTTCAACTCTGGTTTTGGATCCTCTTCTGGCGCTGGACGCCAGATTTGGGTAGAAAGCTGGCGTTGAACGCCAGTTTACGTCGTCTATTCTTAGCCAAAGTATAGACTATTATATATTGCTGGAAAGCCCTGGATGTGTACTTTTCAACGCAATTGGAAGCGCGCCATTTCGAGTTCTGTAGCTCCAGAAAATCCACTTTGAGTGCAGGGAGGTCAGAATCCAACCGCATCAGCAGTCCTTTTTCAACCTCTGGCTGGCGTTGAACTCCAGTTTACGTCATCTATTCTTGGCCAAAGTATGGACTATTATATATTGATGGAAAGCCCTGGATGTCTACTTTCCAACGCAATTGGAAGCATGCCATTTCGAGTTCTGTAGCTCCAGAAAATCCACTTTGAGTGCAGGGAGGTCAGAATCCAACCGCATCAGTAGTCCTTTTTCAACCTCTGAATCTGATTTCTGCTCAAGTCCCTCAATTTCAGCCAGAAAATACCTGAAATCACAGAAAAACACACAAACTCATAGTAAAGTCCAGAAATGTAAATTTAACACAAAATCTATTAAAAACATCCCTAAAAGTAACTAGATCCTACTAAAAACATACTAAAAACAATGTCAAAAAGCGTATAAATTATCCGCTCATCACATATGATTGAGTCCATTATTTTTTATTAGCTCACTTATCCCAAATAAGCCTACCTTTTACATCACCCTTGTTAGCCACTTTGAACTCTTTAACCCACTTCTATTTCATAACCACATTACTAGCCTTAAGCAGAAAAACAAAATAAAAATTCCAAGATATATATATTACCCCAAATGCAAAATAAAAAGAATCAATGCACATGGGACAAAATTCAAAAAATAAGTTTGATACATGAGCATGTAATACAAAAGTGGGAAAAATTTGGGTAGCTAGGTAAAGCATTTTAAAATTATATAAAGTATGTATATGTTAGGTGAGATCTTAGACTAATCAATGATTCACTTTATAAATCTCACTTGGCCATACATATATCTTTACCTTTACCTCAGCCCTGTTACAACCCTAAAAAGACCTCATGATGTTTGCATTGGTACATTAAATATTTGTTGATTGGTTTGATGAAGAACAAAGTTTAGAAAGCATGATTAGAGAAGAGTAGAGTGAGTTAACCTATACACTTGAAAGACTAGAGTGATATACACTACCAGTGAAGGTTCAATGCTTGATTCTATGTTCCCTGCTTTCATGAGCTATCTTCTTACAAGTTTACATGTCTTTTGTTGTATGATTTGAATTAGTGAAATCTGATTTATGTTTGTCTTGAAGAGCTTATTTACTTTTAACCAAGTACGTAGAAGCATTTAGCATGTAGTTGCATTCATAGGTTGCATTTCATACATTCTACCATTCCTCTTCACTCTTATAGTTTCTCTTGAGCTTAGCATGAGGACATGCTAATGTTTAAATGTGGGGAGGTTGATAAACCACTATTTTATGGTTTATCTTGTGCTCAATTGAGTGGATTTTATCAAATTTTTCATACACTTATTCATACTATTTGTATGGTTTTACATTCTCCTTCCTGATTTTGTGCTATGATCGAAAACATGCTTCTTTGGTCTTAATTTTGATATGTTTAATCTTCTCTTATTACCATTCGATACCTTGATATGTGTGTTAAGTGTTTTCAGAGTTTATAGGACAGGAATGGCTTAGAGGATGGAAAGGAAGCATGCAAAAAATGGAAGGAATACAAGAAGTTGAAGGAATTGCAAAGCTGTCAGCCTCACCTCTTCACACTCAAACGGCTATAACTTTAGCTACAGAGGTCCAAATGATGCAGTTCTAGTTGCGTTAGAAAGCTAACGTCCGGAGCTTCGATTTAATATATAATTTGCCATAGTTTCCCTGACGATAAGCGACACGAATGCGTGATCTACGCGGACGCATCGCAGTGGCGAAAAAACCAGCGTGTTTGAATTCGAAACCAGCGAATTCTGGGTTGTTTCTGACCCAGTTCTCGGCCCAGAAAATACAGATTAGAGGCTATAAAGTGGGAGAATATATCCATTCACAATCATTAGCTCATAATTCATAATTTTAGGATTAGATGTAGTTTTTAGAGAGAGAGGTTCTCTCCTCTCTCTTAGGATTTAGGATTAGGATTTCTCTTAGAATTTAGGATTTCATCTTCTTCAATCACAGGTTTAATATTCCTTTTACATTTTTATTTATTCTAATGCTTTTTATTCGTATCTGACTCATGTTACCAATTTGCCTTATGAATTCTTCGTATTTAGATTTGAATGTTTTATTTAATATAATTTGAGATATTTCAGATTTGACTTTGCTTTGCTTTATTTATATAAATGCTTTCGATTTATCCAAATTATTTTCATTCAAGTAGACTCTCTTCCCTTTTGGCTTTGGTTAAGTAATTGGTGACGCTTGAGTTATCAAATAAAGCAGTGGTTGAAATTGGCAGATTACTAATTGATCTAGATCGCTCTAAGCTAGTCTTCCCACAGGGATTGACTAGGACCTGAGGATCAAGCTAATTAGTCCACTTGACTTAACTAAGTGGGATTAAAATCCAATTCTCATCACAATTGATAAGGATAGGACTTCCAAATTCTCATACCTTGCCAAGAGTTTATTTTATAGTTATTTATTTATTTTATTTGTCATTTAAATTACTTGTTCCTTACTTTCAAAACCCCCAATTTACAAAACTCATAACCAATAATAAGAACACACCTCCCTGCAATTCCTTGAGAAGATGACCCGAGGTTTAAATACTCGGTTATCAATTTTATTGGGTTTGCTTAAGTGACAAACAAAACTTTTGTAAGAAAGAAAATCTTGTTGGTCTAAAAGCTATACTTACAATGCGAATTTATTCTGTGAATTTTTAGACCAAGCAAAAGTTCTCTCTTCACTATGCTCTCTTGCCCTTTGGCTAAATTTTGCGTGGTCTGAGCAAGTGCTTTTGTGGTTTGGGTCAGGGCTTGTAAAGTTGCTTCAAGATTTGAAATCCTAGTTTCCTGATGGTCAATGGGTGGTATGTTGGGATATGATTGTTGTTGCTGGAAGTTATTTGGGATGTTAAGGTGGTTGTTCTATGAGTTGAATGGTGGTATGGAGAAGTTATTTTGGTGGACTTGTGAATTGTTATGGGGTTGATGATATGAGTTTTGTGGTTTTTTGTATTGGTTAATGTTATTGGATGAGTGATTTTGGTTGTTTGTGTTGCGGGAGTTGTTGGAATTGTGGTTCCTCTGCCATGAGTTTTGATTATCACCCCCACCTCAAGTTGGGATGATTCCTCCATGATGGATTGTATATATCACCATGGAAGTCATTCTGATAAGAGCTTGAGGTGTTATGCATATACTGGACTTGCTCTGGTTGTTGCTCATCCTTGCATTTCTCGAAAACTTCTTCACCTTGGCCCTATCCACTTGAAGGTTGATTTGCTGTGTTTACTGCAGCCACTTGAAGTCCATCTATTCTCTTTGCCATCATCTCCATTTGCTATTGAATTTGTTGGTGCATCAATTTATTCTGTGCCAAGATAGTGTCCACACCTTCAAGCTCTAATACACCTTTCATTAGAGCTAGTTGGCATTGCCTTTGATGAGTATAAAAGTATTGATTATTGGTCATAGTGTCTATGAGATTCTGAGCTTCTTCAGCTGTCTTCATTAGCTGTAGTGAACCTCCTGCAGAGTAGTCCAGAGCCTCTTGAGCTTTTAGAGTCAAGCCCTCATAGAAATTCTGAAGTCTATCCCATTCACTAAACATTTCAGGTGGACATTTCCTAATCAAGGCTTTGTATCTCTCCCATGCCTCATAAAGTGATTCTCCATCCATTTGAGTGAAGGTTTGCACTTCTGTCTTCAATCTTATGATTCTCTGAGGTGGGTAGAACTTAGCTAGGAATTTGTTCACCAAATCATCCCAAGTATTGATGCTTTATTTGGGGAATGTCTCCAGCCATTGAGATGCCTTATCCCTCAAAGAGAATGGAAATAACAGCAACTTGTAGATATCTGGATGTACAACATTTGTCTTGACTGTTTCACATATCCTCAGGAAGACAGATAAGTGTTTATTCGGGTCTTCAAGAGGACCCCCTCCATAAGAACAATTATTTTGCACCAAAGTGATAAGTAGAGGCTTCAACTCGTTATTGGCATGAACATTTGGAGTGAGTATACTGCTCCCACAGTTTCCTGGGTTGGGGAAGGTGTAAGAGGCTAGAACTCTCCTTGGAGGTTGGCCATTGTTGTTAGCCACCTCCTCTGGTAGATTAGGGAGATTATCCTCCATCTCTTCATCTCCCTCTTCTGATTCTTCTTCTCCAATCACTCCCTTTCCTCTTGCCTCTCTTCTTAGCCTTAAGAAGGTTCTCTCTGGTTTAGAATCAAAGAAGGTGGATGCACCTCTTCTTCCTCCAGGCATACAACACAAACAAACCAAAAGAAAAAAAAATAGAACACTCTATTGCTAGAGTAAAGTTACAGTTAGCAGAAACAAAATTTAAAACAGTTAGTGAGCTTAGAAAAAACAAAGAAAAATGCTCAATCTAGATTATCACTGACTTAATCATTATCGATCTAAATCAATCTCCGGTAATAGCGCCAAAAACTTGATAGTAAAAAATTGAATTTCGCACAAACTAACCGGCAAGTATACAGGCCGCATCTAGTAGTAAAACTCACGTGAGTGAGGTCGATCCCACAGGGATTGATGGATCAAGCAATTTTAGTATGGTGATTAGTCTAGTCAAGTTAACAGTTGGTGAATTGGGTGAAATTGGATCAACAGAATATAAATTGCAAGAAATTAAAGTGCTGAAAGTAAATTGCTTGAAACTTAAATGGCAAGAAAAGTAAATTGCTGAAACTTAAAGAGCAAGAAACTAAAAGAGCTGAGCCTTAAATTGCAAAAAAATGTAAATAGTTGAATCTTAGAGTGCAAGAAAGTAAAATTTGCAGAATCTAAATTGCAGTGAAACTTAAATTGCATGAATTATAAAGGAGAATTGGGTGCAGGGAATCAAAACAGTAGTGAATCACAACAATGGAAGTAAATTCAGAGAGATCTAAATTGAAGAAAATCAAAGGAAATGATTCATCAGGGATTGGAGATATCATAATCCATCATGAATCAAATGGGTCTCAACTCCTTTCTCAATCATATGAGTAGATCCATGGTGGATTGAAATTGATTGGATCCCAATTCATTGGCAATCCAATCTCTCTAATCATAATCAATCTTGCCAATTCCTTGATCTAATTGTCAAGAGACGAGGTTAAGTGCATGTCTCTCATCCATAAGCCACACAAACTTTCAAGATCTCAATTTCTCCCGAATGGTGTTGATCAAGAGAGTTGTGAAGGATAGAGCTCCAATTCTAATGCAAGTGATTCCCCTTCCGAGGCTCACATAAGCATTCAATTGAATTAAACCCCCTTTTGGAGTGAATAATTCACAATTAAAATAGAAGATATCCAATAGCTACACAATTGAATTGAGAAGAAGAAGTATTTCATTAATTCATTATGATTACAATAGAGCTCTTCCCCCTAATGAAATTGGGGTTTAGTTTATTATTGCTCAAGTAAAACAGAAAACATAAGAATTGTAGAAAAGTGCAGAAAAGGAAAGTCAAAAGAAAATCAGTGCAGGTTTCCCAATTTGGGTTCCTGACTCAGCCTCCCAGATCTGCTAGCTATTCTAAATCAAATTTTTCTCTATTTATACATGATAAACTACTATTTTATGGTTTATCTTGTACTCAATTGAGTGATTTTTATCAAGTCTTTGCACACTTATTCATACTAATTGCATGGTTTTACATTTTCCTTCCTAACCTTGTGCTATTATTGAAAACATGTTTCCTGAGCCTTTAAATTGCTATGTTTAATCCCCTCTTATTACCATTCGATGCCATAATATGTGTGTTAAGTGATTTCAGAGTTTATAGGACAGGAATAGCTTAGAGGATGGAAAGGAAGTATGCAAAAGTGGAAGGAATACAAGAAGTTGAAGAAATTGCTAAGATGTCCAGCTTGACCTCTTCGTACTAAATCGACCATAACTTGAGCTACAAAAATCCAAATGAGGCGGTTCTAGTTGAGTTGAAAAGCTAACATCCGGAGCTTCGAAATGATATATAATTTGCTATAGCTGCCCTGAAGATAGGTGATGTGCACACGTGACCTAGAGAAAATTCAATCCACGCGTACGCGTGACTTTGCCCTGTGTTGGACATATCAGAAATTGCTGGAGGTGATTTTTGGGCTATTTTTGACCCAGTTTTCGGCCCAAAAAACACAGATAAGAGGCTATAAAGTGGGGAAATCGATCCATTCATTCATTGAACATTAATTGATAATTCAGAATTTTTGGTTTGGAGATGTAGTTTTCTATAAAGAGAGGTTCTCTCCTCTCTCTCTTAGATTTTAAGAATTATGAATTCTCTTAGTTTTAGGTTTATCTCTTCTTAATTCCAGGTTCAATGTTCCTTTAATTTAATTTCTCTTCTACTTTCAATTACTCTATCACTTTAGTTTGTTTATTTTCCCAATTTGGTTTATGGATTCCTATGTTTAATTTGATTTTCTATTTAATACAATTTGAGGTTTTCATATTTAAGATTGCTCTCTTCAATTCATGTTATTGATGCTTTTAATTTAATTTAGATTTCTCTCCCTTTTCTTTGGTTAAGTAATTGGTGACACTTGAGTTATCAAACTCAGCTGTTGATTGAAAATTAGAATTTGCTGATTGATTTAGATCCCTCTAAAGCTAGTCTTTCCTTAGGAGTTGACTAGGACTTGAGGAATCAAATTGATTAGTCCACTTGACTTTCCTTTATTTAGTAAGGGTTAACAAAGTGGGAGCAAAAAATAATTCTCATCACACCTGATAAGGATAACTAGGATGGGATTTCCAATTCTTATACCTTGCAATGGTTTTCATGATAATTTACTTTAATTGTTGCCAGTTTATTTTCTTGTTCCCTATTTCAAAAACCCAAAAATATACCTTTTTCCAAAACCAATAATAAATCATACTTCCCTGCAATTCCTTGAGAGACGACCCGAGGTTTGAATACTTTGGTGATAAATTTTACTGGGTTTGTTATTGTGACAACCAAAACTTTTGCACGAAAGGATCTTCTGTTGGTTTGGAAACTATACCTACAACGTGATTATTTTTATGAATTTCTTTACCGGCAGGAATCCGTTCGTCAAAATGGCGCCGTTGCCGGAGAATTGTAAACGTGTGCCTTATTATTGGTTATTGTAAATATTTGCTTTTTCGTTTCTTTGTTAGTGTTTCTAGTTTTAGGAGTTTATTTTCATTAATTTCTATTAGTTTTTATTTTTTTTGCTACTATGAATTCTCACCCCTCTGGCTATAAGTTTGATTCCAATGTTGTTGTAAGGAATGGAAGCTATAATGAGAACAGGCATCAAGGTTAGAAGAATCAAAGATGGGAGGAGCCACAAGGATTTGATCAACCCTCTTGGTAACAACCCCTCCAATGCGCTATAACCAACAACCATTCTGTGATGCATACCAAGATAATAGTTATGGTGGACCCTTTCATGACAAACCACCTCCACCAAATTACTATGGTCAAGAGCCATTCCAGGGAGTGTACAAAGATGATGAATGTGGTGGACCTCCTTGAAGTTACCAACAAGCCCCACCATATGCTTATGAATCCCCTCCTCAACATAACTCTGAACCACCATACTCACAAGCCCTTTTCCACGATTCACCTCCATATGACCCTAATCCTTATCCACCATACCAACCACCATATGAACCACACCCAGAACCACCACCTCAATATTCACCATCTCCATACCCTTATCAAGAAGAACCACCTCCGTATTATGAGCCCTTTCTCCCAACAATTGAACCCTCCTATCCACCCCAACCTCCATTGGATAACAACATACTCATCTTTAACATCATTGGTCTCACTTCTACACTCCAAAATCTTATAGCCCACATGAACAAACCCTCTACCTCCAATATTCAACCCTCAAACTCTAGTGTGCTTCCTTTTCAACCACATAATAATCTTCCCATCCCATCACCACCCTCCATGGAAGAGCACCCACATCCATCAATCCAAGAGCAAGATGATCCCAGTTATGCTATCAACATAGAACAAGAGAGAATGGATCGTCTTCGCGAATTCATACTTCATAAGAAGCTAGAGGAGGCCCTAAAGGTAGAGGTAGGAGAGACCCTTGGAGGAAGTTGTCAAGAGGTGGAAGTCAACAAGGAGGAGCTGGATTTTGTACTTAAAGATGAAGGAATAGTTGAAAGGAGTTGTCATGGAAGGGAAATCATCAAGGATGAGTACAATTTTATACTAAAATAACAGGACAAAGCAGTAATTATTGAAGAGGAAGAAGTGGTTGAAGACTTGGGAGATGCAGAACCTCCATGGGAAAGTCCAGTCATAGAACCTCCTTCCAAGACGTTTGAATTTGATGATGAAAAGGGTGTAAAACCTCCAAGGTATATCATGGCTAAAGACATTGAAGAGGTTGATCAAGAGATGAAGATCAAAGAAGAAGAAGCATAACCTCCCATGCCCTTGGTGAGTGGTGCACGAAATTATTACTCTCTTACAATTTCGCACACATGACCAGCAAGTGCACTGGGTCGTCCAAGTAATACCTTACGTGAGTAAGGGTCGAATCCCACGGAGATTGTTGGTTTGAAGCAATCTATGGTTATCTTGTAAATCTTAGTCAGGAAGTCAATTATGTTTATCAAGTGAATTGTGAATAACCAGTAGAGCATAAATTAAAAGTTACTTGTTGTGTAGTAATGGAGAATATGTTGGAGTTTTGGAGATGCTTTGTCCTCTGAATCTCTGATTTCCTCTGTCTTCTGATTCATTAAGCAATTCACGTGCAGAGGCCGTTTGTGGAGTTGAACGCCAGTTTTTATGCCAGTTTGGGCGTTCAACTCCAGTTTTTTATCCTTTTCTGGCGCTGGACGCCAGAATTTGGCAGAGAACTGGCGTTGAACGCCAGTTTACGTCGTCTATCCTTGTGCAAAGTATGGACTACTATATATTTCTGGAAAGCCCTGGATGTCTACTTTCCAACGCAATTGGAAGCATGCCATTTCGAGTTCTGTAGCTCCAGAAAATCCACTTTGAGTGCAGGGAGGTCAGAATCCAACAGCATCAGCAGTCCTTTTTCAGCCTGAATCAGATTTTTGCTCAGCTCCTTCAATTTCAGCCAGAAAAATACCTGAAAATACAGAAAAACACACAACTCATAGTAAAGTCCAGAAATATGAATTTTTCCTAAAAACTACTAGAAATAGACTAAAAACTAACTAAAACATACTCTAAACTATATGAAATTATCCCCAAAAAGCGTATAAAATATCCGCTCATCAGTGAGTAATGAAGAAGAGATTGAATTGGAAGAAAGCTACCAAAAGGAAGAGGTTGAAATTGAAGAAGCTTGCAAAGAGGTGGAAGTTATCAAGGAAGAGCACAAGGGAATGGAGCTTGAAATCACCTTACCAAAGTTGTTGGAGACGTCTGATAAACCACTATTTTATGGTTTATCTTGTGCTCAATTGAGTGGATGTTATTAATCTTTCATACACTTATTCATATAATTTGCATGAGTTTATGTTTTCCTTCTTGATTTTGTGCTATGATTGAAAACATGCTTCTTTGGTCTTAATTTTGATATGTTTAATCTTCTCTTATTACCATTCGATGCATTGATATGTGTGTTAAGTTATTTCAAAGATTACAGGGCAGGAATGGCTTAGAGGATGGAAAGGAAGCATACAAAAGTGGAAGGAATACAAGAAGTTGAAGAAGTTGCTAAGCTGTCCAGCTTGACCTCTTCGCATTCAAACGACCAAAACTTGAGCTACAGAGGTGAAAATGACGCGATTCCAGTTGCGTTGGAAAGCTAACGTCCGGAGCTTCAATTTGATATATAAAATGCCATAGTTTCCCTGACTCTAGACAATGCGAACGCGTGCTCCACGTGGACGCGTCGCAGTGACGGAAATCAGCGTGGCAGAATTCTTCTCCAGCGATTTCTGGGTTGTTTTCGATCCAGTTTTCGGCCCAGAAAACACAGATTAGAGGCTATAAAGTGGGAGAATCCATTCATTCATGATCATAAGCTCATAATTCATAATTTTAGTTTTAGATGTAGTTTTTAGAGAGAGAGGCTCTCTCATCTCTCTTAGGATTTAGTTTTAGGATTTAGGATTATTTCTTCTTCATCACAGGTTCAATGTTCCTCTTATTTATTTTCTACTTTTATTATATACTTTTAATTATTATTTATCTTTTCAATTTGGCTTATGCTACATTCATGTTATGATTTTCTTAATTAATATTATTTGAGGTATTTCAGTTTAGGATTGTTTTATTCTATTTATAAATGCTTTTAATTTAATTTAGATATTTTCTTCCTTTTGGTTTTGGTTAAGTAATTGGTAACACTTGAGTTGTCAAACTCAGCAGTGATTGAAATTGGCAGATTACTAATTAATCTAGATCGCTCTAAAGCTAGTCTTCCCACAGGGATTGACTAGGACTTGAGGATCAAGCTAATTAGTCCACTTGACTTGACTAAGTGGGATTAGAACCCAATTCTCATCACATCTGATAAGGATAACTGGGATAGAAATTCTAATTCTTATACCTTGCCAAGAGATTTTATTATTGTTAATTTATTTTAGTTGTCATTTAAATTACCTACTCCTTATTTTAAAATCCCCCAATTTACAAAACTCATAACCAATAATAAGAACACCTCCCTGAAATTCCTTGGGAAGACGACCCGAGGTTTAAATATTTCGGTTATCAATTTATTTAGGGGTTTGTTACTTGTGACAACCAAAATGTTTGTAAGAAAGGACTTTTGTTGGTTTAGAAGCTATACTTGCAACGGGAATTTATTTTGAATTCTAGACCACGCAAAAGTTCTCTCTTCAAAATGGCGCCGTTGCCGGGGAATTACAAACTTGTGCCTTATTATTGGTTATTGTAAATATTTTAAAAAAAATTTCTTATCTTATCTTAATTTTAAATTTCAAAAATCAAATATTTTTTTTAAAAATCATATCTTTTTCAAAATCTTTTCTTATCCTTTTTTCAAAAATCATATCTTTTTCAAAATATTTTCTTTTTATTAGTTTTTGTTTTTATTTTCTCCTACTACTATGAACTCTCACCCCTTTGGCTATGAGTCTGGTTACAATTATGTTGCAGGAAGAGAAGATTATAATGACAACATGCACCATGGTTGGAACAATCAAAGATGGGAGGAGCCACAAGGATTTGATCAACCCTCATGGCAACAACCACCTCCAATGGACTATCAACAACCATTCTGTGATGCATATCAAGGCAATGGCTATGGTGAGCAATCTTTTGATTATCAACAACCACCACCATATGCCTATGAACCCCCTCCTCAACATGACTTTGGACCACCATACTTACAAGCCCCTTTCCACCATTCACCTCCATATGACCCTAACCCGTATCCACCACACCAACCACCTTATGAGCCATATGAACCATATATAGAACCACCCCAATTCCAACCCAATTACTTCCAAGAACCACCACCTCAATATTTGTCATCTCCATATCCATCAACCCAAGAGCACTATGATCCTACTTATGATAGCCGAGCGCAACAAGAATCAAGGGATCATCTCACGGAAATAGTGGAAAAATTTCACGCAACCCTTCACCAATTGAATCAAGCAATAAATTAATTATCCTCTCGACGTTCGGATACTCAAGGAACCCCCATGGCTTCATGTGGACAATCTAATGAAGAACGTAGCATGAAGGAGATACTAAAAACTCCAATGGACAGTATGGAGTATGACTTTGTACTGGAACAAGCGGAGGAAGCTGTAATTATTGAAGAGGAAGAAGTGGTTGAAGACTTAGGAGATGCTGAGCCTCCATGGGAAAGTCAAGACATAGAAACTCCTTCCAAGGCGATTGAAATTGATGCGAAGGAGGGTGTACAACCTCCAAGGCATATCACAGTTGAAGACTTGGAAGAGGTTGATCAAGAGATGGAGATTAAAGAAGAAGACGCACAGCCTCCCATGCCCTTGGTGAGCAATGAAAAAGAGATTGAATTGGAAGAAAGCTACCAAGAGGAAGAGGTTGATATTGAAGAAACTTTCAAAGAGGTGGAAGTTGTCAGAGAAGAGCACAAGGGAGTGGACCTTGCAAATTCGTTAAAAATACCTCCCCCTAAGTTGCCATCATCCTTCACAACATTCAAGTGGGTAAAATTCATATCCCTTAGCTTTCTAATTCCACTTGAATATGGGCTACTGGAGACGGATGGTCAACTTAGAGCTCTTTGTGGCATTAAGAGTAAGAGGAAGATGGTCAGTGGTAAGAATTGTCCTGCAAGGTTCATTATGGTTGGAAGCTTTAAGTTTAAACACAGAGGTTGGTGTAGAGCTCAATTGAATGGGTCTGGGAAGTTGTTTGGATGCTTCAGTGAGAATTCTAAGGCTGAACCACCCGGATGGAATCATGATGATCAACTTGAAGACGGGTGTAGAAACAAGATTTGGGATCCAGGAATATATGAGGATCAATTTTGGGAGCTCAAAGCTTGTGAAGAACTCCATCAAAGCTTGAGGAATTTACTTGGTATTGATAGAGCTTATTGGAAGTCCAAGCATTGGTGGAAGTTTCAAGACGAGTTCAAGCACAAGCCACCATAACAGGGAGCTCACCAAATGTCCAACTTAAGGACTTTAACTAAAAGTGCTAGGTGGGAGACAACCCACCATGGTATGATCGTTCCTTTTTCATTTTTATTTAGTTTTATTTGTTTTCGAGTTTTATTTTGTTTTATTGTATTGAACCTGGAGTTTTTCATAGCATTCATATTAGCATTGCATTATGCATTTTACATAAAAAAAAAGCACGCACGCGACGCGGCAGCGTCGCTGACGCGTCCGCGTCACAAGTGCATTAGGAGAAAAGAAAAGTGAACAGAGAGTCACGCGAGAGCGTGGCTGGAGGCGTGCCTTTGGCACAAATTGATCCACGCGACCGCATCGCCGACGCTGCCGCGTTATTTAAAAAATAGCTTCCCCACGCGTCCGCGTCACCCAAGTGACCGCGTGGCCCTGTAAATCGACGTAAAAAGGGTGTATGGCCGAAAGTTGAGCTGGAATTGGGCTGGACTCGTGCTAGCGGCACAAGCCCTACCACGCGAATGCATGCCCTACGCGTCCGCGTAGTTCTTTAAACAAGGCCATCCACGCGATCGTGTCCACCACGCGATCGCGTCACCCAGATTTTTGGCAATATACATTTAAACAGAGAGTTGTGCGAACCTGAGGCTGCACTCGCGCGAATCGCACAAATCAGGCCACGCAATCGCATGACCCACGCGTTCGCGTCACCTGATAATTATTGCACACCACGCGACCGCGTCACTCACGCGTCCGCGTCGCTTGCGCCGCACAACTTATCCAAATCAGCGCCAAAAATCTTATCTTTTCTTCCCCAATCCTAAATTCTTCTATCTTTTCTTCTTTCTTCTTTCTTTCTTACTTTCTTTCTCTTCATCTTTTTAACTTCTCATCCTTTTTCACTTTCATTTTATTTTATTTAATTTAATTGCATACTTTCATTCATTGCATTTTAATTTTGTGCATATTTTTATTTTTTTTTCTAAATTTATTATTTTCCCATTGGTGTTCAAATGTTCTTATTCAACTGTTATATCTTTTCTGGTATTATCTTGGTGCTTCATGACTTGTTTTATTCTAATTGGATATTATTATTCATAAGTCAATGCTAATTTTTATAATACTGATATTCTTTTTGCATTGATATGCACTTACACTATTTTGCATTACCCACACCCATTCCCCCCTTTGTTGCAAATCTTGCACTATTGATATGCCGTATGCTTCTACTGTTTTCTCACTGCATGTTGTAACTACCATGTAATTGAAACTTTTATTATTTGGCATTACCAACCCATATTTTATTTATTTTTCTTATCTTTATTTCTGGGTTACTTTTCTTCTTTTTTTTCTTCTTTCAGGTTGGCCACCGAAGACGAAAAAAGGAAAAAACTTCTAAAAGGGGAGACAAACAAGTCCATCTGCACAATCATGGTATGATCGTTCCTTTTTCATTTTTATTTAGTTTTATTTGTTTTCGAGTTTTATTTTGTTTTATTGTATTGAACCTGGAGTTTTTCATAGCATTCATATTAGCATTGCATTATGCATTTTACATAAAAAAAAAGCACGCACGCGACGCGGCAGCGTCGCTGACGCGTCCGCGTCACAAGTGCATTAGGAGAAAAGAAAAGTGAACAGAGAGTCACGCGAGAGCGTGGCTGGAGGCGTGCCTTTGGCACAAATTGATCCACGCGACCGCATCGCCGACGCTGCCGCGTTATTTAAAAAATAGCTTCCCCACGCGTCCGCGTCACCCAAGTGACCGCGTGGCCCTGTAAATCGACGTAAAAAGGGTGTATGGCCGAAAGTTGAGCTGGAATTGGGCTGGACTCGTGCTAGCGGCACAAGCCCTACCACGCGAATGCATGCCCTACGCGTCCGCGTAGTTCTTTAAACAAGGCCATCCACGCGATCGTGTCCACCACGCGATCGCGTCACCCAGATTTTTGGCAATATACATTTAAACAGAGAGTTGTGCGAACCTGAGGCTGCACTCGCGCGAATCGCACAAATCAGGCCACGCAATCGCATGACCCACGCGTTCGCGTCACCTGATAATTATTGCACACCACGCGACCGCGTCACTCACGCGTCCGCGTCGCTTGCGCCGCACAACTTATCCAAATCAGCGCCAAAAATCTTATCTTTTCTTCCCCAATCCTAAATTCTTCTATCTTTTCTTCTTTCTTCTTTCTTTCTTACTTTCTTTCTCTTCATCTTTTTAACTTCTCATCCTTTTTCACTTTCATTTTATTTTATTTAATTTAATTGCATACTTTCATTCATTGCATTTTAATTTTGTGCATATTTTTATTTTTTTTTCTAAATTTATTATTTTCCCATTGGTGTTCAAATGTTCTTATTCAACTGTTATATCTTTTCTGGTATTATCTTGGTGCTTCATGACTTGTTTTATTCTAATTGGATATTATTATTCATAAGTCAATGCTAATTTTTATAATACTGATATTCTTTTTGCATTGATATGCACTTACACTATTTTGCATTACCCACACCCATTCCCCCCTTTGTTGCAAATCTTGCACTATTGATATGCCGTATGCTTCTACTGTTTTCTCACTGCATGTTGTAACTACCATGTAATTGAAACTTTTATTATTTGGCATTACCAACCCATATTTTATTTATTTTTCTTATCTTTATTTCTGGGTTACTTTTCTTCTTTTTTTTCTTCTTTCAGGTTGGCCACCGAAGACGAAAAAAGGAAAAAACTTCTAAAAGGGGAGACAAACAAGTCCATCTGCACAATCCTTGAAGAAAAACATCAGTTGGAACAACCCGTCCACCTGCACATCTCAGCATGCACCGAGGACGGTGTAATCTTTAAGTGTGGGGAGGTCGATACCGATCTCCATGGATTAGTTACTCTTCTATCTCAACACCAATGTTTTATTTTCTTTATTAGTTCATTGTTGCATTGCATAATAGATTGCATGTGTAGTTAATTGTTTGCATTTAAGTACTACTTGGTTGAGATATAATAAGTTTCTTTTTAAAGACCCTATTTTTGAAAAATTTTCACTAATTTAAAATCAAAATTTTTGTGTTAAACTTATCAGAAGTTGTATTTGGAACATGGTTTTTAAGCCAAAGAACACACAACCTGTGAGATTTTGAGCTTATTTATATGGTTACATTATTTAACCATAAATATTTTATTCTTGTGTGTTTTCTTTTCTATGATTTCAATCTTTGCTTTGTTCCATTCTATATGTCCATTATTTTGTGTATTTACATGCTTGCATATGATTGAGGCCATTATTTGTTATTAGCTCACTTATCCCAAATAAGCCTACCTTTTACATCACCCTTGTCAGCCACTTTGAACTTTTTAACCCCCTTCTATTTCATAACCACATTACTAGCCTTAAGCAGAAAAACAAAATAAAAATCCCAAGTTGAATCCTTGGTTAGCTTAAGATAGATATTGTGTATAATTTAAGTGTGGAGAATTTTATGGAAACATGGGATGATATGAAAAAGTAGGGAATTAAATCATTTGAAAATTTGGGAAGCATGCTCAGGTGAAATCAAAATAATTAAATTACCACGTGCATTGAAAGAAAAAAAAAGAAAAAATATATTAAGTAATTAAATAAGGGGATACAAAAAAAAAGAAGAAAAATAATATTACCCCAAATGCAAAATAAAAAGAATCAATGCACATAGGACAAAAAAATTCAAAAATAAGTTTGATACATGAGCATGTAATACAAAAGTGGGAAAAATTTGGGTAGCTAGGAAAAGTATTTTAAAATTGTATAAAGTATGTATATGTTAGGTGAGATCTTAGACTAATCAATGATTCACTTTATAAAGCTCACTTGGCCATACATATATCCTTACCTTTACCTCAGCCCCATTACAACCCTAAAAAGACCTCATGATGTTTGCATTGGTACATTAAATATTTGTTGATTGGTTAGATGAAGAACAAAGTTTAGAAAGCATGACTAAAGAAGAGTAGAGTGAATTACCCTATACACTTGAGAGATTAGAGTGCTTATACACTACCAGTGAGGGTTCAATGCCTGATTCTATGTTCCCTGCTTTCATGAGCTATCTTCTTACAAGTTTACTTGTCTTTTATTATGTAATTTGAATTAGAGAAATCTGAATTATTTTTGTCTTCGAGAACTTATTTACTTTTAACCAAGTGGGTAGAAACATTTTTTGCATGTAGTTGCATTCACATAGATAGGTTGCATTTCATACATTCTACCGTTCCTCTTCACTTTTATAGCTTCTCTTGAGCTTAGCATGAGGACATGCTAATGTTTAAGTGTGGGGAGGTTGATAAACCACTATTTTATGGTTTATCTTGTGCTCAATTGAGTGGATTTTATCAATCTTTCATACACTTATTCATATGATTTGCATGAGTTTACGTTTTCCTTCCTGATTTTGTGCTATGATTGAAAACATGCTTCTTTGGTCTTAATTTTGATATGTTTAATCTTCTCTTATTTCCATTCGATGCCTTGATATGTGTGTTAAGTTATTTCAGGGATTACAGGGCAGGAATGGCTTAGAGGATGGAAAGGAAGCATACAAAAGTGGAAGGAATACAAGAAGTTGAAGAAGTTGCTAAGCTGTCCAACCTGACCTCTTTGCATTCAAATGAACATAACTTGAGCTACAGAGGTCTAAATGACGCGTTTCTAGTTGCGCTGGAAAGATAACGTCCGGGGCTTCGATTTGATATATAATTTGCCATAGTTGCCTTGACGCTAGGTGACGCGAACGCGTGCTCCACGCGGATGCGTCGCAGTGACGGAAATCAGCGTGGCAGAATTCTTCTCCAACGATTTTTGGGCTATTTTCGACCCAGTTTTCGGCCCAGTGGCCACCAAGTTAGGGGGCTAACGTTGGCGCAAACTTTTGCTCCTCCTTGTGATTTTCATGTGCCAACGTTAGCCACCAAGTTTGGGGGCTAACGTTGGCGCAAACTTTTGGTACCCAGGGAGTGATTTTCAAGTTCCAACGTTAGCCCAAAAGTTAGGGGTTAACGTTGGCGCAAACTTTTGGTGCCCAGGGAGTGTTTTTCTCATGCCAACGTTAGCCTCAAAGTTAGGGGCTAACGTTGGCGCAAACTTTTGGTTCCCAGGGGTGATTTTCATGTGCCAACGTTAGCTTCAAAGTTAGGGGCTAACGTTGGCGCAAACTTTTGGTACCTAGGGAGTGATTTTCAAGTTCCAACGTTAGCCCAAAAGTTAGGGGCTAACGTTGGGGCTAACTTTTCACCCAAAAGTTTGTGCAAAAGTTTGAGGCTAACTTTCGGTCCAGCTTTTTGCTTCCTGGTTCAATTTCACTTATTCCATTGTCTTCTCTTTACTCCTAGCTATTCCTTCTTGCTTCAACCTTTCTCCAAGCTTTCTTCACCTATCATTAATCAACCAAACACATCAAAGCTATGCTTAAAATCATGAGATATTCATTCTTTCATAATATGTGACAATTATAGTATAAAACCTCATGAAATAGCATGAATTCATACATGGTTGATTAAATCAAAGGAAACATGAAAATCTACCCAATTAGCTTGCTTATGGCTCAAGAAAGTGCATAATTCAATTGAAAACTAAAGAAAAAGGCTAGTGAAACTAGGCTAAGATGACTTGTCATCACAACACCAAACTTAAAGCTTGCTTGTCCCCAAGCAAGAAAAAGATTTTATTGAGAAGAAAGAATGAAATGGAAGAGGATGTTCATGCTAGCAGAGTATTATTGATAGTTCATGGGATTTTGTGTGGATATATAAATACTCACTTCTTATTGACTCCTAGGCCTAGAAAGTCTCCTTCAAGCTTCAAGTAACATACTGCTATGACCTCTTATTATTCCTTTATCCTTGGCTATTACTTTGTTTATAAGCTTTATTTGAGTGTCATGTGTAGCAAGTTCATTTCCTTTTCTTTATACTTGACACATTATTCACTATAGACACTTGGCTCACATTCCTTCTTAGAACATTGATGCCCAGCACCTCTTTGGGCTACTAAGTACCTTGTAGTTAGGTTGCTCTTGATAGTGGACTTTCAGCTGATGATCTCGGGTTAGTTAACCCAAGTCATCAAGTGTTGATGCACTCCAAAGAGCTTAATAATCCAAGCAGATCCTAATACAAAGACACCACGGGCATATATTCTAAGGTTCAAGCTATTGGTGTCCAGCTTTGTTTCTTTTTGTTTTTCTTTTGTTCTGCCACTTTTTGGCTATTTCTTTTTCTCCTTTTTTTTTTCTTTCTTTTTGTTTTTCTTTCCAACCAAGGACTTTTATTTGATTAAGATTCATAGACAGTAGCTACTTTCTACTTAAGAGGAGACATCCTAGTGTTCTTATTCATTAAAGGTGAGCTATTATACAATCACACACATACCACCACTTACTTTTATTTTACTTCTATCTAACAGAGAACTATCTCACTTCACATTCAAACATTTCTTTTATTGAATTGAAAATGCAGGGGACAAAGCATGCTTTTTGTTAAGTGAAAGTAAACACACAAGCACATACTTAAGCTATCATACTTATTTCAACTAGAACACTCAAGATGCAAAATGACTGAACTAACAGTTACTGTTGCAATGGTAACACTCAAACTTCCAAATTAGAACAGTTCAATGCTGATAGAATTAAGTGACAATACAACCTCTTGGTGGCTTCTTCTTCTTACTCTCAGCTGATGGTATGTAACCCTTCCAAGAGAGTGATTGAATTCCTATAAAGTTCATGGAAGTTGCTTGTTTCTCAAGCCCTTAGGTAACTTGTTAGTGTGCAGAATTTTCTTGTAGGCTTTTGAACTTACTTTGGTGTGTGAACACCAAACTTAGTTCCTTGCCACCTTTCTCATGCATCAAAATAACTATATGTGAAATCCTCCTATCTTTGTTAAAGACAATAAAAACTAGAAAAACTAAAAAGTAAATAATTGGTTAATTAGTTTATCTGATTACTCGGAGCTAGCATCCATGTATGCAGAAGGTGAGAATGTGCTTTTAAATGAGAATTTGGTGGAACACCAAATTTAGAATCTTTCATTCTCTCTTAATTTATTTTGGTGTGCAACACCAAACTTAGCTCCTTGCAATATAGATAAGTCTAATTAACCCTTTTATTGAAATAGCTATGAGAAGTGAACTACCTCAGGTTGGGTTGCCTCCCAACAAGCGCTTCTTTATTGTCATTAGCTTGACATCAATCCACTTAGATCATGGGGGTTGAAAATCATAGTGCCTCAGCTTTTCTCCTCTTACTGTGAACCTCCTTCCGGTCTCCTCTTTGATGATCTCTAGGTGTTCAAGTGAAAGAACCCGGTTTACAGTGTAGTATTCGGATGATTGTGGGGACACCTTCATTGGTTGGGTGTTTAACACTACTTTATCCCCTGGTGAAAAGCCTTCAGTAGGGATCTTCTTATTTCTCCACCCTCTTGGCCTCTCCTTCTTTTCTTTCTCAAAAGATACCCCCTGCCTTGGTGGTTCCTTATCTGAGATGTTGAATTTCTCATCTGGAGGTTTTGGATCTAGTTTCTCCTTGATTTCTTTGGTCTGTGTTGGCCATTCTCACTGGTGGATTTGTTGGATTTGTTGAGTGTTCCTCCAATTCATGATATTCTTCATCTGATTCTTCCTCTCCAGCAACATTTTTTTCTCTTGCTTCTCTTCTTAGCCTTCGGAGAGTTCTTTTGTCTTGTTCATGAAAGGTGGGTGTGGTTCTTCTTGTACCTGACATACAAGCAGAACATAAGAAACACACAAACCAGTGACACTTCAATCTATTGCTAGAATGAAGTTTTAGTTAGCTGAAGCAAAAATTCAAACAGTTAGTGGGTTAATTGAAAATTAAAGGACAGAAAAGAAAAAGTGCTTGATCTAGATTACCACCTCACTTAATCATTGTCAATCTAATCAATCCCCGGCAACGGCGCCAAAAACTTGATGAGTTATTTTGGTGGAGAAACGAATATCTCCCAAAACAACACAAATCTAACCGGCAAGTGCACCGGGTCGCATCAAGTAATAAAAACTCACGGGAGTGAGGTCGATCCCACAGGGATTGAAGGATTGAGCAATTTTAGTTTAGTGGTTGATTTAGTCAAGCGAATCAAGTTTTGGTTGAGTGATTTGTGATTTGCAGAATTTAAATTGCATTGAAAGTAAAGGGAATGGGTAATTGACATGAAATTAAAGAGAACTGGAATTTAAAGTGCTGAATCTTAAAGAGCAAGAAATTAAATGGCGGAAACTTAGAATGCAAGAAATGTAAATTGCAAAATCTTAAAGTGCAAGAAATGTAAATGACTTGAATTGTAAAGGGGATTGGGACTTGGATTTGCAGAAATTAAACAAGGAAAAGTAAAATTGCATCAAGCAGGGAAGTAGAAGATGATTTGGATCAAATCGGATCTGAAGCAAAACAAGTAAATGAACATGAAAACAGTAAACAGAGAATTGAAAATTAGAAGTTCAGATCTCAGGACCCAGAGACTAGAAAACCAAGTCTAGATCTCAATGCCTTCCTAGATCCAACAAGAACACTTGCAAGGGAATTGTAAATTGCAAGGAAAGTAAATGAAGAGCAATTAACAGAAAATTAAACTCAATTAAGCAGTAAAGGAACAGAGAGATCCAAGGATGAGATTGAAACAGAATTTCTTCAATTCTCCAACCCAAGATCCAAGACAATTGTAATTGAAATTGAATTTAAAATCATGAGATATTCATTCTTTCATAATATGTGACAATTATAGTATAAAACCTCATGAAATAGCATGAATTCATACATGGTTGATTAAATCAAAGGAAACATGAAAATCTACCCAATTAGCTTGCTTATGGCTCAAGAAAGTGCATAATTCAATTGAAAATTAAAGAAAAAGGCTAGTGAAACTAGGCTAAGATGACTTGTCATCACCCAGAAAACACATATTAGAGGCTATAAAGTGGGAGAATCCATTCATTCATGATCATAAGCTCATAATTCATAATTTTAGTTTTAGATGTAGTTTTTAGAGAGAGAGGCTCTCTCCTCTCTCTTAGGATTTAGTTTTAGGATTTAGGATTATTTCTTTTTCGTCACAGGTTCAATGTTCCTCTTATTTATTTTCTAATTTTATTATATACTTTTAATTATTATTTATCTTTTCAATTTGGCTTATGCTACATTCATGTTATGATTTTCTTAATTAATATTATTTGAGGTATTTCAGTTTATGATTGTTTTATTCTATTTATGAATGCTTTTAATTTAATTTAGATATTTTCTTCCTTTTGGTTTTGGTTAAGTAATTGGTAACACTTGAGTTGTCAAACTCAGCAGTAGTTGAAATTGGTAGATTACAAATTTATCTAGATCACTCTAAAGCTAGTCTTCCCACAAGGATTGACTAGGACTTGAGGATCAAGCTAATTAGTCCACTTGACTTGACTAAGTGGGATTAGAACCCAATTTTCATCACATATGATAAGGATAACTGGGATAGAAATTCTAATTCTTATACCTTGCCAAGAGATTTTATTATTGTTAATTTATTTTAGTTGTCATTTAAATTACCTGCTCCTTATTTTAAAAACCCCCAATTTACAAAACTCATAACCAATAAGAAGAACACCTCCTTGCAATTCCTTGGGAAGACGACCCGAGGTTTAAATACTTCAGTTATCAATTTATTTAGGGGTTTGTTACTTGTGACAACCAAAACGTTTGTAAGAAAGGACTTTTGTTGGTTTAGAAGCTATACTTGCAACGGGAATTTATTCTGAATTCTTGACCATGCAAAAGTTCTCTCTTCAACGTCTCCCCCAAAGCCATTACCATCCAAAACAACATTCAAGTGGGTAAAATTCTTATCCTTGACCTTTACTTTCCCACTTGAATATGGTTTACTTGAGACAGATGGTCAACTTAGAGTTATTTGTGGCATTAAGAGTAAAAGGGAGATGGGTAGTGGTTGGCAACACCATCCTAGGTTTGTTACGGTTGGAAGCTCAAGGCCTGATTGCAAGGGTTGGCATAATTCTCAATTAATTGGGTCTAGGAGGATGTTTGGGTGCGTAAGTGAGAATTCTAAGGCTGAACCACCCAGATGGAATCATTATGATCCACTTGAAGACGGGTGTAGAAACAAGATTTGGGATCTGGGAATATATAAGGATCAAATTTGGGAGCTCAAAGCTTGTAAAGAACTCCATCAAAGCTTGAGAAATTTACTTGGTATTGATAGAGCTTATTGGAAGTCCAAGCATTGGTGGAAGTTTCAAGACGAGTTCAAGCACAAGTCACCATGACAAGGAGCTCACCAAATGTCCAACTTAAGGACTTTAATTAAAAGTGCTAGGTGGGAGACAACCCACCATGGTATGATTGTTCTTTCTTTTCTCTCCTTAGTTTTATTTTAGTGACTCTTCTCATTAGTATTGCATATAGTCTGCATTTTCATCTGCATAAAAAAAAGAACAAAAAGTTGCGTGGAAACAGTGCAGAAAGTGTGCCAATCGCACAAGCATCACCACACGTACGTGTCCCTCACGCGTACGCGTCATCTGAGAATTTGGCACTTCACGCGTACGCGTCAATGACGCACACGCGTGACCTTGCGAATTCGACGTAAAAGGTGTATTGGTCGAAAGTTATGCTGGCTTGGTGCTGGAATTATGCTAGAAGCACAAATCCACCCACGCGTACGACGACGCGTGCGCGTCATTTTCCACTATTGCACTTACACGCGCGCGCGTGCCTGACGCGCACGCGTCATATGACATTTTGGCACATATCCCAAAACGAACAGAGGGTTGTCTGAGTGCCACGATACCCTCACGCGAATAGCACAAACATGGTCACGCGTACGCGTGGAGTACGCGTACGCGTCATTCGTGAATCCGAACCTGAACCCTGCGCAGCCCTATTTTTTTTATATCTTATCTTTATAAATCCTAATTTCTTTCTTCTTCTAATTTCTTTCTTTTCCTTCTTCTTTATTCTCCCATCTTTTTCCATTCTTTCTCTTTCTTTACTCTTCTCTTCTTCTTTTCTCCTCCATCATATTTTCTTCACCTCACGTTCTTCATTACCCCTCTTTATCACCTTCTTCTCAAGGTTCTTTCTTTTTAGTTTCTTTTTCTTCTTCTTTTTATTATTTATCTATTTTTGCATTATTTTACTTGGTGTTAGAAATCTAATTGGGTGATTGTTTTCTTCCATATTTACTTGTGGATTATTAGAGAGTTATTTGACAATTATCACTAATTATTATTTTTGGGTTATTTGCATGTTCAAATTTAATACTTTCCCTATCATATTAAACATGCATACCAAGTGTTTGTGAATAAGCCCGTATAGCATTGTGCATTTTTAATTATTCTACTCTTCTACTCTAATGCCTGCTTTTCACAAAACCCTTCCTATATCTTATTAATTAATTAATTATAATTGTCAATACAAACGTGATTGTTGGTTTGTTACGAGTGATAATACATTTTAGCAATTAATGCTTGATCTATGCTACTCATGCCTTTGCCGACAAGCTAATAAACATCTTGCATCTAATTGCCTTCATATTTCTTGCTATATTTTCGTTGATGTCCTAATTACATGAAGTTGCGACCATGTGTTAATGACATTCTTCTTTACCTTAGCATGATTATCACTTGTACTTCCCTCTTTCTTGTTCTATCCCTTTGAATTGCATGTTACCTTTCTTCTCTCCCTTTTCAGGCTGGCCATTGCGAGGGAAAAGGAAACGTTTCTAAATGGAGCAATAAACAAGTCTGCCGCACGATCTTTGGAGGAAAAGCATCAGTTGGAGCCACCCGTCCACTTGTACGTCTCTGCATGCACCGAGGACGGTGCAATCTTTAAGTGTGGGGAGGTCGATACCGACTTCCGCGGGTTAGTACTTCCTGACTCAACACCAATGTTTAACTTTTCCTGACTCAACACCAATGTTTAACTTTTTTTGTTAAATTAGTTGTTGCATTTGCATGTTTGTTTGATTTTGTGCATATTTTACCACTTGGTTGAAGTAATATTTTCTTTTTCAAGAAACTTTTTATAGCATTTCGCTAATTTGAATTAAACTTTTTGAAAAACTTATTTGAAGAAATTTTAATTTAAAAAATGGTTTTAGAGCTCGAACACACAAAACCAGTAAGATTTTGAGCCTACTTGATTGGTTGCATCTTACCAACCAATATTTTATATTTGGTGTGTGTTGTTCTCTCTATAATTGTGATATTTGTTTTGCTTAATTCTATATTTCCATTGTTTGATGTATGCATGCACTTATATCATTGAGGCCTTAGTTTCACTGAGCTTATATACCCATATGGCCTTACCCTTTCATTATCCTTTGCAAACCAATGTTGAGCCATTATACCCCTTTGTTCTTTACTTTAGATCATCACTAACTCTAAGCGGAAAATAATAATGTCCTTAATTTGAATCTTTGGTTAGCTTAGACTAGTGAGAATACTCATGAATTAAGTGTGGGGAAAGTGGGTTTGGAAACGTTTGGTTTTGGAAATTAAGTATGTTAAACTTCTTTGTGAAAATGTGAGCAAACCTTGGACAGTCCCAGTGATACAAAGCACATGCATATGCATATATATATATATATATATATATATATATAATCAATAATAAATAAAAAAAGGGGAAAAAGGAAAATAAAAAGAGCAAATAAGTAAAAGGGGACAAAATGCCCCAAAATAAATGGTGAAAGCAATGCATATGTACTGTACTCGAAATTAGGATGCATGAATATGTGAAAAACATGGTTAATGGATAGTTAGATGTTGTATTATGATTACATGGATTGTCTTAAGTTAGGTGGAAAAAGTTTAAGTTAATTAAGGATTCAGATTTTAGTCCACTTGACCAAATACAATCCTACTTTGACCCTAACCACATTACAACCCTTAAAAGACCTCTTGATATGTGTATCTATGCATTGATTCTTTGTTGATTGGTAGAAAAAAAGCAAGCCTTAGAAAGCAAGGTTAGTAGAGAATTGAGAGAGTCGAACCTTAAACACGTGAGTAATTAGAGTGTATACACTTCCGGTGAGGGTTCGATGCTCGATTCTTTGTCCCCGGCTCTCATGAGCTATTTTCTTCGGCAAGTTTACTTGTACTTTATTTTGTGATTTGAATTAGTGAAATCCAGTTCATATTTCTTCTTGAAAGATTTTTTTACTTTTAACCAAGTAGGTAGAAGTATTTTTGCATTTAGTGGCATTCATATAGATAGGTCGCATTTCATACATTCTACCATTCCTCTTCACTCCTTTATAGCTTCTCTTGAGCGTAGCATGATGACATGCTAATGTTTAAGTGTGGGGAGTTTGATAAACCACTATTTATGGTTTATCTTGTGCTCAATTGAGTGGATTTTATCAAGTTTTTGCACACTTATTCATACTAATTGCATGGATTTACATTTTCCTTCCTAATCTTGTGCTATGATTGAAAACATATTTCCTGGGCCTTTAAATTGCTATGTTTAATCCCCTCTTATTACCATTCGATACCATGATATGTGTGTTAAGTGATTTCAGAGTTTATAGGACAGGAATGGCTTAGAGGATGGAAAGGAAGCATGCAAAAGTGGAAGGAATACAAGAAGTTGAAGAAATTGCTAAGCTGTCTAGCCTGACCTCTTCGTACTAAATCGACCATAACTTGAGCTATAGAGGTCCAAATGAGATGGTTCTAGTTGTGTTGGAAAGCTAACATCTGGGGCTACGCAAAGATATACACTTTGCCATAGCTGCCCTGAAGATAGGTGATGCCCATGCGTGGATCACGCACACGCATGACCTTGAGAAAATTTAATCCACGCGTACGCGTGGACGACGCGTACGCGTGACTTTGCCGCCTGCTGGACGTATCAGAAATCGCTGGGGGCGATTTTTGGGTTGTTTTGACCCACTTTTCAGCACAGAAAACACAGATTAGAGGCTATAAAGTGGGGGAATCGATCCATTCATTCATTGAACATTAATTGATAATTCCGAATTTTAGGTTTGGAGATGTAGTTTTCTAGAGAGAGAGGTTCTCTCCTCTCTCATAGGTTTTACGAATTAGGATTTCTTTTAGTTTTAGGTTTATCTATTCTTAATTCCAGGTTCAATGTTCCTTTAATTTAATTTCTCTTCTACTTTCAATTACTCTATCACTTTAGTTTGTTTATTTTCCCAATTTGGTTTATGGATTCCTCTGTTTAATTTGATTTTCTATTTAATACAATTTGAGGTATTTCAGATTTAAGATTGCTCTCTTCAATTCATGTTATTGATGCTTTTAATTTAATTTAGATTTCTCTCCCTTTGCTTTGGTTAAGTAATTGGTGACTCTTGAGTTATCAAACTCAGCTGTTGATTGAAAATTAGAATTTGCTTATTGATTTAGATCCCTCTAAAGCTAGTCTTTCCTTAGGAGTTGACTAGGACTTGAGAAATCAAATTTATTAGTCCACTTGACTTTTCTTTATTTAGTAAGTGTTAACTAAGTGGGAGCAATAAACAATTCTCATCACACCTGATAAGGATAACTAGGATGGGATTTCCGGTTCTTATACCTTGCAATGGTTTTCATGATAATTTACTTTAATTGTTGCCAGTTTATTTTCCTGTTCTCTATTTCAAAAACCAAAAAATATACCTTTTTTCCAAAACCAATAATAAATCATACTTCCCTACAATTCCTTGAGAGACGACCCGAGGTTTGAATACTTTGGTGATAAATTTTACTGGGTTTGTTATTGTGACAACCAAAACTTTTGTACGAAAGGATCTTCTGTTGGTTTGGAAACTATACCTACAACGTGATTATTTTTATGAATTTCTTTACCGGCAGGAATCCGTTCGTCAAAATGGCGCTGTTGCCGGGGAATTGCAAACATGTGCCTTATTATTGGTTATTGTAAATATTTGCTTTTTCGTTTCTTTATTAGTGTTTCTAGTTTTAGGAGTTTATTTTCATTAATTTCTATTAGTTTTTATTTCTTTTGCTACTATGAATTCTCACCCCTATGGCTTTAAGTTTGATTCCAATGTTGTTGTAAGGAACGGAAGCTATAATGAGAACAAGAATCAAGGTTGGAAGAATCAAAGATGAGAGGAGCCACAAGGATTTGATCAACCCTCTTGGCAATAACCCCCTCCAATGCGCTATAACCAACAACCATTCTGTTATGCATACCAAGACAATAGCTATGTTGGACCCTTTCGTGACAAACCACCTCCACCAAATTACTATGGTCAAGAGCCATTCTAGGGAGTGTACAAAGATGATGAATATGGTGGACCTCCTTGTAGTTACCAACAAGCCCCACCATATGCTTATGAACCCCCTCCTCAACATAACTCTGAACCACCATACTCACAAGTCCTTTTCCACCATTCACCTCCATATGACCCTAATCCTTATCCACCACACCAACCACCATATGAACCACCACCTCAATATTCACCATCTCCATACCCTTATCAAGAAGAACCACCTCCGTATTATGAGCCATTTCTCCTAACAATTGAACCCTTTTATCCACCCCAACCTCCATTGGATAACAACACACTCATCTCTAACATTATTGGTCTCACCTCTACACTCCAAAATCTTATATCCCACATGAACCAACCCTCTACCTCCAATAGTCAACCCTCAAACTCTAGTGCACTTCCTTTTCAACCACATAATAATCTTCCCATCCCATCACCACCCTCCATGGAAGAGCACCCACATCCATCAATCCAAGAGCAAGATGATCCCAGTCATGCTATCAACATGGAACAAGAGAGAATGGATCGTCTTCGCGAATTCATACTTCATAAGAAGCTAGAGGAGGCCCTAAAGGTAGAGGTAGGAGAGACCCTTGGAGGAAGTTGTCAAGAGGTGGAAGTCAACAAGGAGGAGCTGGATTTTGTACTTAAAGATGAAGGAATAGTTGAAAGGAGTTGTCATGGAAGGGAAATCATCAAGGATGAGTACAATTTTATACTAAAACAACTGGACAAAGCAGTAATTATTGAAGAGGAAGAAGTGGTTGAAGACTTGGGAGATGCAGAACCTCCATGGGAAAGTCCAGTCATAGAACCTCCTTCCAAGACGTTTGAATTTGATGATGAAGAGGGTGTAAAACCTCCAAGGCATATCATGGCTAAAGACTTTGAAGAGGTTGATCAAGAGATGAAGATCAAAGAAGAAGAAGCACAACTTCCCATGCCCTTGGTGAGTAATGAAGAAGAGATTGAATTGGAAGAAAGCTACCAAGAGGAAAAGGTTGAAATTGAAGAAGCTTGCAAAGAGGTGGAAGTTATCAAGGAAGAGCATAAGGGAATGGAGCTTGAAATCACCTTGCCAAAGTTGTTGGAGACCTCTCCCCCAAAGCCATTACCATCCAAAACAACATTCAAGTGGGTAAAATTCTTATCCTTGACCTTTACTTTCCCACTTGAGTATGGTTTACTTGAGACAGATGGTCAACTTAGAGCTCTTTGTGGCATTAATAGTAAAAGGGAGAGATGGGTAGTGGTTGGCAACACCATCCTAGCTTCGATACTGTTGGAAGCTGAAGGCCTGATTGCAAGGGTTAGCATAATTCTCAATTAATTGGGTCTAGGAGGATGTTTGGGTGCCTAAATGAGAATTCTAAGGCTGAACCACCCGGATGGAATCATTATGATCCACTTGAAGACGGGTGTAGAAACAAGATTTGGGATCCGGGAATATATAAGGATCAAATTTGGGAGCTCAAAGCTTGTGAAGAATTCCATCGAAGCTTGAGAAATTTACTTGGTATTGATAGAGCTTATTGGAAGTCCAAGCATTGGTGGAAGTTTCAAGACGAGTTCAAGCACAAGTCACCATGACAAGGAGCTCACCAAATGTCCAACTTAAGGACTTTAATTAAAAGTGTTAGGTGGGAGACAACCCACCATGGTATGATCGTTCTTTCTTTTCTCTCCTTAGTTTTATTTTAGTGACTCTTCTCATTAGTATTTCATATAGTCTGCATTTTCATCTGCGTAAAAAAAAAAAGAACAGAAAGTTGCATGAGAACAGTGCAGAAAGTGTGCCAATCGCACAAGCATCACCACGCGTACGCGTCCCTCACGCGTACGCGTCATCTAAGAATTTGGCACTTCACGCGTACGCATCATTGACGTGCATGCGTGACCTTGCGAATTCGACGTAAAAGGTGTATTGGCCGAAAGTTATGCTGGCTTGGTGCTGGAATTATGCTAGAAGCAAAAACCTACCCACACGTACGTGTCGTTAACGCGTACGCGTCATTTTCCACTATTGCACTTCCACGCGTGCGCGTGCCTGATACGCACGCGTCATATGACATTTTGGCACATATCCCAAAACGAACAGAGGGTTGTGCGAGCCCCACGATACCCTTGCGCGAAAAGCACAAACATGGTCACGCGTATGCATGACCGACGCCTACGCGTCACCCCCCTCAGTGCGCGACCCAAGCGTACGCGTGGAGTACGCGTACGCGTCTTTCGTAAATCCACACCTGAACCCTGCGCATCCCTTTTTTTTATATCTTATCTTTCTAAATCCTAATTTCTTTCTTCTTCTTTCTTCTTTCTTTTCTTTCTTCTTTATTCTCCCATCTTTTTCCATTCTTTCTCTTTCTTTACTCTTCTCTTCTTTTTTTCCCTCCATCATATTTTCTTCACCTCACGTTCTTTATTACCCCTCTTTATCACCTTCTTCTCAAGGTTCTTTCTTTCTATTTTCTTTTTCTTCTTTTTTTTATTATTTATCTATTTTTGCATTATTTTACTTGGTGTTAGAAATCTAATTGGGTGATTATTTTCTTCCATATTTGCTTGTGGATTATTAGGGAGTTATTTGACAATTATCACTAATTATTATTTTTGGGTTATTTGTATGTTAAAATTTAATACTTTCCCTATCATATTAAACATGCATACCAAGTGTTTGTGAATAAGCCCGTATAGCATTATGCATTTTTAATTATTCTACTCTTTTACTCTAATGCCTGTTTTTCACAAAACCCTTCCTATATCTTATTAATTAATTATAATTGTCAATACAAACGTGATTGTTGGTTTGTTACGAGTGATAATACATTTTAGCAATTAATGCTTGATCTATGCTACTCATGCCTTTGCCGGCATGCTAATAAATATCTTGCATCTAATTGCCTTCATATTTCTTGCTATATTTTCGTTGATGTCCTAATTACATGAAGTCGCGACCATGTGTTAATGACATTCTTCTTTACCTTAGCATGATTATCACTTGTACTGCCCTTTTCCTTGCTCTATCCCTTTGGATTGCATGTTACCTTTCTTCTCTCCTTTTCAGGCTGGCCATCGCGAGGAAAAAGGAAACGTTTCTAACTGGAGCAATAAACAAGTCTACCGCACGATCTTTGGAGGAAAAGCATCAGTTGGAGCCACCTGTCCACTTGTACGTCTCTGCATGCACTGAGGATGGTGCAATCCTTAAGTGTGGGGAGGTCGATACCGACTTCTGTGGGTTAGTACTTCCTGTCTCAACACCAATGTTTAACTTTTTCTGACTCAACACCATTGTTTAACTTTTTTTTTGTTAAATTAGTTGTTGCATTTGCATGTTTGTTTGATTTTGTGCATATTTTACCACTTGGTTGAAGTAATATTTTCTTTTTCAAGAAACTTTTTATAGTATTTCACTAATTTGAATTAAACTTTTTGAAAAACTTGTTTGAAGAAATTTTAATTTGGAACATGGTTTTTGAGCTCGAACACACAAAACCAGTAAGATTTTAAGCCTACTTGATTGGTTGCATCTTACCAACCAATATTTTATATTTGGTCTGTGTTGTTCTCTCTAAAATTGTGATCTTTATTTTGCTTAATTCTATATTTCCATTGTTTGATGTATGCATGCACTTATATAATTGAGGCCTTAGTTTCACTGAGCTTACATACCCATATGGCCTTACCCTTTCATTATCCTTTGCAAACCAATGTTGAGCCATTATACCCCTTTGTTCTTTACTTTAGCTCATCACTAACTCTAAGCGAAAAACAATAATGTCCTTAATTTGAATCTTTGGTTAGCTTAGACTAGTGAGAATGCTCATGAATTAAGTGTGGGAAAATTGGGTTTGGAAACGTTTGGTTTTGGAAATTAAGTATGTTAAACTTCTTTATGAAAATGTGAAAGAAATGTTTAGGACATGTTCATGCATTCAATAATTGAATCATATATATTGAGAAAAAACAAAAGAAAATAAATAAATATATATATAATAAATAATAAATAAAAAAAAGAAAGAAAAAGAAAAGAAAAAGAGCAAATACGTAAAAGGGGACAAAATGCCCCAAAATAAATGGTGAAAACAATGCATATGTACTGTACTCGAAATTAGGCATGAATATGTGAAAAACATGGTTAATGGATAGTTAGATGTTGTATTATCATTACATGGATTGTCTTAAGTTGGGTAGAAAAAGTTTAAGTTAATTAAGGATTCAGATTTTAGTCCACTTGACCAAATACAATCCTACCTTGACCCTAACCCCATTACAACCCTTAAAAGACCACTTGATATGTGTATCTGTGCATTGATTCTTTGTTGATTGGTAGAAGAAAAGCAAGCCTTAGAAAGCAAGGTTAGTAGAGAATTGAGAGATTTGACTCTTAAACACATGAGTAATTAGATTGTATACACTTATGGTGAGGGTTCGATGCTCGATTCTTTGTTCCCGGCTCTCATGAGCTATTTTCTTCGGCAAGTTTACTTGTACTTTATTTTGTAATTTGAATTAGTGAAATCCAGTTCATATTTCTTCTTGAAAGATTTGTTTACTTTTACCCAAGTAGGAAGAAGTATTTTTGCATTTTGTGGCATTCATATAGATAGGTCACATTTCATACATTCTACCATTCCTCTTCACTCCTTTATAGCTTCTCTTGAGCTTAGCATGAGGACATGCTAATGTTTAAGTGTGTGGAGATTGATAAACCACTATTTTATGGTTTATCTTGTGCTCAATTGAGTCATTTTTATCAAGTCTTTGCACATTTATTCATACTAATTGCATGGTTTTACATTTTCCTTCTTAATCTTGTACTATGATTGAAAACATGTTTCCTGGGCCTTTAAATTGCTATGTTTAATCCCCTCTTATTACCATTCGATACCATGATATGTGTGTTAAGTGATTTCAGAGTTTATAGGACAGGAATGGCTTAGAGGATGGAAAGGAAGCATGCAAAAGTTGAAGGAATACAAGAAGTTGAAGAAATTGCTAAGCTGTCCAGCCTGACCTCTTCGTACTAAAACGACCATAACTTGAGCTACAGAGGTCCAAATGAGGCGGTTCTAGTTGCATTGAAAAGCTAACATCCGGGGCTTTGTAACGATATATAATTTGTTATAGTTGCTTCGAAGACAGGTGACGCGCACGCGTGGATCACGAGCACATGTGACCTGGAGAAAATTCAATCCACGCGTATACGTGGACGAAGCGTACACGTGACTTTGCCGCGTCCTAGACATATCAGAAATCGTTGAGGGCGATTTTTGGGATATTTTTGACCCACTTTTTGGCCCAGAAAACACATATTAGAGGCTATAGAGTGGGGGAATTAATCCATTCATTCATGGAACATTAATTGATAATTCAGAATTTTAGGTTTGGAGATGTAGTTTTCTAGAGAGAGAGGTTCTCTCCTCTCTCTTAGGTTTTAGGAATTAGGATTTCTCTTAGTTTTAGGTTTATCTCTTCTTAATTCCAAGTTCAATGTTCCTTTAATTTAATTTCTCTTCTACTTTCAATTACTCTATTACTTTATTTTGTTTATTTTTCCAATTTGGTTTATGGATTCCTATGTTTAATTTGATTTTCTATTTAATACAATTTGAGGTATTTCAGATTTAAGATTGCTTTCTTCCATTCATGTTATTGATGCTTTTAATTTAATTTAGATTTCTCTCTCTTTGCTTTGGTTAAGAAATTGGTGACACTTGAGTTATCAAAATCAGCTGTTGATTGAAAATTGGAATTTGCTGATTGATTTAGATCCCTCTAAAGCTAGTCTTTCCTTAGGAGTTGACTAGGGCTTGAGGAATCAAATTGATTAGTTCACTTGACTTTCCTTTATTTAGTAAGGGTTAACTAAGTGGGAGCCATAAAAAATTCTCATCACACCTGATAAGGATAACTAGGATGAGATTTCCAGTTCTTATACCTTGCAATGGTTTTCATGATAATTTACTTTAATTGTTGCCAGTTTATTTTCCTGTTCCATATTTCAAAAACCCAAAAATATACCTTTTTCCAAAACCAATAACAAATCATACTTCCCTGCAATTCCTTGAGAGATGACCCGAGGTTTGAATACTTCGGTTATAAATTTTACTGGGTTTGTTATTATGACAACCAAAACTTTTGTACGAAAGGATCTTCTGTTGATTTGGAAACTATACCTACAACGTGATTATTTTTATGAATTTCTTTACCGGCAGAAATCCGTTCGTCAATACACTTTCCAATTCAGTCTTCAATTCCTTGGATTGGGCTTTTTGGCCTTGTTGAAGCAAGCTAGAATGGGTCTCAATGATGTTGAAGAGGGGTAATTGGCAATTCACATTTTTTATCTATATGAGTGCTCAATTTCACTAAAGCTGATTTCAACGTTGGTGCTCAACATTTTCCAGAAAATGTTGAGTCAAACGTTAGGCTTGAAAAAGGATTTTGAAAGGAATGAGCGTTGGCGCCAACGTTTTTCCACCTACGCATACCCGTCGAAACAACGTTTTGTGCGTGTGCGTCGCTCACGCGTTTGCGTGTCTGGCCAAAATCTTCATCCACGCGTATGCGTGGCCCATGCGTACGCATCGATGCAAGTTTTCCAAATCCAATTTTGGGCCTCTCGTCGCGGACGTTGGCTTGGTCACGCGTACGCGTGAATGGTAAAAATTGCCATTTTACGCGTGTGTGTCATCGACGCGTACGCGTCGCCCAAAATTTCTCAGCTCCAGTTTTTAAAACTTTTTGAGGACGTTACTAATGTTCCCTCCAATGTTGGCACCCAAATTTCCACTAACTTTGCTGGTGCACGAATTGTAAATCACACTTTTTACAACTCGTACCACTAACCAGCAAGTGCACTGAGTCGTCGAAGTAATACCTTACGTGAGTAAGGGTCGATCCCACGGAGATTGTTGGCTTGAAGCAATCTATGGTTATCTTGTAACTCTTAGTCAGGAAAACAATAAAATAATTCACTTATCAAATTTGATTGCAAGGAATAAAAGGGCGGGACACAAATTATACTTGTATGTAATGATGGAGAATATGTTGGAGTTTTGGAGATGCTTTATCTTCTGAAATTTTGCTTTCCTCTGTTTTCTGATTCACGCACGCACGTCCTCCTATGGAAAGCTGTGTGTTGGTGGATCACCGTTGTCAATGGCTACCATCCATCCTTCCAGTGAAAAGGGTCCAGATGCGCTGTCACCGCACGGCTAATCATCTGCAGGTTCTCAATCGTACCCGAATAGGATTTACTATCCTTTTGCGTCTGTCACTATGCCCAGCACTCGNNNNCGCGTTCATGGAGGAATGATGATGATTGTCATGTTCATCACATTCATATTGAAGTGCGAATGGATATCTTAGATAGGAACACGCATGTTTGAATGGAAAATAGAAATACTTGCATTACTTCATTAAGACACAGCAGAGCTCCTCACCCCCAACAATGGAGTTTAGAGACTCATGCCGTCAAAAGGTACAAAGTTCAGATCTAAAATGTCATGAGATACAAAACAAGTCTCTAAAAGTTGTTTAAATACTAGACTAGTAAACTAGGTTTACAGTAAATGAGTAAACTATGATGGATGGTGCAGAAATCCACTTCTGGGGCCCACTTGGTGTGTGCTGGGGCTGAGACTTAAGCTAATCACGTGCATAGGGCTGTTTTGGGCGTTCAACGCCAGCTTTGGATCCTTTTCTGGCGTTGAACTCCACTTTGTAACTTGTTTCTGGCGCTGGACGCCAGACAGCAGCATGGAACTGGCGTTGAACGCCAGTTTACGTCATCTATCCTTGGGAAAAGTATAGACTATTATATATTGTTAGAAAGCCCTGGATGTCTACTTTCCAACGCAATTGGAAGCGCGCCATTTGGAGTTCTGTGACTCCAGAAAATCCACTTTGAGTGCAAGGAGGTCAGAATCCAACAGCATCAGTAGTCCTTTTTCAGCCTGAATTAGATTTTTGCTCAGCTCCCTCAATTTCAGCCAGAAAATACCTGAAATCACAGAAAAATACACATACTCATAGTAAAGTCCAGAAATATGAATTTTGCCTAGAAACTACTAAAAATAAACTAAAAACTAACTAAAACACACTAAGAACTATATGAAATTAGCCCTAAAAAGCGTATAAAATATCCGCTCATCACAACACCAAACTTAAACTGTTGCTTGTCCTCAAGCAACTAGATAAATAAAATAGAATACAAATAATTTAAGAAGCAATAATATCTCAGAGTTTTTGAGTGAAGCTCAGATTCTAATTAGATGAGCAGGACTAGTAGCTTTTTGCTTCTGAACAGTTTTGGCACCTCACTTTATCCATTGAAGCTCAGAGTGATTGGCATCTATAGGAACTCAGAATTCAGATAGAGATATTGATTCTCCTAGTTCAGTATGTTGATTCTTGAACACAGCTACTTTATGAGTCTTGGTCGTGGCCCTAAGCACTTTGTTTTCCAGTATTACCACCGGATACATAAATGCCACAGACACATAATTGGGTGAACATTTTCAGATTGTGACTCAGCTTTGCTAAAGTCCCCAATTAGAGATGTCCAGGGTTCTTAAGCACACTCTTCTTTTTGCTTTGGACCTTGACTTTAACCGCTCAGTCTCAAGTTTTCACTTGACACCTTCACGCCACAAGCACATGGTTAGGGACAGCTTGGTTTAGCCGCTTAGGCCAGGATTTTATTCCTTTAGGCCCTCCTATCCACTGATGCTCAAAGCCTAGGGGTCCTTTTTATTACCCTTGCCTTTTGGTTTTAAGGGCTACTGGCTTTTTGCTCTTGCCTTTTGGTTTTAAGAGCTTTGGCTTTTTCTGCTTGCTTTTTCTTTTTTTTTCTCTATATTTTTTTTTCTGCAAGCTTTTGTATTCACTGCTTTTTCTTGCTTTAAGAATCATTTTTATGATTTTTTAGATTATCAATAACATGTCTCATGTTCATCATTCTTTCAAGAGCCAACATATTTAACAGTTTTAAACATCAAATTCAAAAGACATATGCACTGTTCAAGCATTCATTCAGAAGACAGAAAGCATTGCCACCACATGTAAATAATTAGAATTTATCTTATTAAAAACTCAAAAAATATTGCCTCTTATTCTAAAGAAATTCTTCTATTTTATTCATGTTCAATGATGATGATAAAATTAAATTATAGCTTAATTGGGGATAAAATCAAAAATATAGATACTAATTTCTACTATATGACTCCTAAGGTAAAACTAAAATAAAAACAGTTATCACAGAGTTAAGGCTAAGATTGGAGTTTAACAACCTTTGTTCTGGGAAGTGGATGTTCCTCTAATCTGCGGGGTGCTTGGTCCTTCAAGAGATAATTTCTGGCGCTTCAATTCCCTTAAATCACACCCTTGCTCCTCTTGTTCTTTAAGCAAATAGCAAAGAATGCTACTTTGTTCCTTCTGTTCTTTCTGTATTTGCTCCATAGATTCTTGCATCTTGGTAATAGATGTTTCAAGATACTCCCAGTATTCAGATTGAGGGATTTGTGGGAGAATTTCCTGTGTTCTCTTCTTAATGGGGTCATCCTGTGATTGTTGTTTTTCCACCCAATGAAGTCCAGCCATCCTCTGGCGACTGGTTTGAGATCTTCTCTTTTGAGTTTATTTGGGACACCCTTCGTGCTGGTGGTCCACCTGGCTCCAGGGATACATATATCCTCTAGAATCTTATCTAGGCCCTTGTCTGATCTCATCATTCTCCTATTGAAGGAGTCTGGATCATCTTTCAGCTGAGGTAGCTTTAAGATCTCCCTGATCTTGTCAGGGTGGGTATGAACAATCTTTCCTCTGACCAAGGTCCGATAGTCATAGATACCAGATCCAGATAGTCTTTACCTGTCTGTATGCCACATATTAGCATAGAACTCTTGGACCATATTCCTTCCCACTTTCGTTTCAAGATTGGCTAGGATCTCCCACTTCCTGATTCGGATTTGCTCCTGGATCTCCGGATATTCGTCTTCTTTCAGATCGAATCTAACTTCCGGGATCACTGATCTTAGACCCATTATTTTGTAATAATGGTCTGAATGTTCTTTAGTTAAGAACTTCCCTTGATTCCAAAGTGATTTTGGAACACTCTCTTTCTTGCCTCTTGGAGTGGGTTGTTTTCCTTTAGGAGCCATGATCTTAGTGGGTATGGTTTAGTGATCACGGATAAACACACCAAACTTAGAGGTTTTCTTGTCCTCAAGCAAAAGAAAAGAAAGGAGAGGGAGAGAAGGAGAACTAGTGTAGGATGGTGGATGAAAGGAAGGAGGCCGAATGGGTTTTTAAAAGGGAGGGGGGTTTTCGAAAATAGGGAGAAAGATAAGATAGAAGATATGATATTTAAAAAAATAAGTATGATAAGAAAAGATATAATTTAAAATTGAAAAGATATGCAAGATATCTGAAAAAGATAAAATTAGATTTTTAAAAAAGATAATATGGAGATTTGAAAAAGATATTGATTAGTTGAAAAGATTTTTGAATGAAAAGAGATAGATTTGTTTTGAAAATTTTGAAAAAGAGTTGAGTTGGATTGAAAAAAAGGATTTGTGCTTATGGATTAAGATACATTTGATATTTTTAAAATAGGGTTTTTAGAAATAAGGGATTTTAGAAATCAGGGTTCTTAACATGTTTATGCTAGAAATCATGAATTGAAATATGAAAATTGAGATTAGAATGAAAAATATGAAGAAAAAATGAATTTACCTCCTCCCACCATCCTGGCGTTTGAACGCCCAAATGCTGCATGTTTTGGGCATTCAACGCCCAAATGCTGCTTCTCCTGGGCGTTCAACGCCCAGCTGTGGCTTCTTTCTGGCGTTGAACGCCAGGAACCCCTTTGTCACTGGGCGTTTTTCTGAACGCCCAGGACGCTATAAATCTGGCGTTAAACGCCCAGATGGCTATCCTTACTGGCGTTCAACGCCCAGTGGATGCTTCTTTTGGGCGTTGAACGCCCAAAACAGATTTTTACTGGCGTTTTCTTGCCAGTGAGCTCTTTTTCTCTGTTTTGTGTGCAGAATCCTTCTGTAACCCTGTGAACTTATACAATTGACTCTTTACCTTAGTATCAGTGAACTTTATATAAACAAATAAAATCAAGAATAGGGCAAAATGCTTAGAGGAAGTGATGCCCCATGGCTGGGTTGCCTCCCAGCAAGCGCTTCTTTATTGTCTTTAGCTGGACCTTGCTGAGCTTTTAATCTAGCTTCAGCCTTGAGCACTCTTGCTCAACATTGCCTTCAAGATAGTGCTTGATTCTATGTCCATTAACAATGAACTTCTTGTCAGAATCAATATCTTGAAGCTCCACATAACCATATGGTGATACACTTGTAATCACATATGGTCCCTTCCACCGGGACTTCAGTTTCCCGGGGAATAGCCTGAGCCTAGAGTTAAACAACAGAATATATGTTTCTAGAGGAATTTCAGCACTGTTTTAGTATCATTGGTGGGTGTGGCAATGGCCTCAACCCATTTTGATACATAGTCAACTGCCACTAGAATATAAGTGTTTGAGTATGATGGTGGGAAAGGCCCCATGAAATCAATACCCCATACATCAAACAACTCAATCTCCAAGATTCCTTGTTGAGGCATGGTATAACTGTGAGGCAAATTACCAGCTCTCTGGCAACTGTCACAGTTACGTACAAACTCTCGGAAATCTCTGTAGAGTGTAGGCCAGTAGAAGCCACATTGGAGAACCTTGGTGGCTGTCCGCTCACCTCCGAAATGACCTCCATATTGTGACCCATGGCAATGCCATAAGATCCTTTGTGCTTCTTCTTTAGGCACACACCTACGGATTATGCCATCTGCATATCTCTTATAGAGATAGGGTTCATCCCACAAGTAGTACTTTGCATCAGTAATTATTTTTTTTTTGTTGCCTGCTGTACTCCTTGGGAATGAACCTTGCAGCTTTGTAGTTTGCAATGTCTGCAAACCATGGTGTTTCCTGAATGGCAAACAAATGCTCATCAGGAAAGGTCTCAGAGATTTCAAGAGAGGGGAATGACGTCCCTTCTATTGGCTCTATCCGGGACAGATGGTCAGCCACTTGGTTCTCTGTCCCTTTTCTGTCTCTTATTTCTATATCAAACTCTTGCAGAAGCAACACCCATCTTATGAGTCTGGGTTTGAATCCTGCTTTGTGAGTAGATATTTAAGAGCAGCATGATCTGTGTACACAATCACTTTTGATCCTACTAAGTATGATCTAAACTTGTCAATGGCATAAACCACTGCAAGCAATTCTTTTTCTGTAGTTGTGTAATTTTTCTAGGCATCATTCAA
>NC_029785.2:30623855-30625987 GCF_000816755.2 Arachis ipaensis
GGATCTACTGCAATCTGGTTATAGCCTAAGTAGCCATCCAAAAAGCAGTAATAATCATGACCTGCCAATCTTTCTAGCATCTGGTCTATGAATGGTAAAGGAAAATGATCTTTTCTGGTTGCTGTATTGAGCCTTCTGTAGTTAATACACATGCACCACCCTATAACTGTTCTTGTAGGAACCAATTCATTCTTTTCATTATGAACCACTGTCATGCCTCCCTTTTTGGGGACAACTTGAACAGGGCTCACCCAAGGACTATCAGAAATAGGATAAATAATCCCAGCCTCCAGTAATTTGGTGACCTCTTTCTGCACCACTTCCTTCATAGCTGGATTTAGCCGTCTCTGTGGTTGAACCACTGGTTTAGCATTATCCTCCAATAAGATTTTGTGCATGCATCTAGCTTGGCTTATGCCCTTAAGGTCACCTATGGACCACCCAAGAGCTGTCTTGTGTGTCCTTAGCACTTGAATAAGTGCTTCCTCTTCCTGTGGATTTAAAGCAGAGCTTATGATCACTGGAAAAGTGTCACCTTCTCCCAGAAATGCATATTTTAGGGATGGTGGTAATGGTTTGAGCTCGGGTTTAGGAGGTTTTTCCTCTTCCAGAGGAAATTTCAGAGGCTCTTTCATTTCCTCTGAATCCTCCAAATCAGGCTGAACATCTTTAAAGATGTCTTCCAACTCTGATTCGAGACCCACAGCCATGTTGATCTCTTCTACCAAAGAGTCAATAAGATCAACTTTCATGCAGTCTTTTGATGTGTCTGGATGCTGCATGGCTTTGACAGCATTCAACTTAAACTCATCATCATTGACTCTCAGGGTTATTTCCCCCTATTGTACATCAATGAGAGTTCGTCCAGTTGCTAGGAAGGGTCTTCCTAGAATGAGAGTAGCATTCTTGTGCTCCTCCATTTCCAGTACTACAAAGTCAGTGGAAAAGGCGAATGGCCCAACTCTGACAATCATGTCTTCAATCACGCCTGATGGGTATTTAATGGAGCCATCAGCAAGTTGGAGACATATCCGGGTTGGTTTAACTTCTTCAGTTAAACCAAGCTTTCTGATAGTGGATGCAGGTATTAGGTTGATGCTTGCCCCAAGATCACATAAAGCTGTCTTAGTGCAATTACCTTCTAATGTGCATGGTATCAGAAAACTCCCAAGGTCTTTAAGCTTTTCAGGAAAGCTTTTCAGAATGACTGCACTGCATTCTTCAGTGAGGAGAACTCTTTCAGTTTCCCTCCAATCCTTCTTATGACTCAATATCTCTTTCATGAACTTGGCATAAGAAGGTATTTGCTCAAGTGCCTCTGCAAATGGAATCTTTATTTCAAGAGTCCTGAGATAATCTGCAAAGCGAGCAAATTGCTTATCCTGCTCCTCTTGGCAGAGTTTTTGAGGATAAGGTATCTTGGCTTTATATTCCTCAACCTTAGTTGCTGTAAGTTTATTTCCTACAGAAGTGGTTGAAGAAACCTTTTTAGATGGGTTGTTATCAGCACTTGTATGTGTCTGATCCCTCACTGCCAATTGAGTGCCAGAGTTAGAAGCTGGAGTGACGTTAGACGCCAGCTCCTCATCTGTTCCTGGCGTTTGAACGCCAGAACTGAGCTTCTTTTGGGCGTTCAACGCTAGATCCTTGCTTGTTTCTGGCGTTGAACGCCAGTCCTGAGCATGGTCTGGGCGTTCAGCGCCAGCCTTCCACCCAACTTCTGGTGTTTTAGTGAAAGAATTATTTTTTCCTGGGCTCTTACTGTCCTCAGATGGATTTTGGGTGGTTTGCTCATTTCTTGGTTTCCTGCTGCCTTGAAGTGGGGTATGTAGTGCTTTCCCACTTCTTAATTGAACTGCTTGGCATTCTTCTATTATTTGCTTTGACAGCTGCTGCTTTGTTTGCTTTAATTGTGCTTCCATGTTTATATTAGCCATCCTTGTCTCTTGTAGTTTATCCTTGAATTCAGCTAACTGCTTCGTTCGAAAATCCAATTGCTGATTGAATTCAGCAGCTTGCTCTGCAGGACTGAGTTCAGCAGTTACTGTTTTAGCCTCTTCTTTCATGGAAGGGTCACTGCTTAGGTACAGATGCTGATTTCTAGCAACTGTATTAATGAGCTCTTGAGCTTT
>NC_029785.2:30626004-30638082 GCF_000816755.2 Arachis ipaensis
TGAAGATTTTCGAAAAAATGAGGAGAGAGAAAGTGGTCAGGAAGCTTTGAAAAAGGTATGATTTGAAAAAGATTTTAAATTTTTTTGAAAAAAAAGTCTGATTTTTAAAAATAAATTTCGAAAATTTGTTTTAAAAATAGAGAGAAAAGATATTTTTGAATTTAAAGAGGAAAGAGAGAAACAATAAGATAGCACAAGATTTAAAATTTTTAGATCTAATGCTCCTTATTTTCGAAAATTTTGGAGGAAAAACACCAAGGAACACCAAACTTAAAAATCTTAAGATCAAGACACAAGGAAAACTCAAGAACACTTTGAAGACTCACAAGAACACAAGAACATGAAGAAAGAACACCAAACTTAAAATTTTTAGAAAACCAGAATAAAATTTTTGAAAAATAAAGGAAAATCAACAAGAAAACACCAAACTTAAAGTTTGGCACGAGAATTAATAGAAAAATTATTTTTGAAAAATTTTTTTGAAAAGAAAATAAAAGAATCTGACCCAAAAGACAAAAATTTCCTAATCTAAGCAACAAAATAAACCGTCAGTTGTTCAAACACGAACAATCCCCGGCAACGGCGCCAAAAACTTGGTGCACGAATTGTAAATCACACTTTTTACAACTCGTACCACTAACCAGCAAGTGCACTGGGTCGTCCAAGTAATACCTTACGTGAGTAAGGGTCGATCCCACGGAGATTGTTGGCTTGAAGCAATCTATGGTTATCTTGTAACTCTTAGTCAGGAAAACAATAAAATAATTCACTTATCAAATTTGATTGCAAGGAATAAAAGGGCGGAACACAAATTATACTTGTATGTAATGATGGAGAATATGTTGGAGTTTTTGGAGATGCTTTATCTTTTGAAATTCTGCTTTCCTCTGTTTTCTGATTAACGCACGCACGTCCTCCTATGGCAAGCTGTGTGTTGGTGGATCACCGTTGTCAATGGCTACCATCCATCCTTCCAGTGAAAAGGGTCCAGATGCGCTGTCACCGCACGGCTAATCATCTGCAGGTTCTCAATCGTACCGGAATAGGATTTACTATCCTTTTGCGTCTGTCACTACGCCCAGCACTCGCGAGTTTGAAGCTCGTCACAGTCATTCAATCCTTGAATCCTACTCGGAATACCACAGACAAGGTTTAGACTTTCCGGATTCTCTTGAATGCTGCCATCAATCTAGCTTATACCACGAAGATTCTGATTAAGAGATCTAAGAGATATTCATTCATTCTATGGTGGAACGTAAGTGGTTGTCAGGCACGCGTTCGTGGAGGAATGATGATGATTGTCACCTTCATCACATTCATATTGAAGTGCGAATGGATATCTTAGATAGGAACACGCATGTTTGAATGGAAAACAGAAATACTTGCATTACTTCATCGAGACACAGCAGAGCTCCTCACCCCCAACAATGGAGTTTAGAGACTCATGCCGTCAAAAGGTACAAAGTTCAGATCTAAAATGTCATGAGATACAAAACAAGTCTCTAAAAGTTGTTTAAATACTAGACTAGTAAACTAGGTTTACAGTAAATGAGTAAACTATGATGGATGGTGCAGAAATCCACTTCTGGGGCCCACTTGGTGTGTGCTGGGGCTAAGACTTAAGCTAATCACGTGCATAGGGCTGTTTTGGGCGTTCAACGCCAGCTTTGGATCCTTTTCTGGCGTTGAACTCCACTTTGTAACTTGTTTCTGGCGCTGGACGCCAGACAGCAGCATGGAACTGGCGTTGAACGCCAGTTTACATCATCTATCCATGGGAAAAGTATAGACTATTATATATTGTTAGAAAGCCCTGGATGTCTACTTTTCAACGCAATTAGAAGCGCACCATTTGGAGTTCTGTAGCTCCAGAAAATTCACTTTGAGTGCAAGGAGGTCAGAATCCAACAACATCAGCAGTCCTTTTTCAGCCTGAATCAGATTTTTGCTCAGCTCCCTCAATTTCAGCCAGAAAATACCTGAAATCACAGAAAAATACACAAACTCATAATAAATTCCAGAAATATGAATTTTGCCTAGAAACTACTAAAAATAAACTAAAAACTAACTAAAACACACTAAGAACTATATGAAATTAGCCCCAAAAAGCGTATAAAATATCCGCTCATCAGTTGCATACCCCACTTTTCCTCCAACGTTTGAGGTAACGTTGGTGAGCCAACTTTGGCCACCAACGTTACTTCCTCTGCTTTGCTTCTTCTTCTGCCTTTTCTTCTTCTTTCTTGCTTCTTTCTTGCCTCTTTTTCACCTATTATCAATCAAACACTTGCATTAAAGTTTGCTATAATCACAAGGTATTTGCATCATTCATAACATCAAGTAAAATTGGCATAAAACCTTGTGAAAAAGCACATAAATATCCATGTCTAATTGAACTAAGGGATGCATAAAATTCCAATCCAATTACTTACTTATTGTGCAAGAAAGTGCATGAAACCTAATGAAAACAAGTGAAAAATGCTTGTGAAACTAGCATAAAATGACTTGTTATCAACGAACAAATGAAATTTTCCTATGTTCTATAGCGTAATTTAAAATTTAGTTGTCAAGTTCACGGTTACCTCCATCCTGTTGTGACTGACCAACATCCTGAGTCCTTCCTTGTGGATAGTATCGGAGATATGCCTTAACTCATCACAGTGGTAACATGGTCCTAGCCCATTCCTATGAGACTTGTCGGGACAATAGTTTCCATTCCTCTTGAACTCCTGCGCCTTGGTGCCAAATTCTGATTGTAGTCTCTCTGACGAAACTCTCAGTTATCATTCTCTGCCTTAGCAACCTTTCTCACATATTTTTCAATAACTCGGCTCTTATTCAAAAGCTCAAAAAAACCATATTCTCCATCGTACTTTATGCACTTCCACTACTCAAAATCTCCTAGAGCATCCTGACAGATTCGGGAAAACTGGCATAGTTCTTCAAATTTGTTCGTATATTCAGCCACTGACATTACACCCTGCTTCAGCTGCAGTAATTTAAGCTCCTTGGCATTTCTTACTGAGCTAGGAAAGTACTTCCGGTAGAACTCCGTCCGAAACACCTCCCAAGGTATCACCACATTGTCTGGTTGTAGAATACGTCGAGTCCCCTGCCACCAGTACTGTGCCTCACCCATTAGTTGATAAGCTACAAAATCCACTCGTTGCTCTTCAGGAACCTGTTGCGCTTGTAAGGTCCTCTCCATTGCCTGAAACCAATTGTCGGCCTCAGTAGGGTTCGTAGCTCATCTGAAGGTCGGAGGATGCACCTTCAAGAAAGTTGACAGTGTCATCGGCCCATTGTCCCTGTTACCGCCATTTCCATTGTTAGCTTGATTTTCTAAGGCAGCAACTATGGCTTGCATAGCCACAGCCATGTTCTTTAGGGCAGCCATGAAGTTTGCGGGGTTGTTCGTATTCGTCTTTTGTTCCTCTTTTCGATTCCTACCTCTACCTCGACCGCATCCACGAGTCGCCATACAGTTCCTGTTCACACCAACAAGTGATATCAAGGTGATCAGTCTCAATATCGCAAGTCTAGTGCTTTAAAGTCCAAATGCATGCTCATGAACATTCATGCCACACATATCAGTTAGATATCCTAATTTAGCATGTACAAACACCCAGAAGCATAGTCAGTCCGTCCCTCAAGTTCTACAGGAACGAACTGCTCTAATACCAGAATGTGATCGGAACTCAGAGTAGCAAGATATGGTAATTTGAAGTGGAACAAGGGTTTTGTTCTTCTTTCTCCCCCTTCTCTTGTGTTTTTAGCGTGTGTTTGTGTGTATATATATGGAGAAGAGAAGTGGCGGATGCCATTTCATTTAGTGGGTTGGGTTGGGTCTTGGGCCCAATACGGGTCCGGTTCGCCTGATTTGGCCCATTTGGCCCAATCTTGGGCCAAATTCTTTAAAATTAGTGTCAAAATTTTTATTTTAATTAGCTCTATCTTATTAAACTATCAAATTAATATTTCTAATTTTTTAAATAATAATTAATTTATGAATTAATTATCTACTTATTTTGCAGGTTTTACAAGATAAGCATTCAATTAATTTAATGTGTAATGTTTTTAAGAACAGAAATATTTGGTAACAAAAAAAATTAGCCCAAAACAGCCAAAACTTACCTTATTTAACATATATTAATTGTTGTTAGAAATTAATGAATACTAAATAACACAAGTTTGTGCTATTTTTTTCCCTCCCTAACATTATCAGTAAAAGATTCAATATATTTTTGTGTCAATTCAGTATTATCTTATTTTATTTTATAGAGTCAATGTGATCTATTGGTATACAATTTGCTTTCTACATTCTATATTATTGTATTTAATTTTTAGTCTCATTTTAAACAAATTTCGGTGCTATTTTTATTTTTGGCAAGAATTCAATCCAATAAGTGTGAATCTACATGCATTTAACTAAATAAGATTGAAATACAATACAAACATATTTATTCAAGTCTAATATGAGAAATAATGCTCCTAAAAGAAGAAGTAATAGTAACAGAAAAAGAAAGAAAGAAGAATAATAAGAAGCAAAAAGCAATGATGTATCTTTGTAGCAAAATTTCGATATTAGAATTAAGAAATTTTGGTGTTATTGTTAAAAAATTTCAATGTTATTTTTTTAAATAATTTAAAACTCTCCTTCCTCTTTGTCATTGTCGTCGTCATTTTCTTTCTTATTTCACCCTCTTAACAAAAACTTGTGTTACGGTTAAGAAATTTCGATGTCAAAATTAAGAAATTTCTATGTCACAATTAAAAAGGTTTGGAACTATTTTTTGATAAATTATGCACTCAAAACTCCTCATCCTCTTTATCATCATCATTTTCTTCTTCTTCTTTTCTTGTTCAACTTGTCCATCTTATTTTACTATCTTATAATTCTTCTTGTTTTTATGCTCTTAACAAGAATATAAATAAAAGAAATCAAGCAAAAAAGAAAAAGAAATAGATAATGCTACAAAATAACCAGAAAGAGGAGGAGAAAAAGAAAAAAATACAGCACCAATAGTAGCAATAAAAGAACAACAATGTGGAGGAAACACAAAAAAAAAGAGAAAAAAACGTAAAGAAGAAGGAACGTGGGATACGAACGTTCACATTAATGGAGAGTTGGAGCGTGTAGATATACTCTCAGTCTCTTACTAATAAAATCGTTTTTTGTTGGATTTAGATAAACTTAATTAAATTTAATTGCCAAAAAAATGTATAACAATACTAAATAATTATCTCTATAATCATAATTTATTCATGTAACTACTTATAGTTACTGTTTTAACTACATTATTATCCCTTTAATAAACTTCTNNNNTTAGCTTCAATTAAGTCTCTCCACAAATTGTATTATATTCATATTTTCCCTTATTATTTGCAAATAGACTCGCTAAGGCAAAACAAAGGAAGAACAATGTCACATAAAATCGAGTTCCTCCATTCTTCTTCTGCTCGAATAATATACATATACAAATGCATTTTTTGTAATAAGGCTCATGCATGCCACCCAACAATAATAGATAATATATTAATAGACAAAATCTCTATTTGATACAGACTTCACCTTCCTTCCATTATTAATGTGTGAAGGCAACTCACCACTATTTGCTCATTATTGTTTATGAGTTGAGTTATGAATTATGACAAGATGAACTTCAATGTTTCCACGCGTATGCTCTTGACAAGTTCCTTAACGGTCAAATTGTACCCTTCGCCCATCTGCAAATTAAAACATATATTGTTAGTTTGTTTTTATATATTCAAATACAACTATTATACTAATTAAAGTCATAATAAATACCATGAAATTCACAAGTTAAATAATTAATAAAAAAGTCATGATAAAAGGACAGAGAGAACTAATCAAACAGAAAAGATATGTTATTTAATTTTAACATAAAATACACTTATCAGAAACATTAAAGTGACAGATATATTATTTTTTTGTTTCAAAAAAAATTAAATTAGGCCAACTATGTATGGAGTCATTTTATAAATTTATTTTGTCGGGTTATATCATATTTTCATAGGATACTAGCTACAGTTTCCCTTTAAATTTTTATCTCATTGTTCTTTTTTCTTTTTTGAGAAATCTTAATGATGCCTTAACAGTAAATAACTAAATATATGACTTATAATGCATTATTGATGGACAATATTTTTCTTTTATTTTATTTTAGAGTAACTAATACCTCCAATCAATTTTTTTTTAAATCAGATATTTTCTTTTCAACAAATTTTAATTTATATCAAATCAATTTTTAAATTGATGAAATGTGGTGGATGAAGCACTGAGAGCACAAAACAAATAGAGAAAAAATTGGGAGAAGAAATAGGATTGATTACTACTCAATTAAAGTGAAAGACCTCAAACTATACCAATGAGGACAGAGGCTTTTTATACTAGTGAGAAGTAGCTAAACTATTCTATCTAACTAATCTTACGTGGCTTCCTACTAATAACAATTGATAACTAACCTTGTAACCACCATATATATAATTTAGTCACACTAATTGTGCAGGCATGAGAACTTTACTTAGCTACACGAGCTGCATAGTAAGTTAAGGTGAGTAAGAGCTTCCTTCAAGTAACACCCTTTCTCAAGTTGGGAGTGTAGATGTTCAGCAGTCCCAACTTGCGATGAAGGGGAGGAGAAGGTCGCTAGAGGTAGAGGCTTGGTGAGGAGGTCATACTTTTATCAGCGGTAAAAATCGGCAGCAAATGGATGTATCCTTCCATAAACTTGTCTCTAACCACAAGGCAATCAACTTCAATATACTTAGTCCTTTAAGGTAGCATTTGGTGGAGAGACAGAAACGAAAAGACTGAGACTGAGAGACAGAGATTAAGAGACAGGGATTGAAATAAATCTCAGTATTCTGTTTGGTGCAAAATGGAAGACAGGAATTGAAACAAGAATGAAACTCTAATTTAATTTGCACAAAGGATAAAATTGAAATTAATTAATTGAAATGAAAGTATTTTAGGTATAAAATGTTATTAAAGTTTCAGTCTCCATCTCTAAAAATTTCAGTCCCCTGTGTCCCTACTTTTTGGAAGTACTGAAATACTGAAATTTTAGAGACAGAGACAGAAATTTTAGTACCAGTCTCTGAACTAACAAACACGATACTGAATCTCAGTCTCTCAGTCTCTGTCTCAGTACCTCAAAACAAACGCTACCTAATAGAACACAGAATTTGAAGCGATAAGAAATTATTACAGAAAATGCTAATTGGCTTTGTCAGTGTTATCCCCAGATCCTTCATGATATATCGTAACCAAATAGATTCCTTAGTTGCTGTTGCCAAGGCACGATACTCAGCTTCAGATAAACTACACGAAATAATACTTTGCTTATTTTTACACTTTCAATAAATCAAAGATGAGACAAGATGAAAATAGTAAGCTAAAGTGGAGCACCTGGTATCTAGACATGCAACCCAGTCCAAATCGAAAAAACTAATGATGCACAGATCAAAGGAAGTAGGGAAGAAAAGACCCGGTGCAGCAACAGACTTTAGGTACCGCAGAATCCTATAAGCTGCATGGAGATGAACGTTTCTAGGATTGTCAAGAAATTGACAAAGTCTACTTATTGCATAACTAATGTCTGGACGAGGATTTGTAAGTATATCAGCTTCCCAACCAATTTGCGATACCCTATAGCATTCGGGAGTAATGTGCCACTATCTTGGCCCAATTTTGCAATGTAATCCATGTGGGTGGAGATTGGCTTACAATCAACAAAGCCAAAATCAGTGAGCATGTCAGTTACATATTTTCTTTAATATAGTGCAATTCCCTTATCTAATCTGGTCACCTCGAGTCCAAGAAAAAACTTTAGATCCCCAATATCCTTTATGCAAAATCGGTCATCCAGCACACCTTTGATGTTGTTGATTTTACTCATATCATTTCCAGCTAACACCAAATTATCCACATAAACTAAAATTTCTGTGAAATCATGATCGAAATGCTTGGTGAATAAGCTGTAATCGGATCGGCATTGTCTTTATCCAGGTTCAATCAAAAATGACTTCAGTTTATTGTTCCACTGTCTACTAGTTTATTTTAGGCTATAAAGTGATTTTTCTAATTTGCAAACTTGACCCTTATCAATACAGAACCCTAGTGAAAGTGTCATATAGACTTCTTCGTCTAGCTCTCCATGAAGAAATGCAGTGTTCACATCTATTTGTTTCAAAAACCAGTTATTAGCTGTTGCCAAACCAATGACAATTTGAAGACATGTTAACTTGAGAATTGGGCTGAAAGTAACTCGATAGTCAATGCCAGGGACTTGACTGTATCTCTTTGCCACTAGGCGTGTCTTATGTCTCTCAATACTACCATCAGGATTGTATTTGACCCTAAAAACCCATTTGCACCCTATGACCTTCTTACCGAATGGTAGAGCAGTGAGCTTCCAGATTTTGCTTTTATTCAGAGAATCAAGTTTAGATTCGATAGCCTTTCTCTAACAAAGTTGAGAAATTACCACTTCATAGTGCTTTGGTTCAATATTTGTGGACAATGCAATAAAAAATTCTCTATGTGATGTTGAAAGTTTATCATATGACAAGAATTTTGATAGGGGATACTTACACTGAGATTGGGTGGAATGGAAAGGATTGGAAGTGACATTTAGGCATTGATAGTCTTAAAGATATAAAGGACAATTCCTTATTCATGTGGACCTTCTTTGCACAACAGGTTCAGGATTATGATAAAGGGAAGCAGATGTTGTCTCAGCACTTTCATTTACATGTGAAGAATTATTTTGTGAATTTAAATGTTTATTTTGTGTGGTGTGTGAAAGTGTGAAGTGTGTATGAGGTAAATCATGAGCATTTGGAGATAAGTCATAGGAAAATGGGTCATAATGTGGGTTGTAACTCAGCAGTGCAGAATTTTGTGAAAAGATGTTTGAGTTTGTTTGTATGGAGAAAGAAAAATAATCTTCGTAAAAATGCACATTCTTGAAATGAAGATTTGTCTTGTCTTTAAATCCATCAACATGAATCGTTTGACATACCCCTTGATCCAAAAAATATGGATTTTCGAGCTCTTAGGTCTAGTTTATGTTTTCAACAGTTATAGTGCAAGCATACGCTAGACATCGAATATTTTTAAACTTAAAAGATCAGGAGATGTTTGGTAAAGAAGCTGAAATGGAGACTAGTTTTGCAAGAAGATGCTTGCGATTCGATTGATGATATAAACTGCATGCAAAAGAGTAAAGTTTGAAAAATATTTGGGTATATTAGATTGAAAAATCAAGCATCGAGTGACAGCCAACATGTGTTGATGTTTCCTCTCAACAATTCCATTTTGTTGAAGGATTTCAACACATGATGTTTGGTGAAGAATTCCATTTTATGCATAGAATCGAGGCATTAAAACTTCTGGTCCATTGTCTGTTCTAATGACTTTTACTTGGCTGCCAAACTGTACTTTTGCAAATTAAATAAAATTCTGAACTCGTTTGCTTGTTTTTGCTTTTGTTTTCATTAAATGATTCCATGTAAATCATGATTTATCATCAACAATGGTTAAAAAATATTTGTGCCCGTTAATAGATGGAATTAAAAGAGGGCCCCATATGTCAATGTGAAGAAGACCAAATACATTTTTTAAAATAGTAGTGCTATTTCCAAAACTCATTTTTCTTTGTTTCACAAAATGACATGTGTCACAAGTTGCAATTTTGTTATTATAGTCTATGAAAGGAAAATCAGATTTCATAACATTCAATTTATCTAAAGATAAGTGTCCTAACCGAAAGTTCCAGAGATTTATTTCCTTCATTTCAGGTTTAGGTAAAGTGATGATGCTTGCTGCTTGTGCAAATTCAGGTCTTACTGATTCAACATTCAGTGCATAAGGCCCTCCATATGCCTTAGCTGTGCCAATCACCTTCTCCGAGCTGATATCCTGAATGTTACACAACTTGTCATCAAGGTTCATATGGCAATGCTAATGAAATGTGGCCTTGCATACAGAAATTAGCTTGAAATTGAATGAGGATATATACAATGCATCAACAAAGTATAGATCTTTTGAAAAGAAAATAGTTCCAACAATTTTGCTAATGGCTAGTGCACTATTAGGCAACTTGGCAAGAATTGGAGCTATTTTATGATATGAATGAAAATCATTGAGTGAGTATGACACATGGTTCGTGGCTCCTGTGTCCACCACCCAAGATGTATATTTTTTATCTGAAATATTTAATACAAGTATGCTTGATCTAAAATGCATGACATGTACCAAACTACATGGATGAGGTGTTGGTAAAGGCTCTATATTGTGTGGTTCTGCACTATGATTTGGTTTCTGGTTTTCTTTGTTAAGAACTGCTAGCAAAGCTAACTTTTGTTCTGATGTGAAGTTAAAAATCTATGACCCACTACTCTCTCTATTATAAGGAATTCTGATGTTTTCATTTCTTCCTTCAGATTCGGATGCACTAATGTTCATGAACGCAGTGTTATGCCTCTACTGCAAATGTGGTAGATATTCATGCTTTTTGTAGCATGTATCGATGGTATGTCCAGACTTACCACAATGAGAGCATTGCATCTTGCCTCGTCCTCCTTGACCTCTTCTAAAATCTTGATTCTTGCCTCTTCTGCCCCTCCCTCTCCCTCTGCCGTGTGAGTCTTTTGCAGTGTTCAAGAGAGTGGTGGATTGAGCTACTGCAATGATTTTATTGTCTGAGGTAAAATCAAGACTTTGGAATTGCTTTTTTTGTTGTGTGAGAAGTGAGAAAATAGCATTTAGACTTGCAAGCGGATTCATGAGCATAACCTGAGACGTTACTCAGCATATTGCTCATTCAGTCGTTGAAGAAACTGTGTCACTTGGTCTTCGGTTCTAAAATTTCTTACAACACCTAATCCACCATTGCAGTCTCTACCACAATCACATGAAAGAATTGTTCTAAAGCTATCTAATTCCTCCCATATTCTCTTCAATTTGGTGAAATATCCGATCACAGTGATATCTCCTTGTTTGAGAGCATATAGCTCTTCTTGTAATTCGGCTACTCGAAATTTATCCCCCTGTTAGTACCTATACCTTAACTCTTCCCAGAGATCTTATGCTACATTGTTCCAGCTTACACTTTAAGCAGTATCAGAATTCAGACTAAGGTTTATCCATGCAATTACTACGTAGGTATTGCAACGTTCGTCCCAGGATTCATAGGAGGGATCGTGTATCTCAAGTCTAGGCAAAGTACCATCAATAAATTTTATTTTATTCTTAGACCTCAAAGCTCTAACCATAGATCTACTTTAATCTCCATAATTCTTTCCATTGAAAATAACATTTGTAATGGCAATATCTGGATTTCAAATGGAGGCAAGAAAACATGACTTGAAAGATCTTGATTGAATCCTCCACTACTCCAACTGACATGAGCATGAATGGCAAAAAGCTGACTAAAGGATACAGAAATTCCGTGCAAATCAAAGTTCTCTGATGGATATCACATTTGTGGATTCGCTCCCATAGTGTCACAAACTGGATCCATTCACTATATGCTTTGCATTTTCAGAACTTGCGTTTGTGATGTTCAAGTTTGAAACATTGAGCTCCTTCTTTGATCCCAATCTCAGGTGCACTCAGCGAGCTCCACACTCACCGCACCATGATAAAATGTGGTGGATGAAGCATTGAGAGCACAAACCAAATAGAGAGAGAATTGGGAAAAGGAATGGAATTGATTAATACTCAATTGCAGTGAAAGACCTCAAACCATATCACTGAGGGCAAAGTCCTTTTATACTAGTGAGGAGTAACTAAACTATTCTAACTAACTAATCCTACGTGGCTTCCTACTAACAACAATTGATAACTAACTTAGTAACCACCATTTGCATAATTTAGTCATACCAATTGTGCAGACATGAGAGCAATTATACTTAGATACATGAGCTACATAGTAAATTAAGGTGAGTAGGAGCTTTCTTATCAAGTAACATCAATTTTATTTTATAGACAAATCATTTCATATATCAGATTGTTTATTATTTATCTAGAAAAATTGACTCAATAATTTT
>NC_029785.2:30638730-30639751 GCF_000816755.2 Arachis ipaensis
AATTATTTGAACTTTAAAGAAAGATATTACTCTTTAGAGTTTATCTATGTGTGTATTTGAATTAAATTTAAGCCATTTTAACAAAGAAAAAAATATAAAAATCAACCTTTAATATACTTAGTTAATATTAGTTAAACCTTTCAATTTTAAAAACTTTATTATTTAAAAAATTTATAATTTATAATTTATAATTAAATATATTAACTAAAAAAATTATTAACTAAAAAAATTAGTATTGTTTGATATATATGCAAAAAGAATAAAAAAAAGCATTGTGTAGAAATATAGGATAAAGGTTCTATACCCGGGTAATGACAGTTATATCAAGAATCGAATCTCCAAAAGGCAACGCACTGCTATTCAAAACAAGTAGGTTATGTCCTTGAATCTCAGAAAGTAATTTAACCAAAATACCCTTATGCTTTTGACAATGAATCCGAATCAAAACCTGTTGCCCTGATACTCTTGCTTCCACTTGATGGAGAAGTGAAGAAGAATCATGATTAGAAGCATCATCAACAATAACGCTCTCATCGTCACTCTCATTATCATGTGGCGACCTTTTGTTAAGAACAATCACAGAAGGCTCTTCTGCTATTTCCTTTATTTTCTCATTGTTTTCTTGTTCTAGTGTTGTAAGACGAGTTTTGAGATCCTTCACGTACTTGATTGCATTCTCTAACACAGTAACTTTATCTATCTGTATTCTCAAAACACGTATATTAGTTATTAATTGTCAATTAATTANGTCAATATCTTGTTTTCCTCAAGCAAGACAGGAAACGCTCATAAATCATATATGAAATAGATATTTGATTGAAACTCTTTAGGCCAAATTTTATAATTATGTGAGGATATTTGGGGATTGAAAGTATTCAATGTACCACGTTTTTGAAATGTCTTTTAATATGTAGACTAGTATATTAATATGTACTATCGATTCAGTTTTGTTATTAATTAAATACATGCAAAAATGGTAAAAATAACTAAAAAATTTTGGATTCAAATCTTTGATATATAC
>NC_029785.2:30641116-30646847 GCF_000816755.2 Arachis ipaensis
TCCTTTTACTATTTCTATTTAATTAATTTTATGCTTATTATTTTATAAATATATGATAAATAAAAAGATGAATAAATAATAGACATATTATTATTATCTTTCCTTTAACATGAAGTTTATCTTTATTGTCGTGTATCTTCAAAAATAATTGGAATTTGGAGAATAAAAATAAAGATATATTTTTTCTGTCATATTTATATTTTCTCTCTCATTCTTTTTTTGGTATATTCTGAAACATTTCTTAAACACAATATTATAATAAGACTCACCCAACAACAACAACAACAATAATAATAATAATAATAATAATACCTTCTTGAGGCCAGGAACAAGAGCTGCAAGAGCAATGAAACTCTGGCTGATCTTCTCTCTTCTCTTCCTCTCAGCTATGATATGATCCTGAGCGTTAGATGGTGACCTCTTAGAACCATTTGATGAGGATTTTGTGACCAGGTTTTGATTTTTTGATGACCCATTCACCACCTCTTTTAGTTTTGTCTTTGTGTTCAAGGTGGTGTAATCTAAATCATAAAGCTGGGTGGTATTATCATTATTATTGAGAGAGGAGTTTGAGTTGTCAAAGCACAGAATTTGTGGCTGAAATGATGTTATTGATGATGATGATGATGATGATGATGAGAGGGAAGAAAAATTTGGTGATAATGATGAATAATAAGAATTATTATCACTATTGGTACTTGTTTTGAGAAACTTAGAAGGCCTCTCATCATCAAAACTAGTTTCATCAACGGAAGAGTAATTATTATTATTGCTTGGTGACTCGAACATTATAGAATTCCCTATGTCATGTGCGAAAAATAAATCTTCATCGTAATCATCAATCGAGTTGTTCATGCTGTACTCTTTCGGAAAGAAATTGTTGTAATCATCTTCCATTTCCTGCTAATAAGAAGTTAGAGAAAAAAATATATTATTATTATTATCAAATTGTTGAACAAATTAAATTGGAAATGGAAACGTATATATATGAAATTAATTCCCTTACCAGATCATGTAACCAGCTAGGTGATGACGATTCCATCGGAGTTTTAATAATTTTCTCTAATGAGTAGGAATCACTGAAATAGAATTAGCAATACTTATTAAGTGTAGCTAAGTAGTGAAACAAAGGTGACTCTTTAGAGAGCTATTACTATTCCTATTGAGTGCGAAAGAGGGATTCCCCAATGTTCACTCTTTATAGTAGTAAGTTCATGCCTTTGATAATCAGTTTCTCCACTACACCTAGCTATGTATGGACCCCACTATGGCCATAAAAATATTAAACAAAGAGATCTCTATGTTTCTTTCTTTTTTCTTTTCCTTTTTTTTTTCATTGAGCAGATGCGAATTTAATTTGCGAATACTCTAGCTACAACTTTTGTCGTATATATTGTTATTATTATATACCATTATTTAAATTAGAGAAAGTCTTGGGGTCACTATTTTTATTGAAATTTGGCCAATACTTAATCATAAAAAAAAAAGTAATTCTACACAATTAAATATCATCTCATACCATTAAAAATGTTAATGATGATTAATTAATGACTATATATCACAAAATTCTGCTATGCCCCTAGTATTCCTCGTATAATTATTCTGGCAAAGAAACTTTTTTCACTGTTTTGTTGTCTTAATTGTTTTGATTCTATGATTCGTGCGGTCGATGTGAACGTTTGAAAATAACTGTGTAATGTGAAAATGGTATATGGCAATAGTAGATGTGATAGATCATATATAGATGTAAACAATTTACAAAATATATATATATATATATAATTGTTATATGTGCCACCCTGTTGCTGGAATTGGGATTGGAATTGGAACCTGAATCAAGTGATATATTATTAGGATGCATATGGATCTCAATAATTGAGTCAATAAAGGAGTCAGCTAACCCCTAACCGAATCAGATTTCCCTCAATATATATTATATGTCACTATGAGCATTCTAAGAAATTTCTTTCTTAATTATATAGGAAAAGGAAGTATCAAATGTCTAAAATTGAAATAAAAATTTGAGTGTCTTGATGCGGAATTTTGTAAAACTACAATTCGACAAATACATTGAATCGTATTAAGTAATATTATGGTAAGTGAGTGATAACTTGCATCATCTACCTTTTTCTCTCATCTAAAAGGACCATAGAATTAGTAAATTCTCATTTATTTGATGCATTTACAAGAATTATATAATGAATTTATAGAACATTACTTTAAAATAAATCTTTCTTGGATTTCAAGTGAAAAAAGTAACAAAAGAAGAACAAAATAAAAAAAGGAGCTCGGCGTGTGTGCTGGGCATGCCACTTCATGCAAACGCCACTATCCTTGAGTGGGCGTGGCATGCCAGCTATTATCTCCAGAAAGGAAAAGTTGAAGGATTATTATGGGCGTGGTACGTCGGAGTTGGGCGTGGCACGCCAAGGCCAGGCGTGGCACGTCAATTATAGTTTCCAGAAGAGAATCCATGAAGAACTACAATGGGCGTGGCACGCCAAGGCCGGGCGTGGCACGCCAAGGCCAGGCATGACATGCCAGTTATCTTTCCCAGAAGATGGATGGACAAGCTTCACTATGGCATGGCAGGCCAATGCTGGGCATGGCACGCCAATCACAGTTTCCAGAGAAGAATCTCAAAGCTTTACTATGGGCGTGGCACATCAATACTGGGCGTGGCACTGATGAGCGGATATTTTATATGCTTTTTGGTGATATTTTCATGTAGTTTTTAGTATGTTTTAGTTACTTTTTATTATATTTTTATTAGTTTTTATGCAAAAATCACATTTCTGGACTTTACTATGAGTTTGTGTGTTTTTCTGTAATTTCAGATATTTTCTGGCTGAAATTGAGGGACCTGAGCAAAAATCTGATTCAGAGGCTGAGAAAGGACTGCAGATGCTGTTGGATTCTGACCTCCCTGCACTCGAAATAAATTTTATGGAGCTACAGAAGTCCAATTGACGCACTCTCAATTGCGTTGGAAAGTAGACATCTTGGGATTTCCATCAATATATAATAGTCCATACTTGGCTTGAGATTTGGTAGTGCAAACTGGCGTTTAAACGCCAGCTCCTTACCCTTTTCTGGCGTTAAACGTCCAAACTGGCACAAAAGCTGGAGTTCAACGCCAGGAATAGCCTATGCAAGTGAAAGCTTCAGTGCTCAGCCCAAACACACACCAAGTGGGCCCCGAAAGTGGATTTCTACACTATCTATCTTAGCTTACTCATTTTCTGTAAACCTAGGTCACTGGTTTATTATAAAAACCACTTTTAGAGAGTCATTTTGTACCTCATGACATTTTTACATATGAATTTTGTATCTTCTACGGCATGAGTCTCTAAACTCCATGGTTGGGGGCGAGGAGCTCTGCTGTGTCTCGATGGATTAATGCAATTACTACTGTTTTCCATTTAATCATGCTTGTTTCTATTCTAAGATATTCACTTGCACTTCAACATGATGAATGTGATGATCCGTGACACTCATCACCATTCTCAAACTATGAACGTGTGCCTAACAACCACTTCCGTTCTACCTTAGATTGAGTGTGTATCTCTTTGGTTCCTGGTTCACGGGTTTGATTGCCTCTCCTGACAACAGAGCATTCAAATCTGTTAGATCAGAGTCTTCGTGGTATAAGCTAGGATCATTGGCAGCATTTTTGAGATCCGAAAAGTCTAAACCTTGTCTATGGTATTCCGAGTAGGATCCGAGAAGGGATGACTGTAACGAGCTTCAAACTCACAAATGTTGAGCGCAGTGACAGTGTGCAAAAGGATCAATGGATCTTATTCCAACACTAGTGAGAACCGACAGATGATTAGCCCTACGAAACCTGTAGCTGGACTATTTTCACTGAGAGGACGGATGGTAGCCATTGACAACGGTGATCCACTAACATACAGCTTGCCATGGAAGGAGCCTTGCGTGCGTGAAGAAGAAGACAGTAGGAAAGAAGAGATTCAGAAGACAGAGCATCTCCAAAACCTCAACCTATTCTCCATTACTGCATAAAAAGTATTATTTAATCCATGTTCTTTTACTCATTCTAATTAAAACTGAGAATTATTATTGATATCTTGACTAAGAGTTACAAGATAACCATAGCTTGCTTCAAGCCGACAATGTCTGTGGGATTGACCTTTACTCACGTAAGATATTACTTGGATGACCCAGTGCACTTGTTGGTTAGTTGTGTGGAATTATAAAAGTGTGATTGTAATTTCCTGCACCAGGCACGCCTGACGTGGCAGAAATTGGCGAGTTAGGAATTGTTATAAGATATGCGTTGCAAATATAGTCCTCAACCAACCAGAAATCTGCTTATCAATTTAAAAGGATGTCACAGAAATTAAAATTAAAATACTAAGAGTATGAATCCCAGGTCGTCTTCCAACGAGTTACAGGAAAGTGTGCTATTTTATTAATCAGATGGTTTTCAAAAAAGATTTGAGTTGAATGACAGGAAATTAAATCAGAGAATTAATGTAATTTAAATAAAAGCCTTGACTGGGAGTAGATTAGTTGGAAGCCCTATTCTTGTTGCAGTACTTTCAAGATTAATTGATAATTGGGGTAGTTCTGTTTAGTTATCCCTTACTAGGTAAGGGAAAGTCAAACAAGTTGGAATGCTATTTCTATTCACAAGTCCTAATCCGCTTACTTGGAAGGACTGGCATTAGTGACTAGAGAGCAAACCAATAATAAACCCAATTACAATTTCTCCCTTGAGCACTCCAACTCAAGGGTTCCTTTCAATCAACTCCCCATCAAGTTAGGGAACTACTCGCTCATTGTGAATGTGGAATTCATAACATAGGAAAGGGAATTAAAGGAAGACATGATAAATAAAACTCAAAAGAATTAATTAAAAAAAAAAACTCTTGTATTGATAAATTCTAAAATAATCCAACAGTAAGATTGAAATAAATTAAAGGACATGGAAGAGTAAAGCCAAGTAAAGAAAACGAACTAGAATGACGAAGTCTTGATGAGGTAACAACTCTTCTCAATATCCCAATGCAAAAAGCAATTAAAAATCCTAAGAACTATGAATGTGCAGAGAGAAAACCTAGAGGAGAGGAAAACTAGATCTCAAAAACTAAAACTATCTAGAATGAATGATGTTGTTGGTCTCTGCATGTTCTCTGGCTCTAGTATGCTTTTCTGGGACGAAAACTGGGGCAAAATAGGGCCCGAAATTGTCCCCAGTGATTTTGCAGATTATGCAGATCGCGCACGTCATGCGATCGCGTTATTCATGCGGACGCGTCATTCGGCGTTTTGCTTCTCCACGCGGGAACGTCGTCTACGCCTCCGCGTCGCTTGTGCTATTCCATCCGCGTGGTCGCGTGAGCCATGCGGCCGCATCAATGCGATTTTCTCTCTTTCGCTCCGGTTGGCCCGTTTGGTCCAATCTTGGTCCGATTTCTATAAAATTGCTACCGAAACTCTCGTCTCACTCTCCTCTATCACATTAGGTCATAAAAATAATATTTTTGGCTTTCTAGAATAAATTCTCATTTATGGGTTAATTAACCATTAATTAACCGGGTCTTACATTCTACCCACCTAATTGGGAATTTTACCCACAAAATTCAAATTCAATTACCTGAGAATAAGTGCGGATAATCCGTTCGTATCTCCGACTCAAGTTCCCAAGTGTGTTCTTCAACACCGCCTCGACTCCAAGCCACTTTGACTAATGAAACCTCTTTTT
>NC_029785.2:30649783-30654316 GCF_000816755.2 Arachis ipaensis
TTCCACCGCCATTCTCCGCATCTCACATAATCATCTTTGATCCTCAATGATCATTCATTTTTCCCTTGCTTCACTCGCAAGTTGCCACATTCACTAGCCCTTTTTCTCATGCTAGGCATATCATAATGATTTAAGACATAAGTGGTGAGATCGGAGGCTTAGAAGTATGAAATTTGGCTTTTAAAACTCAAAAATCAACTTTGGGATGAAAACAGGTCCACGCGTATGCGCACGCGTGGATGGCGCTTTCTCGAAGAACGGCGCGTACGCACCAAGTGTGCCTACGCGCGAGGGGTCATTCTGCTAAAAATTTTCTAAGTTAAAAGCTGCAGAATTTACATATTCAAACCCCAATCTTCCGACGGACATAACTTCCTCATTTTAAATCGTTTTTCACCCGTTCTTCGAACGGCATGGACATCCCAGATCCAATTTCATTTCTAAACAGATTTGGCACAAATCAGAGATCTGTAGTCCAAGTTATGTCCCGTCAAAGTATGCCCAAAAACCATGTTTTCATACAAAACCACAAGGTGCCATTTTCAAAACAAGCCACTTTCAACTCTTTTCAAAATCAATCAAACATGCCAATTTCAACCCTTCTCTTTGAAATCATTCAAAATGTACCAAAATCAACAACAAGCCATCCTCAACTCACACATTGACACTTTACCAAGGTTTCCAAAACCACATCCAACCATTTTAACACTTCTCAATCAAATGGCTAAAGGACAAACACAATATCATGTCATACATCCTTCCTCATCCCAATTTACAATAATACCATTTCCAATTAACCATCATTATACATAATCAACATCATACTCACCATCAACATGGTACCACCCATCAATTCAACCTCAATCATCCATCAAGCATATATCACAACATGCATTTCTCATATTCTCCGGTTGGTCCGGTTTGGCCCGTTCGGTCCAATCTTGGTCCGATTTCTATAAAATTGGTACCGAAATTCTCGTCTCAATTTCCTCTATCACATTTAGCCATAAAAATAACATTTTTGGCTTTCTAGAATAAATTCTCATTTATGGGTTAATTAACCATTAATTAACCGGGTCTTACACGCGCGGTCGCGTGATCCATGCGACCGCGTCACTTCTCCCTGGTCATCTCCTCAATTTCTTGTGTTTCTTCCATTTTTGCAAGCTTCCTTTCCAATCTCCAACTCATTCATGCCCTATAAAGCCTGAAACACTTAACACACAGATCACGGTATCGAATGGAATAAAGGAGAATTAAAATACATAATCAAAAGTCTCTAGGAAGCAAGTTTTCAATCATGTAATAAATTTAGAAAGGAAATATAAATGCATGCTAATCATATGAATAAGTGGGTAAAGATCATGATAAAACCACACAATTAAACACAATATAAACCATAAAATAGTGGTTTATCAACCTCCCCACACTTAAATATTAGCATGTCCTCATGCTTAGTTGAAGGAGATAATATGAATGAGTAGGAACATGTAGAAATCATGCAATGCAATCTATATATGTGAATGCAACTATATGATTCTTGTCTACTTGATCAAAAGTAAATAAGCTCTTCAAAATAATTACAAACCAAATTCCACTAACTCAATTCTTATATAGTAAGAACAGATAAAAATGTAAGAAGATAGCTCATGAAAGCAGAGAACATAGAAATTCAAGCATGGAACCCTCACTGATGATGTATGTACACTCTAGTCTCTCTAGTGTATAGGGTCATCACTCTATCCTTCTCTAATCATGCTTTCAAATTTTTTTGTTCTTCTCCTAACCAATCAAAACATTTAATATACCAATGCAAACATCATGAGGTCTTTTCAAGGTTGTAATGGGGCCAAGGTAAGGGTAAGGATGTATATATGGCTAAGTAAGCTTATAAATTGAATCTTTATTTAACCTAAGCTTTCACCTAAGCTCTATGTATATTCTATATAACTTTAGAATGCATACCTAGCTACCCAAAAATTTCTTTCACATTCCATACTCATGTTTCAACTTTTTATTTTAATTTTATCATACATGCATTGATCTTTGAATTCTTAACTTAGCATTGGGGTAATTTTGTCCCCTTATTTAATTATTGAATATTTTTGGATTTTTTGTTTATAAACATAAAAACATAAAAATAACATAGCTTATCAATGCACATAGATTTTTAATTCTTATAGTTTCACATGAGTAGGTACCCAAATTCCCATTATATTATCATGACACATTCCCTTATTATCTTTTGTTCCCACAATTTCCCATACTTGATTGACTCACACAATTCTATCTTAAGCTAACTAAAGATTCAATTTGGGATATATAATTGTTTTTCCGCTTAAGGCTAGTAATGTGGTAAAATATAAAACAAATGGGATTTAAAGGCTCAAAGTGGCTAACAGAGGAAATTGAAAGGGGTAGGCTTAATTTGGATAAGTGGGCTAAACAAATAATGGCCTCAATCATATGCAAACATATAAATATAATAAACATTGGACATATAGGATGAAACAAAATATAGATTACAATCATAGAGAAGTAAACACACAAGAATAAAATAATTATGGTTAAATAATGTAACCATTCATAAAGGCTCAATTCTCACAGGTTGTGTGTTCTTTAGCTCAAAAATCATGTTCCAAATACAACTTCAAGCAAATTTAACATAAAAGTTTTAATTAAAATTAGTGAAATTTTGTTCCAAAGATAGGGTCTTAGAAGAAACTTATTGCCTTTTCAATCAAGCAGAACATGCATGCAACTAACCTATTACTATGCAATTTATCCTATTCTACAAAAGAAAAACTAACCAAGTATCCTAATTTATTGGTGTTAGAGAAGAGAAATTACCTCCGGAAGTCAGGTACTGACCAACCTCCCCACACTTAAGGCTTTGCACCGTTCTCGGTGCCATCTGTCAAGAACAAAGGTGGGCTGGTAGTAGTATCTCCACAGTCGGGACCATCATGGCTCCCTGCGCTGGTAAAGGAAGTGGAGTCCGGGGTGTCTGAGTCCTTGAATTTTCCCATAATCAGCTCCTTGAGGTATGTGAATTGGCGCTTGTTACGGTGCTCTCTCATCTTAGCTTTCTGTTCCAGCCGATCCAACCTTGCAAGTATCTGCTGGAGCAGTTGGTCTATAGTAGGTGCTTGTGGTGTTGAAGAAGGAATATCTTCAACTGGTTCAGTAGGCTAGCTGATAGTGGCGGCTGGAGGTCTGATATATTTCCCATTAGGGACGTATTGATCATCCCGTGGAAGTATGGCTTTGGTGTTCCCAGCTCTGTAGGAGACTCCGGCTGCTGAGACAATATCTGAGACCAGGGCGGGGACAGTGAAGGATGATTCAGGAGTGCTCAGAAAGACGTAATGGGACATGATCTGTGCCCATACGCGAGCCTCCATGGTAAGTGCTGAAGCCGATATTCCCTTAGGGCGGGTGCGATGGTATTCGTAGATCTAACGGCTGCCAGGTAGTGCGATAACTCTGAGAACGGCGTCCTAGTCAAAGTGGTACATCTGGCGCTGGAGTGCGGCTTCTTGAAAGGCGTCTAATCCTTCTGGAACAGGGGGAAGACCTAGAGCTTGTTGAATGGCCTCTTCTGTAATGGGGACTTGTGATGAGCGGATAATTTGTACGCTTTTTGGCATTATTTTTAGGATGTTTTTAGTAGGATCAAGTTACTTTTAGGGATGTTTTCATTAGTTTTTATGTTAAATTCATATTTCTGGACTTTACTATGAGTTTGTGTGTTTTTCTGTGATTTCAGGTATTTTCTGACTGAAATTGAGGGACTTGAGCAAAAATCAGATTCAGAGGTTGAAGAAGGACTGCTGATGCTGTTGGATTCTGACCTCCCTGCACTCAAAATGGATTTTCTGGAGCTACAGAACTCAAAATGGCGCGCTTCTAATTGCGTTAGAAAGTAGACATCCAGGGCTTTCCAGCAATGTATAATAGTCCATACTTTGAACGAGTTTAGACGATGTAAAAGGGCGTTGAACGCCAGTTCTACGCTGTTGTCTGGAGTTAAACGCCAGAAACAAGTCACAAACCAGAGTTGAATGCCAGAAATACGTTACAACCTGGCGTTCAACTCTAGAAAGAGCCTCTGCACGTGTAACATTCAAGCTCAGTCTAAGCACACACCAAGTGGGCCTCGGAAGTGGATTTATGCATCAATTACTTACTTCTGTAAACCCTAGTAGCTAGTTTATTATAAATAGAACTTTTTACTATTGTATTAGACATCCTGAGTTTTATCTTCGGATCATCCTGGATTGTATTTTGATCCTGTGATCTCGTTTTGGGGGCTGGCCATTCGGCCATGCCTGGACCTTTCACTTATGTATTTTCAACAGTAGAGTTTCTACACTCCATAGATTAAGGTGTGGAGCTCTGCTGTTCCTCAAAGATTAATGCAAAGTACTACTGTTTTCTATTCAATTCATCTTATTTCGCTTCTAAGATATTCATTCATACTTCAACCTGAATGTGATGAACGTGACAATCATCATCATTCCCTATGAACGC
>NC_029785.2:30656266-30658792 GCF_000816755.2 Arachis ipaensis
GAGAATCCGGAAAGTCTAAACCTTGTCTGTGGTATTCCGAATAGGATTCAATGATTGAATGACTGTGACGAGCTTCAAACTCGCGAGTGCTGGGCGTAGTGACAGACGAAAAAGGAGGGCGAATCCTATTCCAGCATGATCGGGAACCTCAGATGATTAGCCGTGCCGTGACAGGGCATGTTGGACCATTTTCACAAGAGGAGGGGATGTAGCCACTGACAACGGTGATGCCCTTGCATAAAGCCAGCCATAGAAAGGAGTAAGACTGATTGGATGAAGACAGCAGGAAAGCGGAGGTTCAGAGGAACGATTGCATCTCCATACGCTTATCTGAAATTCTAACCAATGATTTGCATAAGTATTTCTATCCTTCTTTTATTACTACATTTCGAAAACTACATAACTATTTTATATCTGCCTGACTGAGATTTACAAGGTGACCATAGCTTGCTTCATACCAACAATCTCCGTGGGATTCGACCCATACTCACGTAAGGTATTACTTGGACGACCCAGTGCACTTGCTGGTTAGTTATGCGAAGTTGTGAAGATATTCACAACCTGAGTAACAATTTCGCATACCAAGTTTTTGGCGCCGTTGCCGGGGATTGTTCGAGTTTGGACAACTGACGGTTCATCTTGTTGCTCAGATTAGGTAATTTTCTTTTTGTTTTGTTTTCAAAAAAAAAATAATAAAAATGTTTTCAAAAATATATTTTTCTTCAGAATTTTTAAGAATGAATTCTAGTGTTTCATAAAGCATGTTGAAGCCTGGTTGGGTGTAAAGCCACGACTGTAGGGCATGTTAGGCATGTCATGTCTGAGTTACATACTAAAGCTTGGCTGGCTATTAAGCCATGCCCGACCCTTTGATTGGAGCTTTAGTTTAAAGAGCATAAGAATCCTGGAATTCATATTAAAAATTTTAGAATCCTTATTTTTTTTTTCAAAATGATTTTCGAAAAAAAAATTTAAAAGAAAATACAAAAAATTCATAAAATCATAAAAATCAAAAATATTTTGTGTTTCTTGTTTGAGTCTTGAGTCATGTTATAAGTTTGGTGTCAATTGCATATTCATTTTGCATTTTTCGAAAATTCATGCATTCATGGTGTTCTTCATGATCTTCAAGTTGTTCTTGGTAAGTCTTCTTGTTTGATCTTGATATTTTCTTGTTTTGTGTCTTTTCTTGTTTTTCATGTGCATTTTTTGCATCCATAGAGTCTAAACATGAAAGATTTCTAAGTTTGGTGTCTTGCATGTTTTCCTTGCATTAAAAATTTTTCAAAAATAAGTTCTTGGCGTTCATCTTGACATTCAAAGTGTTCTTGGTGTTCATCTTGACATTCATAGCATTCTTGCATGCATTCATTGTTTTGATCCATAACTTTCATGCATTGCATCATTTTTCTTGTTTTTCTCTCTCATCATAAAAATTCAAAAATAAAAAAAAAATCTTCCCTTTTTTTTTTCTCTCTTAAAATTTCGAAAATTAGATTTGACTTTTTCAAAAATTTTTAAAACTTAGTTGTTTCTTATGAGTCAATTCAAATTTTCAATTTAAATATCTTATCTTTTTCAAAATCTTTTTCAAAAATCAAATCTTCTTCATTTTTTTAGTTATTTTCAAAAATTCCAAAAATATTTTTCAAAAATATTTTTCTTATTTTTATATCAAATTTTCGAAAATAACAATAACAATTAATGTTTTGATTCAAAAATTTTAAGTTTGTTACTTGCTTGTTAAGAAAGATTCAAACTTTAAGTTCTAGAATCATATCTTGTGATTTCTTGTGAATCAAGTCATTAATTGTGATTTTAAAAATTAAATCTTTTTCAAAACTAATTTCAATCATATCTTTTCAAAAATATCTTCTTATCTTTTTCAAAAAAATTTGATTTTAAAATATCTTTTCTAACTTCCTAACTTCTTATCTTTTCAAAATTTGTTTCAACTAACTAACTAACTTTTTGTTTGTTTCTTATCTTTTTCAAAACTACCTAACTAACTCTCCCTCTCTCATTTTCGAAAATTCCTTCCCTCTTTTTCAAAATTTCTTTTAATTTTTTATTCTAATTTTCGAAAAACTACTAACCTTTTTCAAAAACTATTTTCGAAAATCACTAACTCTTTTTCAAAAATTATTTTCGAAAATTCTCTTCCTCACTCACCAAAAATCCGAACCCCCTCTCTCTCTCTGAGTTCAGATTTTCTCTTCGAGAGATACAAGCAACTGACCAAAAAGTGTCCTTCTGATATGCTTTCAGAATGGACCATCCTGGATATATTCTATGATGGTTTATCTGAGCTATCAAAGATGTCATTGGATACTTCTGCAGGTGGATCCATTCACCTAAAGAAAACGCTTACAGAAGCTCAAGAACTCATTGACATGGTTGCTAATAACCAGTTTATGTACACTTCTGAGAGGAATCCTGTGAGTAATGGGACGCCTATGAAGAAGGGAGTTCTTGAAATTGATACTCTGAATGCCATATTGGCTCAGAATAAAATATTGACTCAGT
>NC_029785.2:30658928-30660271 GCF_000816755.2 Arachis ipaensis
TCTTGGATACTGGAAAGGAAGAGGATGAATCTATCATCCTAGGAAGACCTTTCCTAGCCACAGCAAGAGCTGTGATTGATGTGGACAGAGGAGAATTGATCCTTCAATTAAATAAGGACAACCTTGTGTTTACAACTCAAGGATCTCTCTCTGCAACCATGAAGAGGAAGCATGAAAAGCTTCTCTCAAAACAAAGTCAACTAGAGCCCCCACAACCAAACTCTAAGTTTGGTGTCAAACCCCCATATCCAAACTCTAAGTTTGGTGTTGGGAGGTCTCAACAAAGCTCTGCACATCTGTGAGGCTCCATGAGAGCCCACTGTCAAGCTATTGACATTAAAGAAGCGCTTGTTGGGAGGCAACCCAATGTTTATTTATCTAATTTTATTGTTGTTTTTCATGTTTTCTTAGGTTCATGATCATGTGGAGTCACAAAATAAACAAAAAATTTAGAAACAGAATCAAAAACAGCGGAAGAAAAATCACACTCTGGAGGAAGCACCTGTCTGGCATTCAACGCCAGAACAGAGCATGGTTCTGGCGCTGAACGCCCAAAATGGGCAGTATCTGAGCGCTGAACGCCCAAAATGGGCAGCATCTGGGCGCTAAACGCCAGAATTGCACCCTGGAGAAGAGCTGGCGCTGAACGCCCAGAACAAGCATGGTTCTGGCGTTCAACGCCAGAAATGGGCAACAAATGGGCGTTGAACGCCCAAAATGGGCACCAACCTGGCGCTGAACGCCCAGAGTTATGTGCAAGGGCATTTTACATGCCTAATTTGGTGCAAGGTTGTAAATCCTTGAACACCTCAGGATCTGTGGACCCCACAGGATCATCTCAGGATCTGTGGACCCCACAGGATTCCCACCTATCTCCACTCACTCTCTTCTCTCTTCTCATTCATCCTCTATTCCCAATGAACACTCTTCCCCAAAACCCTTCACCTATCACCTCCATCTCTCTTCCCTATTAACCCTTCACCACTCACATTCACCCACTCTTCCCTATAAACCTACCCAATAAACTCCACCTACCTTCAAAATTCAAATCAATTTCCCACCCAAACCCACCCATATGGCCGAACCTTAACCCCCCTCCCTTCCCTATATAAAGCCTTCCATTCTTCCTCATTTTCACACAACACAACCCTCTCTTCTCTTCTTGGCCGAAACACACCTCCCCCCTCTTCTCCATCTTTTCTTCTTCTTCTTCATTATTCTTTCTTCTCTTGCTCGAGGGCGAGCAATATTCTAAGTTTGGTGTGGTAAAAGCATAAGCTTTTTGTTTTTCCATTACCATTGATGGCACCTAAGACCGGAGAATCCTCTAGAAAAGGGAAAGG
>NC_029785.2:30660360-30691055 GCF_000816755.2 Arachis ipaensis
CTCCAAAGGCAAGCCGGTTCAACTAAGAAGATTGGACCTCAAGCCTGTGGCTAGAGGATGGTTGGAGTTCATCCAACGCTCTATCATCCTCACTAGCAACCGATCTGAAGTTACTGTGGATCGGGCCATCATGATCCATAGCATCATGATTGGAGAAGAAGTAGAGGTTCATGAAGTCATCTCCCTTGAACTCTACAAAACAGCCGAAAAGCCCTCTCCTGGGGCAAGGCTAGCTTTTCCTCATCTTATCTGCCATCTATGTTACTCAGCTGGAGCTTCCATAGAAGGAGACATTCACATTGAGGAAGAGAAGCCCATCACTAAGAAAAAGATGGAGCAAGCAAGAGATCCCATTCATGGAGCTCAAGAGGCGCAGGAAGCTCATCACCATGAGATCCCGGAGATGCCTCATATGCATTTTCCTCCATAAAACTATTGGGAGCAAATCAACACCTCCCTAGGAGAATTAAGTTCCAACATGGGACAACTAAGGGTGGAACATCAAGAGCACTCCATCATCCTTCATGAAATAAGAGAAGATCAAAAAGCAATGAGGGAGGAGCAACAAAGACAAGGAAGAGATATAGAAGAGCTCAAGGACATCATTGGTTCCTCAAGAAGGAAACGCCACCATCACTAAGGTGGACTCATTCCTTATTCTTACTTTCTCTATTTTTCGTTTTCTATGTTAAGTGCTTATCTATTTTTGTGTCTTCATTACATGATCATTAATAGTTAGTAACTTTGTCTTAAAGTTATGAATGTCCTATGAATCCATCACCTCTCTTAAATGAAAAATGTTTTAATTCAAAAGAACAAGAAGTACACGAGTTTCGAATTTATCCTTGAACTTAGTTTAATTATGTTAATGTGGTGACAATGCTTCTTGTTTTCTGAATGAATGCTTAAACAGTGCATATTTCTTTTGAAGTTGTTGTTTAAGAATGTTAAATATGTTGGCTCTTGAAAGAATGATGACTAGGAGACATGTTATTTGATAATCTGAAAAATCATAAAAATGATTCTTGAAACAAGAAAAAACAGCAAAGAACAAAGCTTCCAGAAAAAAAAATAGGCAAAAAAAAATAGAAAGAAAAAGAAAAAGCACGCAGAAAAAGCCAAAGCTCTTAAAACCAAGAGGCAAGAGCAAAAAGCCAATAACCCTTAAAACCAAAAGGAAAGGGCAATTAAAAAGGATCCCAAGGCTTAGAGCATCAGTGGATAGGAGGGCCTAAAGGAATAAAATCCCGGTCTAAGCGGCTAAACCAAGCTGTCCCTAACCATGTGCTTGTGGCGTGTAGGTGTCTAGTGAAAACTTGAGACTGAGCGGTTAAAGTCAAGGTCCAAAGCAAAAAAAGAGTGTGCTTAAGAACCCTGGACACCTCTAATTGGGGACTTTAGCAAAGCTGAGTCACAATCTGAAAAGGCTCACCCAATTATATGTCTGTGGCATTTATGTATCCGGTGGTAATACTGGAAAACAAAGTGCTTAGGGCCACGACCAAGACTCATAAAAAAGCTGTGTTCAAGAATCATCATACTGAACTAGGAGAGTCAATAACACTATCTGAACTCTGAGTTCCTATAGATGCCAATCATTCTGAACCTCAATGGATAAAGTGAGATGCCAAAACTATTCAAGAGGCAAAAAGCTATAAGTCCCGCTCATATGATTGAAGCTATGTTTCATTGATAGTTTGGAATTTATAGTATATTCTCTTCTTTTTTATCCTATTTGATTTTCAGTTGCTTGGGGACAAGCAACAATTTAAGTTTGGTGTTGTGATGAGCGGATAATTTGTACGCTTTTTGGCATTATTTTTAGTATATTTTTAGCAGGATCTAGTTACTTTTAGGGATGTTTTCATTAGTTTTTATGTTAAATTCACATTTCTGGACTTTACTATGAGTTTGTATGTTTTTCTGTGATTTCAGGTATTTTCTGACTGAAATTGAGGGACTTGAGCAAAAATCAGATTTAGAGGTTGAAGAAGGACTGCTGATGCTGTTGGATTCTGACCTCCCTGCACTCAAAATGGATTTTCTGGAGCTATGGAACTCAAAATGGCGCTCTTCCAATTGCGTTGGAAAGTAGATATCCAGGGCTTTCCAGCAATATATAATAGTCCATACTTTGAACGAGTTTAGACGACGTAAAAGGGCGTTGAACGCCAGTTCTACGCTGCTGTCTGGAGTTAAACGCCAGAAACAAGTCACAAACCAGAGTTGAACGCCAGAAATACGTTACAACCTGGCGTTCAACTCCAGAAAGAGCCTCTGCACGTGTAACATTCAAGCTCAGACCAAGCACACACCAAGTGGGCCCCGGAAGTGGATTTATGCATCAATTACTTACTTCTGTAAACCCTAGTAGCTAGTTTATTATAAATAGAACTTTTTACTATTCTATTAGACATCCTGAGTTTTATCTTCGGATCATCCTAGATTGTATTTTGATCCTGTGATCTCGTTTTGGGGGCTGGCCATTCGGCCATGCCTGGACCTTTCACTTATGTATTTTCAATAGTAGAGTTTCTACACTCCATAGATTAAGGTGTGGAGCTCTGCTGTTCCTCAAAGATTAATGCAAAGTACTACTGTTTTCTATTCAATTCATCTTATTTCGCTTCTAAGATATTCATTCGTACTTCAACCTGAATGTGATGAACGTGACAATCATCATCATTCCCTATGAACGCGTGCCTGACAACCACTTCCGTTCTACCTTAGATTGAATGAGTGTCTCTTAGATCTCTTAATCGGAATCTTCATGGTGTAAGCTAGAATGATGGCGGCATTCAAGAGAATCCAGAAATTCTAAACCTTGTCTATGGTATTCCGAGTAGGATTCAATGATTGAATGACTGTGACGAGCTTCAAACTCGCGAGTGCTGGGCGTAGTGACAGACGCAAAAGGAGGGCGAATCCTATTCCAGCATGATCGGGAACCTCAGATGATTAGTCGTGCCGTGACAGGGCATCTTGGACCATTTTCACAAGAGGAGGGGATGTAGCCACTGACAACGGTGATGCCCTTGCATAAAGCCAGCCATAGAAAGGAGTAAGACTGATTGGATGAAGACAGCAGGAAAGCGGAGGTTCAGAGAACGATTGCATCTCCATACGCTTATCTGAAATTCTCACCAATGATTTACATAAGTATTTCTATCCTTCTTTTATTACTACATTTCGAAAACTACATAACTATTTTATATCTGCCTGACTGAGATTTACAAGGTGACCATAGCTTGCTTCATACCAACAATCTCCGTGGGATTCGACCCTTACTCACGTAAGGTATTACTTGGACGACCCAGTGCACTTGCTGGTTAGTTATGTGAAGTTGTGAAGATATTCACAACCTGAGTAACAATTTCGCATACCAACTTGCTTTTGGCAGACGTAGACAGACTGCAGGGTTGGTAGGTGGAAGTTGGAGTAGAACTTGACTACCCAAGAAAGATTAACTTGCCTTGGCTGTCTCTGTAGGAAATCTCATTGTCTTCGTGCAATCTGCGGCTCAACAAATGTAGCAATGTGGTTTGGGAGGAGAAGAAGGTATTCATTGTTGTAACTCCTTTCTGCCAGGATGGGGAACATCTGCTCACAGTAGCGATTGGGGAATCGCGCAGTGTCCTTTGCTGGGAAGGCTCTTTCTTTATCATCAACCTTTATAATCCTCTTAATTTTCTTTGTTGAGGGCTTAACCGCAGTTGAAGAGGGTTCTGCCACTAATGCTCTTTTTATTCCTCTTCTTGCTGGTTGTTTGGGAGTAGCTTTCTCCTTTCCTTTCTTGGTTGCCATCCTGAAAAAGGAAAGAGAAAGTAAATTAAATTCAAAGAGATAGAGCAAGGAAGAGGGCGGGAAAAGTGGTAATTAATGCACAATAAAGAAGAACGACGTTAACACATGGTCATGACTACATGTAAAAAGTTCATCAATGAAAATATAGCAAGTGCATGTGGGGACAATTAAATGCAAGGGGTTTATTGGCATGCAGGCAAAGGCATGAGTAGCATAGATCAAGCATTCAATGTCCAAGTGAGATTACCAAGTCTTTCAAACTAACAATTTGTTTGTAATAACAATTATATTAAATTAATAAAATATAAAAAGGGTTTTGTGAAAAGCAAGCATTGAAAAGTAGAATAAAGTAGAAAAAATGCTTAATGCCATATGGGCCTTTTCACAAACACATAGCATGCATGATAGTTAAGTTATTGAAAGCATGAATTTGAACATGCAAGCATCCCTTGAAAAAGTAATATATAATTGTCAAACAAATTTATAATGACTCACATAAATTTATAACACCAAATAAAAAGGAAAAAGAAAGGAAAAAGAAAATATGAATAGCGAAGGTAAAACGAAAAGAAAAGAAGATAACATATAAAAATAAGAAGAATAGGAGAAATTAAGGAGGGAAGGAGAAAAAGAAAAACCTTGTTAATGGGGGTGAGAGAGAGAGTGTGTAAAAAGTGAAAAAGAAGGAAGAAGGGGGAAGGAGAAAATAGGATTTGGGGAGAAAAAGATAAGATAATTGGCAAATCAGGAAAACGGTGCGACGCAAGCGACGCGGTCGCGTGAGGCAAGCGGTCGCGCGACTTGCGCTTAAACTGATTGACGCGGTGGCGTCGGTCACGCGGTTGCGTGACCCATTTTAGGTTAATGGCGCGAGGGCAGCCTCGCGCTCGCACAACTCTCTGTTTAAAATCATTAATTGCCAAATATTGGGTGACGCGATCGCGTGGGGCATGCGATCGCGTGAGTGGCAATTGTTGCGAGGTGACGCGGTCGCGTCGGTCACGTGGCCGTGTGGAAAGGATTATGTGTTCAGCACCAATCCAACACCACTCTAGCACAACTTTTTGTTGTGCACCTTTTTTACGTCGAAGTCCAGGTCACGCGGCCGCGTGGGGCACGCGGTCGCGTGGGGCACGCGGTCGCGTGGGAGGCCAGTATTCCCACTCGACGCGGACGCGTCGGCGACTCGGTCGCGTGAGGCGATTTGTGCCATTGGCACACCTCCAGCCACGCTCCTGCGTGACTCTCTGTTCGTTTATTATTTTCTCCCATCTTCTTGCGACGCGGACGCGTCAATGAGGCGGTCGCGTCGCGTAACATTTTTTTAAAATAAAAATATGCAAATGCAGAAGCACGAAATGTACTAATAAAGAGAAGAGTTATTGAATAAGAAAATTAAAAATAAGGAAAAGAACGATCATACCATGGTGGGTTGTCTCCCACCTAGCACTTTGCTTTAACGTCCGTAATTTGGACGCTCCACTAGCTCAGTCTTCGGCTATGTGGGGATCTTCCAAGAGGAAGATCTCGAGCTCCTTGTTTTTCTTCAGTTGCTCGCCATGGTGGTACAGCTTTAAACGATGTCCATTAACTTTGATAAGTTCAGAGCTTGAAGGATGGCTTAGGTGATAAACTCCGTATGGTTCGGCCTTCTCTACTCTGTATGGACCTTCCCATCTTGATCTCAACTTGCCCGGCATGAGCCGCAGTCAAGATTTGTAAAGGAAGACTAAATCCCCAGGTTGGAACTCTTTCCTTCTGATGTGTTGATCATGCACAGCCTTCATCTTCTCCTTGTATAGTCTTGAGTTCTCATAAGCTTCCAGGTGAAGGCTTTCCAATTCTTGCAGTTGCAATCTCCTTTCAACTCCGGCTTCCTCAATTCCCATGTTGCACTCCTTTACTGCCCAAAAGGCCTTGTGCTCTACTTCAACAGGGAGATGACAAGCTTTTCCATAAACTAAGCGGAAAGGACTCATCCCAATGGGTGTTTTGTATGCTGTTCTGTATGCCCAGAGTGCATCTTGTAGCCTGGTGCTCCAGTCTCTTCTATGAGGTTTGACTATCTTCTGCAAGATACGCTTTATTTCTTGTTTGACACCTCGGCTTGCCCATTAGTCTGAGGGTGGTATGCTGTTGCAACCTTATGAATTATTCCATGCTTCTTCATTAATCCTGTTAGTCTCCTGTTACAAAAATGGGTGCCTTGATCGCTCACGATTGCTCGTAGTGATCCAAAGCGACAAATAATGTGGTTTCTTACAAAAGAAACAACAGTGTTAGCATCATCAGTACGGGTAGGAATTGCTTCCACCCATTTGAAAACGTAATCTATAGCTAACAATATATAAAAATAACTATTAGAATTTGGAAATGGACCCATAAAGTCAATGCCCCAAACATCAAAAATTTCACAGAAAAGCATAATTTGTTGAGGCATCTCATCCCTCCTAGATATATTACCAAATTTCTAGCATGGGAAACAAGATCTACAAAATTCAGCAGCGTCTTTAAAAAGAGTAGGCCACCAGAATCCACAGTCTAAGATTTTTCTAGCAGTTCTTTGAGGGCCAAAATGTCCTCCACTCTCAGATGAGTGACATGCCTCTAAGATGGATTGGAAATTCTGATTGAGGCACACACCGTCTAATTACCTGGTCAGCGCCACATCTCCATAAATATGGGTTATCCCATATATAATATTTAGACTCGCTTTTCAGCTTGTCTCTTTGATGCTTAGAAAAGTTCGGAGGGAAGGTGCGGCTAACTAGATAATTAGCTACAGGTGCATACCAAGGGACTATCTCAGATACTGCTTGCAGGTTATCAAATGGAAAATTATCAGCTATAGGAATGGAGTCATCTGTGATATGCTCAAGGCGACTCAAGTGGTCTGCCACTAAATTCTTGTTACCACTCCTGTCCCTAATTTCCAAATCAAATTCTTGTAATAGCAGTATCCAACGTATAAGCCTTGGTTTGGACTCCTTTTTAGCTAATAAATACTTTAGAGCTGCGTGGTCTGAATACACTACTACTTTAGTACCAAGTAAATAGGATCGAAATTTATCCAGAGCAAAAACAATAGCAAGAAGCTCTTTCTTAGTAGTAGTGTAATTCGACTGAGCGGCATCTAAAGTTTTACACGCATAAGCAATAACAAAAGGATTCTTACCTTCACGCTGAGCCAGTGCTGCTCCTACGGCATGGTTGGAAGCATCACGCATTATTTCAAATGGTTGGCTCCAGTCTGGTCCTCTCACAATTGGAGCTTGAGTCAGGGCGGTCTTCAGCTTATCAAACGCTTGTTTGCAATTTTCACTAAACTCGAACTCAATATCTTTCTGCAGTAGCCTGGATAAAGGAAGTGCTACCTTACCGAAGTCCTTAATGAATCTCCTGTAAAAACCTGCATGGCCAAGGAATGAGCGGACTTCCCTCACAGAAGAGGGATAAGACAAACTAGAAATAACATCCACCTTTGCTGGATTTATAGAAATGCCAGTATTAGACATAACATGTCCTAGTACAATACCTTGTTTTACCATAAAGTGACATTTCTCAATTTAATACTCTAGATAATCCATCTAAGCAAAGGCTAAAGGAATCGCCGTATACACTAAAATTATCCATAAAAACTTCCATACAGTCCTCAATAAGATAAGAGAAAAGACTCATCATACACCTCTAAAAAGTAGCTGGTGCATTGCACAAGCCAAAGGGCATTCTCTTGTAAGCATAAGTCCCAAAAGGACATGTAAAAGTGGTCTTTTTCTGATCCTCAGGAGCTATATGAATCTGGAAATAACCTGTGTAACCATCTAAAAAACAATAATGCGATTTACCTGACAGGCGATCCAGCATTTGATCAATGAATGGAAGATGATAGTGATCCTTGCGGGTTGCTTGGTTGAGGCGTCTGTAGTCAATGCAGACCCTCCAGGCGTTCTGAACTCTGGTTGTCAGGAGCTCTCCATGCTCATTCTTCACTGCAGTGACTCCAGACTTCTTTGGCACCACTTGTACTGGGCTTACCCATTCACTGTCTGAGATGGGATAGATGATATCTGCCTCTAGTAGTCTGGTCACTTCCTTTTTGACAACCTCTAAGATAGTGGGGTTCAGTCTCCTCTGGGGTTGACGGACAGGTCTTGCTCCCTCTTCTAAAAATATTCTATGCTCACAGACTTGAGGGTTGATGCCTACTATGTCTACCAAACTCTAACCAATTGCCTTTTTGTGCCTCCTCAGCACACCAAGTAACTGCTCTTCTTGTTGAGAAGTGAGCTCCCTTGCAATGATAACTGGAAACCTCTGCCCACCTTCAAGGTAAGCATATTTGAGGTGTGGAGGAAGGGGTTTTAATTCTAACTTCTGATCATGGTCAGGCTCTGGGTTGTCTAGAGCTGGTAACAATGGCAAAGCACTGTCATTGTCCTCTGAGAATGTCCCCACACTTGGACCTTGTCCTGCGTGCTTCTCTTCAAATTCTTCCTGATGGACTTCAGCTACGGTTTCATCTATAATGTCACACTTGAGGATAGAGTGATCCTCCGGAGGATGCTTCATAACTCCATTCAGATTGAAGATCACTACTCGGCCATCTATTTCAAAAGAGTATGTTCCTGAAAAAGCATCTAATTTAAACTTTCAGGTCTTCAGGAATAGCCTTCCGAGTAGGATTGATGATGTCTTGTCTGAGTCATTTTGGGGCATTTTCAGGATATAAAAATCAGTGGGGAATGTGAGTCCCTTAATGCCCACTAATACATCTTCAGCAACTCCAAGCATTGTAATAATGCTTTTATCTGCTAACACAAAATGAGCTGCCGACCTTTTTAAGGGATGGAGCCTCAAAACATCATATATAGACAAAGGCATTATACTCACACATGCTCCTAAATCACACATGCAATCAGAAAATACTATACCACCAATAGTACAATTAACCATACAAGGACTTGGGTCACTACACTTTTCAGGTAAACCACCCATTAAAGCAGATATGGAACTTCCTAAAGGAATAGTTTCTAATTCATTAATTTTGTCTTTATTTATACATAAATCTTTTAGAAACTTTGCATACTTAGGTACCTGTTGAATAACATCAAATAGAGGAATAGTTACCTCAACCTTTTTGAATATCTCTACCATTTTTGGATCAGGTTCCAATTGCTTCCTGGGCTTCCTTGCAAGTTGTGGAAATGGAATAGGAGTGGTGTCTTCTGCAGTGTCTGCGCCTTTTGATGCTTCCTCCTGTGGTTGAACTTCTTCTTTTTCAGTTATGTCCTGTATGTCTTCTTCCTCTTCAACATCTTCTATTTCCACTACCTCTTCAGCTGAGGTGTGTTCTAGTGGGCTTGGCTCCTCCTGGTTCCTCTCCTGCAGTGTGGTTCCAGACCTTAGGGTGATGGAATTAATACTGCCCTTGGGATTGGGTAATGGTTGAGAGGGAATTCCACTCGAGCTCAAAGGTTGGTTATTGGAGTTATTCCAATCTGGGAGACAAGAGCTTGCAAAGTAGCGTTCAAACCATTTAGAGTGGCATTAATGTTACTTTCTATGGTCTGCTGTCTCCGATCAATAGATTGTAGTAAGTCATCATTAGTAGAAGAAGAAGGATAAGTAATTTGAGAGGTCTGCTGTTGGGTATTCTGTGGTCCTTGGGATTGCCTCAGGTGAGGTGCTCTGTAAGGCTGGTACTGGTTCTGCTGCCTATTGTTGTTGTTATTCCACCTCTGATTTCCCTGATTATCTCTGCCTCCTCTGTTGTTGTTATCCCTCCAATTCTGATTAGAATTGTCCTGCCATCCATGGTTGTAATTGCCACTTTGATTGTACCCTTGGTTGGGGCGGTCATAGAAGTTATGAGTGGCTGCCACGGTGTTGTCTTCCTGTTGGAGCTGTGGACATTCATCAGTATAGTGGCTATAATCAGTACAGATTTCGCAAACTCTCTGTGGGACTAAGTGTTGGTTTTGCTGTGGTGGAGAAGGTTGAACTTGCTAAACTTGTTGTTGGTTCAATTGCATCTGCTTCAGCAAGTTGGTCATTTCACAGATACTCTGAGTTAAAGCAGCAGTCTCTCTGCTAGAGGATACTTCTGCAACAGCTTTTGCACGGCCTTGTTTCTGCCTGTGATTCCTAGTAGATTCAGCTAAGTCGCTGATCAATTGCCATACCTCATCAGTGGTCTTGTACTTTTTCATAGACCCATTGCTAGCATTTTCCAATGTGGTCTTATCTTGGGGCCTCATGCCCTGTGTGACGTAGCCGAGTAACACTATCTTATCAATCATATGGTGAGGGCAAGCTTCCAGAAGATTATTGAACTGCTCCCAGTACTCATAGAGAGTTTCAGATTCATCCTGAACAATCATGGAAATATCCTTCCTCAGTTTATCAGTAACTTCAGCTGGAAAGAACTTTTCCAAAAATTCTCTTCTGAGTGTATCCCAGTTGGATACAGTTGCAGCGAGTTGAGTGTAGTACCACTCTCTTACCTTTCCCTCAAGAGAAAACAGGAAGGCTTTCAGCAAAATTGAAGTTTCATCTGCACCATCACGCCTGACAGTAGAACAGGCTGCCTGAAAATCTCTCAGGTGCTTGATAGGCTCTTGAGCAGGTAAGCCATGAAACTTGGGCATCAAATTGAGCAGTTCGGTCTTTATTTCAAAGTCTGTAGCCACCACTGGATGATGCGCTTGAAACGGTTGCATTGAAAAATCAGGGGCTCCAGCCTCCTGGATAGTAACTCTCCTAGGTGCTGCCATGTCACCTATACGTAAATCAACTGAATCAGTAGAACGGGGGCTGGTTTCTTCCTCAAATGATGTTTCAGATCAGCCCTCAGAGAGGACTAACCAACGCCGAGCTTGCCTTATTCGTGAAATAGTTCTTTCAATCTCAGGATCGAATACTGGCAAGCTTGGATCAGGAAGTGAACGCGTCATCTAACGAAAAAAACAAGCAGCTCATAGTAGCAAAATAAAATAAAATGCAAATAAATAAAATCCAATCAATAACTTTAGCACTCTATTGCAACTTCCCGGCAACGGCACCAAAAATTGACGTGGCAGAAATTGGCGAGCTAGGAATTGTTATAAGATATGCGTTGCAAGTATAGTCCTCAACCAACCAGAAATCCGCTTATCAATTTAAAAGGATGTCACAGAAATTAAAATTAAAATACTGGGAGTATGAATCCCAGGTCGTCTCACAACGAGTTGCAGGAAAGTGTGCTATTTTATTAATCAGATGGTTTTCAAAAAAGATTTGAGTTGAATGACAGGAAATTAAATCAGAGAATTAATGTAATTTAAATAAAAGCCTTGACTGGGAGTAGATTAGTTGGAAACCCTATTTTTGTTGCAGTACTTTCAAGATTAATTGATAATTGGGGTAGTTCTGTTTAGTTATCCCTTACTAGGTAAGGGAAAGTCAAACAAGTTGGAATACTGTTTCTATTCAAAAGTCCCAATCTGCTTACTTGGAAGGACTGGTGTTAGTGACTAGAGAGCAAACCAATAATAAACCCAATTACAATTTCTTCCTTGAGCACTCCAACTCAAGGGTTCCTTTCAATCAACTTCCCATCAAGTTAGGGAACTACTCGCTCATTGTGAATGTGGAATTCATAACATAGGAAAGGGAATTAAAGGAAGACATGATAAATAAAACTCAAAGGAATTGATTAAAAATAAAAATAACTCTTGTATTGATAAATTCTAAAATAATCCAACAGTAAGATTGAAATAAATTAAAGGACATGGAAGAGTAAAGCCAAGTAAAGAAAACGAACTAGAATGACGAAGTCTTGATGAGGTAACAACTCTTCTCAATATCCCAATGCAGAAAGCAATTAAAAATCCTAAGAACTATGAATGTGCAGAGAGAAAACCTAGAGGAGAGGAAAACTAGATCTCAAAAACTAAAACTATCTAGAATGAATGATGTTGTTGGTCTCTGCATGTTCTCTGGCTCTAGTCTACTTTTCTGGGCCAAAAACTGGGGCAGAATAGGACCCGAAATTGTCCCCAGCGATTTTGCAGATTATGCAGATCGCACACGTCATGCGATCGCGTCATTCATGCGGACGCGTCATTCGGCGTTTTGCTTCTCCACGCGGGCGCATCCACGCCTCCGCGTCGCTTGTGCTATTCCATCCGCGCGGTCGCGTGAGCCATGTGGCCGCGTCAATGCGATTTTCTCTCTTTCGCGCGGTCGCGTGATCCATGCGGCCGCGTCACTTCTCGCTGGTCATCTCCTCAATTTCTTGTGTTCCTTCCATTTTTGCAAGCTTCCTTTCCAATCTCCAACTCATTCATGCCCTATAAAGCCTGAAACACTTAACACACAGATCACGACATCGAATGGAATAAAGGAGAATTAAAATACATAATCAAAAGTCTCTAGGAAGCAAGTTTTCAATCATGTAATAAATTTAGGAAGGAAATATAAATGCATGCTAATCATATGAATAAGTGGGTAAAGATCATGATAAAACCACAAAATTAAACACAATATAAACCATAAAATAGTGGTTTATCAACGCCAGACTTGTGGACCAGAAAGCAGTAAGTGGTGATTTACAGTGGGCGTGGCACACCACTGCTGGGCGTGGTACGCCAAGTATACTTTCCGGAAAGGGGTCTTTGAAGAATTGTAAGGGGCGTGGCACACCAGGTCGAAGGTGTGGCACGCCAGTTCAAGTAGTCAGAGAAGGAGCTTGTCACATTCATAAGGGCGTGGCACGCCAAGTCGAAGGCGTGGCACGCTAGTTCAACTGGGCAGAGGAGAAGGGAAGAAGCAGCACCAAAGGGCGTGCCACTTGGTACTTTTGGTGTAGCACGCCAAGCTTGTGAATTCAAACCATTATCATGGGCGTGCCACTTGAGTTCTGGGCGTGGCACGCCAGTTCATCCAACCAGAAGGGGGAAGTAAAGACTCATCGAGGGCGTGCCACTTGAGATTTTAGACGTGGCATGCCAACTTCGCTCGCACTATGGGCGTGGCACGGCAGACCTAGGCGTGGCACGCCAGCTTACTGGACCAGAGAAGAATGCTTGTGCACCAACATGGGCATGGCACGCCAAGCCAACTTTCCCGAGGAGAAGAATGAAGACTTTGCTGAAGGCGTGGCATGCCAGGTCTGGGCGTGCCATGCTAGTTCAATTCACCAGAGAAGAAGAAGGAAGACCTCACTATGGGGCGTGCCACTTGAGTTCATGGCATGGCACGCCATGAGGTCAATGAGTTGCATGATGGAAGAAGAGATGACCTGAATTTGATCCTAGAGAGCAACATCTCCCAACTCTAATGAATCTTCCCCATTCTTATCTTTCCTATTCTTTATAGCTTCCTTTAATTTCTGCTATCAACCCATTTTCCATTGACAATTCAGTCATTTATATTTCTGCAATTTATGTTTATGCTATTTACAATTCAGCATTTTACTGCTTTCTTTATGTTCAAGTCATTTATAATTCTGTCATTTAATTTTCTACAATCAACACTTATTTTTTATTAGCTTAACTAAATTACCCAGTAACTAAAGTTGTTCAATTAATCAATCTCTGTGGGGTCGACCTCACTCTCAGTGAGTTTTTACTTGACGATAGCTTAGTATACTTGCCGAAAGAGTTATTGTAGAGATACAGTAAATTCCAGTCATCAAGTTTATGGCGCCGTTGTCGGAGATTGATTCTGAATTGACAATGATTAGGTTGATGGGTACTTAGATTAAGCATTTTCTATATGTTGTTAATCATTTTAATTCTAGTCCTTATTTTTCTTTATTCCTATTAGCACTTGAATTCTCAATTGTTCATTGTATATATTGCCATTCTAACAGAAGCACACTAACTGTTTGATGCTTTGCATCAAACAAACTTGACTTACCCACCCTTCTCCCAAGAAAGTGTTCACCTTTGTTTTAGATTGTGTTTTCTGTTGTGTATGACAGGGAGGAAAGGAGCTATAACCTCCTACGATTCTGAACCTAAGAAGACATTTCTAAGATTGAAAAGAGAGGCAGTGGCAAGAGGAAAAAGGGTAGTTGGCGAAGAAGAAGAAGAGAATCCAACCCAAAACATGGAGGGTGAAGCTTACAATCATCAGGAAGAAGTAGTAGGCAACCATGCTCCTCCACAAGAAAGAAGAGTACTAGGCTCTTTCATCAATCCCAATCCTGGGAACTGTGGTAGCAGCATCTTGAAACCCACCATACATGCCAATAACTTTGAGCTCAAACCACAGCTGATCACCCTTGTTTAGAATAGCTGCTCGTTTGGAGGAAATGCTCAAGAAGATCCAAATCAATATCTAACCACCTTTCTGAGAATCTGTGACACAGTGAAGGCTAATGGTGTTCACTCTGACACCTATAGACTGCTTTTGTTTCCCTTTTTTCTTAGGGACAAAGCATCTAAGTGGTTGGAATCATTCCCAAAGGAGAGCTTGACAACTTGAAAAGAAGTGGTAAATAAGTTCTTAGCTAAATTTTACCCACCCCAAAGAGTTATCAAGTTGAGAACTGAGGTACAAACATTCAAACAACAAGATGGAGAGACTCTTTATGAAGCTTGGGAGAGATATAAAGAGCTAACAAGGAAATATCCTCCGAACATGTTTAATGAGTGGGTACAGCTGAACATTTTCTATGAAGGACTTTCTCAAGAGGCAAAGAAGGCCTTAGATCACTCTTCGGGAGGTTCCCTCAACACCAAGAAGACAATTGAAGAGGCCATAGATATCATAGAAACTGTGGCCAATAATGAATATTTCTATGCATCTGATAGGAACCTGATGAGCGGATAATTTACACGCTTTTTGGCACTATTTTTAGTATGTTTTTAGTATATTTTAGTTAGTTTTTATTATATTTTTATTAGTTTTTATTTAAAATTCACTTTCCTGGATTTTACTATGAGTTTGCGTGTTTTTCTGTGATTTCAGGTATCTTCTGGCTGAAATTGAGGGACCTGAGCAACAATCTGATTTAGAGGCTGAAAAAGGACTGCAGATGCTGTTGGATTCTGACCTCCCTGCACTCGAAGTGGATTTTATAGAGCTACAGAGGCCCAATTGGCGCGCTCTTAATTGCATTCGAAGGTAGACATCCTGGGCTTTCCAGCAATATATAATAGTCCATACTTTGCCCAAGATTTGATGGCCCAAACCGGCGTTCCAAGTCAGCTTAAGAATTCTGGCGTTTAACGCCAGAACTGGCATAAAAGCTGGAGTTAAACGCCCAAACTAGCACAAAAGCTGGCGTTTAACTCCAAGAAAAGTCTCTACACATGAAAGCTTCAATGCTCAGTCCAAGCACACACCAAGTGGGCCCCGAAAGTGGATTTTTACACTAAACACCCTAGCTTACTCATTTTCTGTAACCTTAGGTCACTAGTTTAATATAAAAACTACTTTTAGTAATTCATCTTGTACCTCATGACATTCTACACATTTCATATTATATCTCCTACGGCATGAGTCTCTAAACCCCATTGTTGGGGGTGAGGAGCTCTGCTGTTCTTCATGAATTAATGCAATGACTACTGTTTTCAATTCTATCACGCTTGCTTCTATTCTAAGATATTTATTCGCACTTCAACCTGATGAATGTGATGATCCGTGACAATCATCATCATTCTCACCTATGAACGTGTTCCTGACAACCACCTCCGTTCTACATGCAATCAAGCTTGAATGTGTATGTCTTGGGTTTCTAATCTAAGATTGGAACCTTCGTGGTATAGGCTAGAATTACTGGCGGCCATTTCTGAGATCCGGAAAGTCTAAACCTTGTCTGTGGTATTCCGAGTAGGATCTGGGAAGGGATGACCGTGAAGAGCTTCAAACTCGCGGGTGTTGGGCGTGTGACAGACGCAAAAGGATCAATGGATCCTATTCTAACATGATCGAGAACCAATAGCTGATTAGCCGTGCGGTGACAGCGCATTTGGAACATTTTCACTGAGAGGACAGGAAGTAGCCATTGACAACGGTGATGCCCAACATAAAGCTTTCCATGGAAGGAGCCTTGCGTGCATGAAGAAGAAGACAGTAGGAAAGCAGAGATTCAGAAGACAAAGCATCTCCAAAACCTCAACCTGTTCTTCATTACTGCATAACAAGTATTTATTCATGTTCTTTTACTTTTTATAATTAAATCTGAGAATTATTGGTATCCTGACTAAGAGTTACAAGATAACCATAGCTTGCTTCAAGCCGACAATCTCCGTGGGATCGACCCTTACTCATGTAAGGTATTACTTGGACGACCCAGTGCACTTGCTGGTTAGTTGTGCAGAGTTGCAAAAGTGTGATTGTAATTTCATGCACCAAGTTTTTGGCACCGTTGCCGGGGATTGTTCGAGTTTGGACAACTGACGGTTTATCTTGTTTCTTAGATTAGGAATAATTTATCTTTGTTGGTTTAGAGTCACTAAATTTGAGTCTTTTTTTGAGTTTAATTTTATATGTGGTTTCAATTGCATGCTTTTATTTTCTTTTGATTTTTCGAATTTGCATGCTCCTAGTTCTTCTTGATCTTTAAAAATTCTAAGTTTGGTGTCTTCTTTGTGTTTTCCTTTAAATTTTCGAAAAATTGTGCTTGATTTTTTAAGTTTGGTATCCCTTGTGCTTTTATTTACTTAAAAATTTTTCAAAAATTTGTTCTTGGTGTTCATCTTGATCTTCAAAGTGTTCTTGGTGTTCATCTTGACATTCAAAGTTATCTTGTTTGTTCTCTTTGTTTTGATCTAAAATTTCTAAGTTTAGTGTCATTTTGTTGTTTTTCTCTTTTCTCATTAAAATTCAAAAATAAAAAATATCTTTTCCTTATTTTACTCATAAATTTCGAAATTTTGCATTAAAATTAGTCAAAGATTTTCAAAATCATATCTTTTTTTAGCCAAGTCAAAATTCTAATTTCAAAAATTGATCTTTTCAAATCTTTCTCAAAAATAAAATCTTTTTAATTTCTTCAATCATATCTTTTCAATCATATCTTCTCAATCATATCTTCTTCAAAATAATTTTCAATTATATATTTTTGATTGCTAATTCCAAAATCTTTTTAATTAATTAGCCATTTTAGCATTCGAATTATTTATTTATCCTTTTCCTTTTTCTCTTAATTTTTGAAACTTTTATTTTATTTTTCATTTATTTTGTTTTATTTTTTTTGGTTCCTTTTAATCAAATAAAAAAAAATTTATATCAATTCCCTTTTCTCCATCATGGACATAAGTGGAAGTGAACAGTCCAGAAGGACTCTGGGGTCATATGCTAACCCCATTACAGCTACATATGGGAGTAGCATCTGTATACCTCCCATCAAAGCAAGCAGTTTTGAGCTAAATCCTCAGCTCATTATCATGGTGCAGCAAAATTGCCAGTATTCCGGTCTTCCACAGGAAGAACCTACTGAGTTTCTGGCACAGTTCTTACAAATTACTGACACAGTACGTGATAAAGAAGTGGATCAGGATGTCTACAGATTATTATTGTTTCCATTTGCTGTAAAAGATCAAGCTAAGAGGTGGTTAAATAACTATCCCATATCAAGCATTAAAACATGGAGACAGTTAACAGACAAATTCCTGAATCAATTTTACCCTCCAAAAAGGATGACACAGCTAAGGCTGGACATCCAAGGCTTTAAACAAGAGGATCATGAATCCCTTTATAATGCCTGGGAGAGGTATAGAGGGATGATAAGGAAATGCCCCTCTGAAATATTTTCAGAGTGGGTACAGTTAGACATCTTCTACTATGGGCTTACAAAAAGAGCTCAAATATCTCTAGACCACTCAGCTGGTGGATCTATACACATGAGAAAGACAATTGAAGAGGCTCAAGAACTCATAGATACAGTTGCTAGAAATCAACATCTATACTCAAGCAATGAGCCCTCCAAAGAAAAAGAAGCTATGGTAGCAACTACTGATCATAATCCTCAAGAACAGATTGTTGAACTAAATCAGCAATTACTTCTAATGACAAAACAATTAGCAGAATTCAAGGAGATGCTCCAAGACACTAAAAATGCTAACAAGAATATAGAAGCACAATTAAATCAGACAAGATAGCAGCTATCTAAACAGATAACAGAAGAATGCCAAGCTGTTCAACTAAGGAGCGGGAAGACATTGAATAATTCAGTTCAAAGTAGCAAAAAGTCAAGAAAGGAACAAATGACAGAGGATGATCAAACCACTGCCCAAAATCCTTCTGAGGACAGCAAGAGCCCAGAGAGGAATAATTCTGGCATTCAAATGCCAGAAAAGGGAGAAAAGTTGGCGTTAAACGCCCATTCCTTGCCCAGTTCTGGCGTTCAAACGCCAGAAAAGGGTGGGAAGCTGGCGTTAAACGCCCATCCTGCACCCAATCCTGGCGTTCAAACGCCAATGAGGGATCAGACACCTGCAAGTGCTGATAGTAACCCCTCTAAGAAGGCTTCTCCAACCACTTCTGTAGGGAATAAACCTGCAGCAACTAAGGTTGAAGAATATAAAGCCAAGATGCCTTATCCTTAGAAATTCTGCCAAGCGGAACAGGATAAACAATTTGCCCGCTTTGCAGATTATCTCAGGACTCTTGAGATAAAGATCCCATTTACAGAGACACTTGAGCAAATACCCTCTTATGCTAAGTTCATGAAAGAGATCTTAAGTTATAAGAAGGATTGGAGAGAAACTGAAAAAGTGTTTCTCACTGAAGAATGCAGTGCAGTCATTCTGAAAAGCTTACCAGAAAAGCTTCAAGATCCAGGAAGCTTTATGATACCATGCACATTAGAGGGTTCTTGTACTAAGACAGCTCTATGTGACCTTGGAGAAAGTATCAACCTAATATCCACATCTACTATCAGAAAGCTTGGGTTGACTGAAGAAGTCAAACCAACCCGGATATGTCTTCAACTTGCTGATGGCTCCATTAAATATCCATCAGGCATAATTAAGGACATGATTGTCAAGGTTGGGCCATTTGCCTTTCCCACTGACTTTGTAGTGCTGGAAATGGAGGAGCACAAGAGTGCAACTCTCATTCTTGGAATCTGTGCAATACACCTGCAACCTTTCAGAGGTGCATGCTCTCTATCTTCTCTGATATGGTAGAGAAGTTCCTGGAAGTCTTCATGGATGACTTCTCAGTATTTGGAGACTCATTCAGCTCCTGTCTTGATCATCTAGCACTTGTCCTGAAAAGGTGCCAAGAGACTAACCTGGTCTTAAACTGTGAAAAATGTCACTTTATGGTGACTGAAGGAATTGTCCTTGGGCACAAAATTTCAAGCAAGGGAATAGGGGTGGATCAAGTCAAAGTAGAGGTGATTGAAAAATTACCACCACCTGCCAATGTTAAGGCAATCAAAAGCTTTTTGGGGAATGCAGGACTCTATAGGAGGTTCATAAAGGATTTTTCAAAAATTGCAAAACCTCTAAGTAACCTGCTAGCTGATGACACGCCGTTTGTGTTTAACACAGAGTGTCTACAGGCGTTTGAAACCCTGAAAGGCAAGCTGGTCATAGCACCAGTCATCTCTGCACCTGACTGGACATTACCATTCGAATTAATGTGTGATGCTAGTGACCATGCCATTGGTGCAGTGTTGGGACAAAGGCATAACAAGCTTCTGCACGTCATTTACTATGCCAGTCGTGTTCTAAATGACGCACAGAAGAATTACACAACCACAGAAAAAGAGCTGCTAGCAGTGGTTTATGCCATTGACAAGTTTAGATCCTATTTAGTAGGATCAAAAGTGATTGTGTACACTGACCATGCTGCTCTTAAATATTTACTCAGAAAGTAGGATTCAAAACCCAGGCTCATAAGATGGGTGTTGCTTCTGCAAGAGTTTGATATAGAAATAAGAGACAGAAAAGGAACAGAGAACCAGGTAGCTGATCACCTGTCCCGGATAGAACCAGTAGCTGGGGCGTCCCTTCCTTCTACTAAAATCTCTGAGACTTTTCCAGATGAGAAACTCTTTGCCATTCAGGAAGCACCATGGTTTGCAGACATTGCAAATTCTAAAGCTGTGAGGTTCATACCCCAGGAGTACAGCAGGGTGCAAAAGAAAAAACTAATTTTTGATGCAAAGTACTACTTGTGGGATGAACCATATCTCTTTAAGAGATGTGCAGACGGAATGATCCGCAGATGCGTCCCTAGAGAGGAGGCACAGAAGATCTTGTGGCATTGGCATGGATCACAGTATGGAGGACATTTCGGAAGTGAGCGCACAGCCACTAAAGTCCTCCAATGTGGCTTCTACTGGCCTACTCTTTATAGAGATGCCCAAGAGTTTGTGCGTAACTGTGACAGTTACCAAAGAGCTGGCAACTTACCTCATGGTTACGCCATGCCTCAACAAGGGATCTTAGAGATTGAGTTGTTTGATGTATGGGGTATTGACTTCATGGGTCCTTTCCCACCATCATACTCAAACAATTACATTCTGGTGGCAGTAGACTACATATCTAAATGGGTGGAGGCAATTGCCACACCCGCTAATGATACCAAGACTGTGCTGAAGTTCCTCCAGAAATATATTTTCAACAGATTTGGTGTTCCCAGAGTACTAATCAGTGATGGGCACCCATTTCTGCAATAAACAGTTTTACTCTACCATGGTCCGATATGGAATTAGACACAAAGTAGCAACTCCGTGTCATCTACAGACAAATGGGTAGGCTGAAGTCTTTAATAGAGAGCTAAAAAAAATCCTGGAACGGACTATAATTGCCCGTAGAAAGGATTGGGCAAAGAGCTTGGATGATTCTCTGTGGGCATACAGAACAACATTCAAGACTCCTATAGGAACCTCTCCATACCAGCTTGTGTATGGCAAGGCCTGTCATCTGCCCGTGGAACTGGAACATAAAGCCTACTGGGCAACCAGATTCCTAAACCTGGATGCTAAGTTAGCTGGTGAGAAAAGATTGCTCCAGCTAAATGAGCTAGAGGAGTTCAGACTCAATGCTTTTGAAAATGTAAAATATTATAAGGAAAAAGCAAAAAAGTGGCATGACAAGAAATTGTCATCTAGAGTCTTTGAGCCAGGACAAAAAGTTCTGCTGTTCAACTCTAGGCTCAGATTATTCCCCGAGAAATTAAAATCCCGGTGGAGGGGACCATATGTGATTACAGGAGTGTCACCATATGGATATGTTGAGCTTCAAGATATTTATTCTGACAAAAAGTTCATTGTTAATGGACAAAGAATCAAACATTATCTTGAAAGAAATTTTGAGCAAGAATGCTCAAAACTGAGGCTTGTATGAAGCTTAGTAAAGGTCCAGCTAAAGACAATAAAGAAGCGCTTGCTGGGAGGCAACCCAGCCATTAGGAAGTTATTTGTTTTAAATAATACTTGTAGAAATTTGATATACACTTTCTTCAAAGGTTAATCATCAAAATTGAAGGAATTTACAGCGTTACAAAAGGATTCAGTGCAAAAAGCAGAGAAAAGGAGCTTGCTGACAAGAAAATGCCAGTAAAGGGCATTTTGGGCGTTAAATGCCAGAATGGGTACCATTCTAGGCGTTTAACGCCAGTAAAGGTACCATTTTTGGCGTTAAATTCCAGAATTAGCACCATTCTGGGCGTTTAACGCCAGAATTGCAGCATCCTGGGCGTTCAGCAAAACGCCCAGTGATAAAGGGGTTTCTGGCATTTAACGCCACCTGGCTGGGTGTTAAACGCCCATAATGGCCAACAATTGGGCGTTAAACGCCAGAATGGATACCATTCTGGGCATTTAACGCCAGAAAGGCAGGGGGAGGAGATTTTGTTTCCAAATTCAATTTTTTTTTCAAATTTTCATGTTTTAACTCATAATTTTCTGCATAAACATGTTTCAAACTTTCATTATTCACCCTCAATTTTCAAAAATTCAACATTTCTCTAAATCTCTTTTTCAATTTTCTTTCAAATCCATCCCAAATCTTCTTCAAAAACTCAAGTATCTTTTCAATTTCTTTTCAAATCTTTTCAAACCCATCATATCATCTCTTATTTCTTAGATGCATAACAAAATTATCAGATTTAACCTCTTTATATCTTTTTCAATTGAAAATCTCATCTTTTTCATATCATGATTTTATTTTCTTCCACCAATCATATCTCTATGGCATATCTCTTTCAAAATTTTTGAAATCCCTCCCCTCCTCTTATAAATACACATTCGGCCATCCCCTCCTCTCCACCATTCGAATTTGCCTCTTCTCCTCTCTCTCCCATTTCCTTTCTTTTGCTTGAGGGCAAGCAAACCTCTAAGTTTGGTGTGTTTTTTCGTGATCACTGAGCTAAGACTCATCAAGATCATGACACCTAAGGGAAAGCAAACCAAATCAAGAGGCAAGAAAGAGAATACTCCAAAGAGTCTTTGGAATCAAGAGAGGTTTCTAACCAAAGAACATATAGACCATTACCACAAAATAATGGGTCTGAAGTCAGTGATCCCGAAAGTTAAATTCAACCTGAAAGAAGATGAATATCCAGAGATCCAAGAGCAAATTCAAAACACAGGATGGGAAATTCTAGCTAACCCTGAAACAAAGGTTAGAAGAAACATGGTTCAGGAATTCTACTCAAATTTGTGGCTAACAGATAATCAGAGAATAACTGGAACCTCATTTCATACCTACTGAACTATGGTCAGAAAGCTTAATTTCTCTGCTATGTAAAGATGCTGGGGTGAGGATGGGAGTAGATGAATTCATCCTAATCGAACACCCAATCACGAAGAAGTCAATGGAAGGACAAGTGCAAGACAACTCCATAAAAAGGAGGGCGCAAGAGTTCCTCCCAGAAATTCCTGAAATTGACTACTGGACCCGCCTAGAAGCATCTGTTACCAAGCTGCAAGAAGCTATGGAACAACTTAAGGAAGAACAACAGAATCAAAATTGCATGCTCTGCAAACTGCTGAAGGAACAGGAGAAGTAGGGGCGTGAGCTACAGGAGCTGAAGCGCCAGAAGCTCTCCCTTGAAGGACCAAGCACCCCACAGATTAAGAGAGCATCCACTTCTCAAAATCAAGGTTGTTGAGTCCTAACTCTGTGATAACCTTTATTATTAAGAGTCTATTTTAAGAGTCATTTACTTTTCTATTTTTTTCTTTTCTGTCTTCTATTATTATTAGTTTGCTCTTATATTTATTTTTGAGTCTTATTGTTATTCCATGATTAATAAAATTTAAAGTTTATGTCTTAAAGATATGAATGTCCTATGAATCCATCACCTTTCTTAAATAAAAAGTGTTTTTAATTGAAAAAGAAAAAGAAGTACATGAATTTCAAATTTTAAAACAGTTTAATTATTTTGATGTGGTGGCAATACTCTTGTTTTCTGAATGAATGCTTGAACAGTGCATATGTTTGAATTTGTTGTTTATGAATGTTAAAATTGTTGGCTCTTGAAAGACTGATGGAATAGGAGATTTGTTATTCATAATCTGAAAAATAAAAAAATTGATTCTTGAAGTAAGAAAAAGCAGTGAATGAAAAAAAAAAGAGAGGATGATATGAGAAAAAAAAAGGAAGAGAAAAAGAAAGAAAAAGCAAGAAGAAGAAGCCAATAGCCCTTTAAACCAAAAGGCAAGGGTAATAAAAAGGATCCAAGGCTTTGAGCATCAGTGGATATGAGGGCCCTCAGGAATAAAATCCTGGCCTAAGCGGCTAAACCAAGCTGTCCCTAACCATGTGCTTGTGGCGTGAAGGTGTCAAGTGAAAACTTGAGACTGAGCGGTTAAAGTCGTGGTCCAAAGAAAAAAGATTGTGCTTAAGAGCTCTGGACACCTCTAATTGGGGACTCTAGCAAAGCTGAGTCACAATCTGAAAAGGTTCACCCAGTTATGTGTCTGTGGCATTTATGTATCCGGTGGTAATACTGGAAAACAAAATGCTTAGGGTCAGGGCCAAGACTCATAAAGTAGCTGTGTTCAAGAATCAACATACTTAACTAGGAGAATCAATAACACTATCAGGATTCTGAGTTCCTATAGAAGCCAATCATTCTGAACTTCAAAGGATAAAGTGAGATGCCAAAAGTGTTCAGAGGCAAAAAGCTAAAAGCCCCGCTCATCTAATTAATACTGATCTTCATAGATGTTTTTGGAATTCATTGTATATTCTCTTCTTTTTATCCTATTTGATTTTTAGTTGCTTGGGGACAAGCAACAATTTAAGTTTGGTGTTGTGATGAGCGGATAATTTATACGCTTTTTGGCACTGTTTTTAGTATGTTTTAGTATATTTTCGTTAGTTTTTATTATATTTTTATTAGTTTTTATTTAAAATTTACTTTTTTGGACTTTACCATGAGTTTGCGTGTTTTTCTGTGATTTCAGGTATCTTCTGGCAGAAATTGAGGGACCTGAGCAAAAATCTGATTCAGAGGCTGAAAAAGGACTGCAGATGCTGTTGGATTCTGATCTCCCTGCACTCGAAGTGGATTTTCTAGAGCTACAGAAACCCAATTGGCGCGCTCTCAATTGCTTTGGAAAGTAGACATCTTGGGCTTTCCAACAATATATAATAGTTCATACTTTGCCCAAGATTTGATGGCCCAAATCGGCGTTCCAAGTCAGCTTAAGAATTCTGGCGTTTAACTCCAAGAAAAGTCTCTACACATGAAAGCTGGAATTTAACTCCAAGAAAAGTCTCTACACATGAAAGCTTCAATGCTCAGCCCAAGTACACACCAAGTGGGCCCCGGAAGTGGATTTTTACACTAAACACCCTAGCTTACTCATTTTTTGTAACCCTAGGTCACTAGTTTACTATAAAAACTACTTTTAGCAATTCATCTTGTACCTCATGACATTCTACCCGTTTCATATTGTATCTCCTACGGCATGAGTCTCTAAACCCCATTGTTGGGGGTGAGGAGCTCTGCTGTTCTTCATGAATTAATGCAATTACTACTATTTTCCATTCTATCACGCTTGCTTCTATTCTAAGATATTCATTCGCACTTCAACCTGATGAATGTGATGATCCGTGACAATCATCGTCATTCTCACCTATGAACGCGTGCCTGATAACCACCTCCGTTCTACATGCAATCAAGCTTGAATGTGTATCTCTTGGGTTTCTAATCTAAGATTGGAACCTTCGTGGTATAGGCTAGAATTACTGGCAGCCATTCCTGAGATCCGGAAAGTCTAAACCTTGTCTGTGGTATTCCGAGTAGGATCTGGAAGGGATGACCATGACGAGCTTCAAACTCGCGAGTGTTGGGCGTGTGACAGACGCAAAAGGATCAATGGATCCTATTCTAACATGATCGAGAACCAACAGCTGATTAGCCGTGCGGTGATAGTGCATTTGGAATATTTTCACTGAGAGGATGGGAAGTAGCCATTGACAATGGTGATGCCCAACATAAAGCTTGCCATGGAAGGAGCCTTGCGTGCATGAAGAAGAAGACAGTAGGAAAGCAGAGATTCAGAAAACAAAGCATCTCCAAAACCTCAACCTGTTCTTCATTACTGCAAAACAAGTATTTATTCATGTTCTTTTACTTTTTACAATTAAATCTGAGAATTATTGATATCCTGACTAAGAGTTACAAGATAACCATAGCTTGCTTCAAGCCGACAATCTCCGTGGGATCGACCCTTACTCACGTAAGGTATTACTTGGACAACCCAGTGCACTTGCTGGTTAGTTGTGCGGAGTTGCAAATGTGTGATTGTAATTTCGTGCACCAGAACCCAAGGAGGGGGTGTTGGAGCTAAACCAGATGGATGCTCTGCTGGGTCAATACAAAGTGATCACAGCCTAATTGGCAGCTCTAACCAAGCAAATAGAGAAGAATCAAGTCTCGATAATCAACACTCAAGCATCAGTGCAAGAAGGAACTAGTTTGGAAGCTGAATATGATTGGGAGTAGGCCAACTATGTGAACAATCCACCCAGACAACCAATGATCCCAATGCCAAAACCTACAATCCAGGTTGGAAGAACCACCCAAATTTTGAGTGGGAAAACCAATAAAACCATGCCCAAAACCACAAACGAAACCACTCTAACCAATACAACAACCCCAACTATCAATCACACAATCATAGATCTTACCACGACTCACATAATGCCCCTTTTGGCAGGAGATATTGCTGCTGCTGCAGAGAGACAAGCACAAACTGACAAAAAGATAGATGCATACCAAGAAGAGGTCAGATCAAATATAAAAAAAACCAAGGAGCAGCACTCACAAAACTGGAAGCACAATTTGGATACCTATCCAAGCAAATGCCCATGTCTACAAATGTATTCCCCAGCGATATCGTGACCAATCCAAGGGGGGAATGCAAGGCCATCACATTAAGAAGTGGGAAGGTGGTGAAGGAGGTACCCTCAAGCCACAACTTATAGGAAGAAGAGGCTACCAAGAACTCAGAATTCAAGAGGAAGAAGAGATACATACTCCAACCCCACCAAAGGAAATCTTGAAGCCATATGTACCGAAAGCACCCTACCTACAAAGGCTAAGAAAAGATGGAAAAGACAACCAGTTTTCTAGGTTCTTGGAGATCTTCAAGAAGTTTCAAATTAACATATCTTTTGTTGAAACACTAGAGCAAATGCCACTCTATGCCAAGTTCCTAAAGGAGCTCATGACCAAGAAAAAAAACTAGGGAGAAAAGGAGACTGTAGTACTCATAGAGGAATGTAGTGTCATTATACAAAAGAAGCTTCCCCAAAAGATGAAAGATCCTGGAGTTTTCAAATCCCATGCATCATAGGAGACATTAGCATTGAGAAAGCATTGTGTAATCTGGGAGCTAGCATCAACCTTATGTCCTTGGCCATGATGAAGAAAATGAGAATTGAAGAGGCCAAACCAACAAGGATGGCACTTTAACTAGCTGATAGGACATTCAAAATTTCCCATGGAGTAGTGGAGGACTTACTGGTTAAGGTGGGAGAATTTATCTTTCCAGTAGATTTTGTAGTGCTTGATATGGAAGAAGAGGCCAATGCATAAATCATACTAGGGAGGCCATTCTTGGCAACAGCTGGAGCTATAATTGATGTACAAAAGGGAGAATTGGTTCTCAGGCTTCATGAAGAAAAGATGGTATTCAATGTTTTCACTGCTATGAGTTACCCCAAAGAGTCCATTGGAGAGTGTATGATGGTAGATATAATGGAGGCACTAGTCTAAGGAGTCTTGGAAGAAGACAAACTTGTAGATGCAATGGAGCAAGAGCAACAAACATCATGTGGTGAGCTACCATAAGAAAGCATGGAAGGCTCGATCATGCCAGACAAGACAAACAAGGAAAAAGTAGAAGCACCAAAGCTGGAATTGAAGACTTTGCGTCCAAGCTTGAAGTATGCCTACTTGGGGAGCAATGACACATATCCAGTAATAATCAACTCAACTTTGAGTAAGGAACAAGAGGAAGAGCTCATCAAGGTGCTGAGACAGCACAAGGATGCCATTGGGTAGACACTCTCAGATTTAAAGGGGATAAGCCCTTCAATGTGTGTGCATAAGATCCTGCTTGAAGAGGATGCCAAGCCTTCAATCCAGCCACAAAGAAGGTTAAACCCATCAATGATGGAAGTGGTACAAAAGGAAGTGCTCAAGCTATGGCAAGTAGGGTGATTTATCCCATTTCAGATAGTCCTTGGGTGAGCCTTGTTCAAGTAGTCCCTAAGAAGGAAGGAATCACAGTTGTGCCAAATGAAAGGAATGAGTTGACACCAAGAAGAACAGTGACTGAATGGCACATGTGTATAGACTACAGAAAGCTCAATGAAGCCAAAAGGAAGGATCATTTCCCTCTACCGTTCATGGATCAAATGTTGGAGAGGCTTGTTGGGCATGAGTATTATTATTTCTTGGATGGATACTGATGCGTGGCAGAGAGTAGACCAATTAAGAGATTATAATATAATAGAACAGTGTTGCGAGTATATGATGCACGAAAACTTGTCTCTCAACAAATTTCCTTCGGCAAGTATACCGAATTGTCGTCAAGTAAAAACTCACAGTAGAGTGAGGTCGAATCCCACAGGGATTGATTGGTCAAGCAACTTTAATTGGAAGAATGTTCTAGTTGAGCTAAGCAGAAAGTGAGTTGAGAATTGCAGGAAATTAAATGGCGGGAAAGTAAATAGCAGAAAATAAATGACGGGAAGTAAATTGCAGAATCTTAAATGGGGAAGGGAAGTTTAGCATGAAAGTAAATGGCATAAAGTAAAGAGAATGGGTAAGATCAGAAATGGGAAATTCATTGGGCTTAGGAGATGTTGCATTCTCCGGATCAAGTTCATTTTCATCTCTTCCTCAATCAATGCATTCATTGATCTCCTTGGCAATCTTAAGTGATTGAATTCCAATTCCTTGGTAATTCAATCTCTCAAATCAGATCAATAGCCAATTCCTTGGTCTAATTGCTCATGAGAAGAGATGAAGTGTGGTCACTGATTATACCACATGTATTTCCAAATCAAAGTATTGGGAGAATTATATGTCACCATATCCGCCCAAACCCCAATTTGGTCCAACGTGAGAAAACATTTCTAGCATGATCTCTTCATCCCTTTTCCAAGATTCAGAAGAGATCCAAGTATGAATAGCTTCTTTTCCAAGATAACTACTCAATTGGATGAATATTGAAAGCTTTCTAGTAAAATCAAGAGAAAAGAAAGAAGAAGAATAATGAAAACTATTATTGATCTATCAAATTACAACAGAGCTCCCTAACCCAATGAAAGGGGTTTAGTTGTTCATAGCTCTGGGAAATGAAAGCAGAGATGGAGAGTAAATTCTGAAAGTTAAACTAGAAGTGCTGAGAAAGTAAAATACAGAGAGTAATTCTAATAATGCCAAAAGCTCCTTTTCTAGTTCAAAGCTCTCCCTATTTATACTACTCTTCTGATCTTCTAGTTGATGCTTCAAGTCTTGGATATGGGCCTTTGGGTCTTGAGTTGAAGCAGTTATCTTCTTCAGTGGGCTCAGCATTACTTGCAGAGAAAGTGTGAAGTAGGCAGGGACTTTAGCTTAGGGCGTTAGTGGTGTTAACGTTAAGTGAAAATGTGGGGTTGAAAACGTTAGTGACAATCACCTTTTTCAGAAACGTTCCTAACCCAAAGAGGTCCACGTTAACTGGTGCACGAAATTGTGATGTCCAGGCTCGAACAATCCCTGGTAATGGCTCCAAAGCTTGGTGCTTTGATCTTAATTCATAATTGTCACAACTTCGATACAACTAACCAGCAAGTGCACTGGGTCGTCCAAGTAATACCTTACGTGAGTAAGGGTCGAATCCCACGGAGATTGTTGGTATGAAGCAAGCTATGGTCACCTTGCAAATCTCAGTCAGGCGGATTTAAACATGATACTTTATTAGATTAAAATAAACAATAAAAGGGATAGAGATACTTATGTAGATTCATTGGCAGGGATTTCAGATAAGCGAATGGAGATGCTTTTCGTTCCTCTGAACCTCTGCTTTCCTGCTATCTTCATCCAATCAGTCTTACTTCTTTCCATGGCTGGCTATATGCAAGGGCATCACCGTTGTCAGTGGCTACATCCCCTCCTCTCAGTGAATCATATGCTCACGCACCCTGTCACGGCACGGCTATTCATCTGTCGGTTCTCGATCATGCTGGAATAAGATTCACCCTCCTTTTGCGTCTGTCACTAACGCCCAACAATCACGAGTTTGAAGCTCGTCACAGTCATTCAATCATTGATTCCTACTCAGAATACCACAGACAAGGTTTAGACCTTCCGGATTCTCTTGAATGCCGCCATCATTCTAGCTTACGCCACGAAGATTCTGGTTAGGAGATCTAAGAGATATTCATTCTAGCTTAATTCATGTAGAACGGAAGTGTTTGTCAGGCACGCGTTCATAAGGGAGAAGGATGATGAGCGTCACACATAATCATCACCTTCATCACGTTCTTGGGTACGAATGGATATCTTAGAAGCGAAATAAGAAGAATTGAATAGAAAACAGTAGTACTTTCATTGATCTTTGAGGAACAGCAGAGCTCCACACCTTAATCTATGGATTGTAGAAACTCTACCGTTGAAAATACATAAGTGAAGGTCCAGGCATGGCCGAGATGGCCAGCCCCCTATTGTGATCTAAGATAGCATACAACTGATCAAAAGATGCCTAATACAATAGTAAAAGGTCCTATTTATAATAAACTAGTCACTAGGGTTTACATGAGTAAGTAATTGATGCATAAATCCACTTCCGGGGCCCAATTGGTGTGTGTTTGGGCTGAGCTTAAGTGTAGCACGTGCAGAGGTCATTTGTGGAGTTGAACGCCAGTTTCTATGCCAGTTTGGGCGTTCAACTCTGGTTTTGGATCCTTTTCTGGCGCTGGACGCCAGATTTGGGCAGAAGGCTGGCGTTGAACGCCAGTTTACGTCGTCAATTCTTGACCAAAGTATGAACTATTATATATTGCTGGAAAGCCCTGGATGTCTACTTTCCAACGCAATTGGAAGCGCGCCATTTCGAGTTCTGTAGCTCTAGAAAATCCACTTTGAGTGCAGGGAGGTCAGAATCCAACAGCATCAGCAGTCCTTTTTCAACCTCTGAATCTGATTTCTGCTCAAGTCCCTCAATTTCAGCCAGAAAATACCTGAAATCACAGAAAAACACAAAAACTCATAGTAAAGTCCAGAAATGTGAATTTATCATAAAAAATAATGAAAACATCCCTAAAAGTAACTAGATCCTACTAAAAATATACTAAAAACAATGTCAAAAAGCGTATAAATTATCCGCTCATCACAACACCAAACTTAAATTGTTGCTTGTCTCCAAGCAACTAAAAATCAAATAGGATAAAAAGAAGAGAATATACTATAAATTCCAAACTATCAATGAAACA
>NC_029785.2:30691069-30777433 GCF_000816755.2 Arachis ipaensis
ACCAATGATGTCCTTGAGCTCTTCTATGTCTCTTCCTTGTCTTTGTTTCTCCTCCCTCATTGCTTTTTGATCTTCTCTTATTTCATGGAGCATGATGGAGTGCTCTTGATGTTCCACCCGTAGTTGTCCCATATTGGAACTTAATTCTTCTAGGGAGGTGTTGATTTGCTCCCAATAGTCTTGTGGAGGAAAGTGCATTTGAGGCATTTCCGGAATCTCATGGTGATGAGCTTCTTGCGCCTCTTGAGCTCCATGACTGGGCTCTCTTGCTTGCTCCATCTTTTTCTTAGTGATGGGCTTTTCCTCTTTAATGAGGATATCTCCCTCTATGTCAATCCCAGCTGAATTGCATAGGTGGCAAATGAGGTGAGGAAAGGCTAACCTTGCCATGGTGGAGGACTTGTTAGCCACCTTGTAAAGTTCTTGAGGTATAATCTCATGAACTTCCACCTCTTCTCCAATCATGATGCTATGGACCATGATGGCCCGGTCTATAGTAACTTCAGACCGGTTGCTAGTGGGAATGATTGAGCATTGAATAAACTCCAACCATCCTCTAGCAATAGGCTTGAGGTCCAATCTTCTTAGTTGAACCAGCTTGCCTTTGGAGTCAATCTTCCATTGAGCTCCTTCTACACATATGTCCATAAGGACTTGTTCCAACCTTTGATCAAAGTTGACTCTCCTTGTGTAGGGGCGTGCGTTCTCTTCCATGTATGGCAAGTTGAACGCCAACCTCACATTTTCCGGACTGAAATCTAAGTATTTCCCCCGAACCATTGTAACATAGTTCTTTGGATCCGGGTTCTTACTTTGATCATGGTTCTTGGTGATCCATGCATTGGTATAGAACTCTTGAACCATTAGGATGCCGACTTGTTGGATGGGATTTGTTAGAACTTCCCACCCTCTTTTTGAATTTCATGTCGGATCTCCGGATACTCATTTCTTTTGAGTTTAAAAGGGACCTCGGGGATCACCTTTTTCTTGGCCACAACATCATAGAAGTGGTCTTGATGGGCTTTAGAGATGAATCTTTCCATCTCCCATGACTCGGATGTGGAAGCTTTTGTCTTCCCTTTCCCTCTTCTAGTGGATTCTCCGGTCTTAGATGCCATCAATGGTAATGGAAAAACAAAAAAGCTATGCTTTTACCACACCAAACTTAGAATATTGCTCGCCCTCGAGCAATAAACAAAAGAAATAGAAGAAGAAGAAGAAGAAGAAATGTGGAGAGGGAGAGGGAGATGAGGGTTCGGCCAAGAGGAGTGTAGAGGGGTGTGATGTGTGATTTTGATGAAGAATGGAAGGCTTTATATAGGGAAGGGAGGGGGGTTAGGTTTCGACTATATGGGTGGGAAATTGGTTTTGAATTTTGAAGGTAGGTGGAGTTTATGAGGTAGGTTTATTGGGAAGAGTGGGTGGATGTGAGTGGTGAAGGTTTAGTGGGGAAGAGAGATTGAGGTGATTGGTGAGGGGTTTTTAGGGAAGAGTGTTTATGGGGTTGTGTGAAAGAGAGTGGTGAGAAGATCGGCCATATGGGTGGGTTTGGGTGGGAAATTGGTTTTGAATTTTTAAGGTAGGTGGAGTTTATGAGGTAGGTTTATGGGGAAGAGGAGATGGATGTGAGTGGTGAAGGTTTAGTGGGGAAGAGAGATTGAGGTGATTGGTGAGGGGTTTTTAGGGAAGAGTGTTTATGGGGTTGTGTGAAAGAAATCAACTTCCCAAGCATCAATGCCAAATAATTTGGCATTCAGCTTCATGATTGCACCAAGAAACTTGGTAGTTTGCTCTTCAGTAACATCCTCATTCTCTTCAGAAGAGGAATACTCATCAGAGCTCATGAAGGGTATAAGGAGGTTCAATGGAATCTCTATGGTCTCTAGATGAGCCTCAGAGTCCTTGGGTTCCCCAGAGGGAAGCTCCTTATTGGTCACTGGACGTCCCAGGAGGTCTTCCTCCTTGGGATTCACGTCCTCTCCTCTCCTCACAGGTTCAGCCATGGCGCTTATGTCAATGGCCTTGCACTCTCCTTTTGGATTCTCTTCTATATTGCTTGGAAGAGTACTAGGAGGGAGTTTAGTAACTTTCTTGCTCAGCTGACCCACTTGTGCCTCCAAATTTCTAATGNNNNTCTTGCCATGTTAGTCTAAAGCTTCAGTCCAGGAATTAGACATGGCTCACTAGCCAGCCAAGCTTTCAAAGAAAGCTTCAGCAGATATGGATACTTTTCAAGTATAGAATAACTAAGTATGTGAGAATCTCTTCTTTTGTGATGGTAAGTTGAAACCCCAGTCCAAAAATTAGACATGGCTTACAGCCAGCCAGGCTTCAACAAATCATCATGAAACACTAGAATTCATTCTTAAAAAATTTGAATATAAATTTTTTGAAAACATTTTTATTATTTTTTTTTTCGAAAACAGATGGGAGATTTTTGAAAATATTTTTGAAAAGTTTTTGAAAATAAAATAAAAATTTTGAAAAATATTTTTGAAATTTTCGAAAATAACTAATAATTTTGAAAAAGATTTGATTTTTGAAAAAGATTTTGAAAAAAATAAGATTTTCAAATTGAAAATTTGATTTGACTCATTGGCAACAACTTGATTTTAAAAATTTTTGAAAAGTCAACTCAAATTTTCGAATTTGATGAGAGAAAAAGGGAAAGATATTTTTTTTGATTTTTGAAATTTTTATGAAAAACATGAAAATTATGCAATGCATGAAATTTTTAGATCAAAACATGTGATGCATGCAAGAATGCTATGACTGTCAAGACGGGGCCCACTTGGTGTGTGTTTGGGCTGAGCTTAAGTGTAGCACGTGCAGAGGTCATTTGTGGAGTTGAACGCCAGTTTCTATGCCAGTTTGGGCATTCAACTCTGGTTTTGGATCCTTTTCTGGCGCTGGACGCCAGATTTAGGCAGAAGGCTGGCGTTGAACGCCAGTTTACGTCGTCAATTCTTGGCCAAAGTATGGACTATTATATATTGCTGGAAAGCCCTGGATGTCTACTTTCCAACGCAATTGGAATCGCGCCATTTCGAGTTCTGTAGCTCCAGAAAATCCACTTTGAGTGCAGGGAGGTCAGAATCCAACAGCATCAGCAGTCCTTTTTCAACCTCTGAATCTGATTTCTGCTCAAGTCACTCAATTTCAGCCAGAAAATACCTGAAATCACAGAAAAACACACAAACTCATAGTAAAGTCCAGAAATGTGAATTTATCATAAAAACTAATGAAAACATCCCTAAAAGTAACTAGATCCAACTAAAAATATACTAAAAACAATGTCAAAAAGCGTATAAATTATCCGCTCATCATTAACTTCAACGTTAGTGGCACTAACGTGACCACTAACGTTGACCCTTGGCCCTTCACAAACGTTAGTGGGGTTTACCTTTTTCAATAACGTTAAGAGTACCCCTTTCTCCCTACGTTAGAGTTCACGTTAGAATAGTTAACGTGGCCTTTAACGTAGGCTTGCCAAATCTTCGAGAGCATTAGTGACACTTACTGATGAGCGGATAATTTATACGCTTTTTGGCATTGTTTTTACATAGTTTTCAGTATGATTTAGTTAGTTTTTAGTATATTTTTATTAGTCTTTAATTAAAATTCACATTTCTGGACTTTACTATGAGTTTGTGTGTTTTTCTGTGATTTCAGGTATTTTCTGTCTGAAATTGAGGGACCTGAGCAAAAATCAGATTCAGAGGTTGAAGAAGGACTGCAGATGCTATTGGATTCTGACCTCCCTGCACTCAAAATGGATTTTCTGGAGCTATAGAACTCCAAATGGCACGCTTCCAATTGCGTTGGAAAGTAGACATCCAGGGCTTTCCAGAAATATATTAGTCCATACTTTGCCCGAGTTTAGATGACCCAAACTGGCGTTGAACGCCAGTTCCTTGTTGCAGTCCGGCGTTCAGCGCCAGAAACAAGTTGCAAAGTGGAGTTCAACGCCAGAAACATGTCACAAACTGGCGTTCAACTCCGAGAATGGCCTCTCCACGTGTAAACTTCAAGCTCAGCCCAAGCACACACCAAGTGGGCCCCGGATGTGGATTTCTGCATCATTTACTTATCTCTGTAAACCCTAGTAACTAGTTTTTATAAATAGGACTTTTTACTATTGAGTTTTCATCTTTAGTTTCATCTTAGACCTTTATGGCGCTGGCCATTCAGCCATGCTTGGACCATTATCACTTATGTATTTTCAACGGTAGAGTTTCTACACACCATAGATTAAGGTGTGGAGCTCTGCTGTTCCTCATGAATTAATACAAAGTACTACTGTTTTTCTATTCAATTCAACTTATTCCACTTCTAAGATATTCATTCGCACTTTAACATGAATGTGATGATCGTGACACTCATCATCATTCCCTATGAACGTGTGCCTGAAAACCACTTTCATTCTACCTTCGATTGAATGAGTATCTCTTGGATTTCATAATCAGAATCTTCGTGGTATAAGTTAGAACCCATGGATGGCCATTCCTGAGATCCGGAAAGTCTAAACCTTGTCTGTGGTATTCCGAATAGGATCTGGGAAGGGATGGCTATGTCGAGCTTCAAACTCGCGAGTGCTGGGCGTAGTGACAGATGTAAAAGGATGGTGAATCCTATTCCAGTATGTTCGAGAACCTCTAGATGATTAGCCATGCAGTGATAGCGCATCAGACCATTTTCACAGAGAGGACGGGATATAGCCACTGACAACGGTGATGCCCAATATATAACTTACCATGGAAAGGAGTAGGATTGATTGGATGAAGACAGCAGGAAGGCAGAGGTTCAGAGGGACGAAAGCATCTCTACACGCTTATCTGAAATTCTCACCAATGAATTACATAAGTACCACTTTCCTATTTTATATTTTATTTATTTTCATCCACTATAATTTCTTAAAATAATTTAATCCACCTGACTTAGATTAACAAGATGACCATAGCTTGCTTCATACCAACAATCTCCGTAGGATCGACCCTTACTCACGTAAGGTATTACTTGGACGACCCAGTGCACTTGCTGGTTAGTTGTTCGAAGTTGTGAAACAAAAATTAAGAATATGAACGTGCATATGAAGTTTTTAGCACCGTTACCAAGGAAGTAAAGATCATGATTTCGCACACCACTTACCTTTGTCTCTAACGCTTTAGAACGCCCCAACTTTCTACGTTAGAGTTCACGTTAACTAGGTTAACGTGACTTCTAACGTGGTATTGATAGCCATCTCCAACGTTAGTGACAAAGGTGAGTGTCACTAACGTTCGCTCATCATCCCTCTTCTCCACGTTAGCTTCCACGTTAATGTAATTAACGTGGCAACTAACGTGGCTCAATCCAATGTTAGTGACAAAGGTGAGTGTCACTAACGTTGGTGATTCTTGCTCCCTCCACGTTAGAGTCCACGTTAACTAGGTTAACGTGGCTTTTAACGTAGCCAATATGGGCTTAGTCCAACGTTAGTGACAAAGGTGAGTTTCACTAACGTTGGCATCATCTTTTTCTTCCACGTTAGAGCTCACGTTTACTTGCTTATTTCCTAAGAAAATGTATGAAACTACCTTAAAACCATAAAGAAAAGGTCAGTGAAACTGGCCAAAATGCCCTGGCATCACAACACCAAACTTAAAACTTGCTTGTCCCTAAGCAAGTACTGGAACAAGAGAATGATGAATAAAATGACAAGAGGAATGAATCATTATTGTGGAAGTCATGTTCTTGGTTTTATAGGTTTCATGCATAGCAACTTAGGTTCATTCCTTTACTGGCTTTCAGACCTTTATCATGCCTTGGAATACTCACTTGATTGCACCCTTTGAGACTTTTATTTATTAATCCCTTTGTCTTTCCAAGGTTTATTTCTTCCTTAAGCTAAGTGTTCTGTGAGGGGGTGACTCTTTAAGATAAGCTTTCAGCCAACACTCCTGAACCAGTTGGTTCAAGGTGCTAGGTGTTGAAACACCCCTAAGGACTTACTCCCTCAAGTCTCTCTCCGCCATACATGCACACCACAGGCACATGGTTTGTTATTTTCTTTCCTTGAGGTCTTGGTGTCCAGCACCTCTTTAGGTTACTAAATGTTCTGTAGCAAGGTTGCTCTTGATAGTGGATTTTCAATTGATAATCCCGGGTTAGTTAACCCAAGTTACCAAGTGATGAAGCACTCCTAAGAACTTATTCATCCAAGTAGATCCTTGGTACAAGAGCACCACAGACACATCCCTCAAGATTCAAGCCCTTGGTGCCTAGCCTTATTCTTTATTAACTTTTCTTTCTTTTTCAACTCTTATTGTTCTTTTCCTTTTTCTTATTAGGATCTTATTATTTAGCTAGTCTCATGGGGTGTGTTTCAAGTATATGATTCAGGACAGATAGTTGCCTTCCCACCTGGTTGGTGAACCAACTTAGCTAAGTGATTACTACACCACAAATTTAAGGACCTACTCCACAACTTGAACATCATTCTGATCTTTCATAACATCTCTTTTTATTGGACTTAAAAGGACAAGCATACAATAAGCAAGATAAAAATGAAGGCAGGCAATTTGACTAGCAAGCATAGACCTAGGCAAAAGCAAACTTGAAGACAGAATTGAAAATTCCTAAGCTACTATGGAAGCATGTTCTATTTCATACATGATTTTCCTTATTTAAAAGACTTGAAAAAGAAAGATGGAACAATGAGGGAACTCCACCACCTTTTACTCATAGGGTTATTCGCGCTCTCCTTCTTGTTTGTCCTCTTTGTGTCCACTTGTGCTTCCTTGCATACGTGCTAGTCTAGCTTTTTTCCAATCTTCAAGTGCCTTCCTTACTGATTCATGACTCTTTTCTATCCTCTCTCTTTCTTTTCGTGATTTCGGGGCACTCAGTTTTTTTGACTTGAAAGCCTAGCTCATATATGATCTCCTTATCAGCCATCCATCCAATTTGAAGTGCATGGTAAAATGTTCTAAACTTCTTTTCATCAAAGGGGCGTTGCTCCGGCTCCTTCCCCTTTCTTCTTTTAGAGCTTGATGATGTCATGAATGATTTTTGAAAAGTGAAGGTGTTGAGGTGAGTGATGAGTGGTGGAATTCGGTTAGGTTTGGATAGGGTGTAGCTTGGAGAGTTGTACTTCGAGAGTGAGAAGTTTGAAGAAATGGTTGTTGGAATGTGAAGGGAAGTACGGACTAGGAATCACTTATATAGGAAAGTGATGAGTAAATGAAAGGTGTGGATTGACGGGGTGGTTGTGTGTTGGACAGATGGGGTTTAGCATGGGATGAGCACAAGGATCATCAACTTTATGATGGTGTTGGTTCAGTTTCCAAGCTTGTTCTTCTTCCAATGTTGCATGGCAACACTTCCCAATGCAATCCCCATGGAGATACGTGTACAGTTCTCTCCTTTTGTGGTAGCCGAACCCTTCAATTGTCCCATTAATCCTCCTACAAAATAAAAGAAAAAATAAAATTGTGGGAAGTGGCGGCAAACTTTAAAAAATACAAGAAAGAGTAACTACTTTTTAAAATTTTTGTTGTTAACTACTAAATGCTATTCACAAATGCAAACCAACTGACTAATTAAATTTCCATATATGCAACCTTGGTGACACCAAACTTAGTTTGTGGCAATGTGGTGTAAGATGATTTGTTTAAGGTGCTAAGAGTGACATGCTATGAGTTGCATTCATGTCCTCTTAGTGTGCCTTGAACACCAAACTTGTTCTTCACTATATGTTGCATAAAAGGATTTATTCAAGGATATGTCAAAGTTGATTTGCGATCCATGAACCTTGCTTTATTCACTACTTTAAAAGCATGTAAAACATGGGTTGCCTCCCATGAAGCGCTTCTTTAGGTCACTAGCTTGATGTTCTTCCTTTGTCATGGTGGTTGGTAATGCTTCAGATCTTCCCCTCTTGCAGTAAACCTACATCCATTGGCTTCATCAATGATCTCTACATGTTCTAGGGAGAGAACTTTGCTGATGGTGAAAACCTTAGGTAACTGAGATGGGATGGTGGGAAGATGAGGTGGGATATCTAGGAAGTAAGCTGAGATCACTTTATCCCCTGGAGAGAAATCTTCTGTAGGGATCTTTTTGTTCCTCCATCTCCTTGGTATCTTCTTCTTTGTTTCTTTTGCTGTTATCCTGCTCTTTGTGGTCTCTTTTCCTAGGGAGATTTTGTTGCTGGTCCTATATGATTCTGGTGGTTTTGGCTCCACTTGAGTTTCCTTTAGCTGTGACAGCTACTGATTATTTTATTCATCACCCCAAAGGAATTCCTGAGTGTACAGCTTGTGCCTCAATACTTGTTTCTCCCACCATTGCTCTGTCATGCTCTGTCCTTAGTTCCTTACCTTCCTGACTTGCTTCTTGTGAGGGTTTGAAGACATTGAAGGTGAGTTATTCATCATGTACCCTCAGTATTAGCTCTCCTCGCTCCACATCTATGAGTGCTCTGGCTGTAGCTAAGAATGGTCTTCCCAATATGATTGGGTGAAGATGACTTTCTTCCATTTCCAGTATGACAAAGTCTGTGGGAAGGAAGTAGTTCCCAACCTTCACCAGCACGTTTTCAACCACTCCTATTGCTTGTTTTTGAGTTTTGTCTGCCAGCCTGATGACTACGTCTGTGGGCATCAGCTCATTGATTTGCAGCCTCTTCATAAGGGATAAAGGTATTAAGTTGATGCTGGCTCCCAGATCACAGAGTCCTTTATCAAACATTATTTCTCCTATGGCACAGGGGATGTGAAAACTCCCTGGGTCCTTCCTTTTTGTAGGTAGCCCTGGTTGAATGAGAGCACTGCACTCCTTATTCATCACTATGGTTTGTCCTCCCTTGAGTGAGCTTTTTTTGGTCAGCAGCTCCTTCATGTACTTAATGTATGAGGCATTTGTTGGAGGGCCTTGATGAATGGTATGTTTACATGGAGAGATGTAAATATGTCAAGAAACCTTGAGTATATTCTCTTCTCTACACCACCATCGAGTAATTGGGGAAAGGGTGCATAGGGTCTCAGCAGCTTCTTCTGTGTAATTGTGGTTTCTTGATGATTCTTTTCCTGCTTTCCTGCCGATGTATCTTCAGGTTGTTCTGATGGTTTGTTCGGCTCTTCCTCAGTCTCCTTATCACTTATAATAACCATCTTACAATCTTCCCATCTGACTTTCTTTGCTTCACCTCTCGGATTTTTCTCTGTGTCACTTGGGAAGCTATCAGTAGGTTTGGGAATCTTCTCAGATAGGTATCCCACTTGAAATTCCAGCCTCTTGATGGTGTCTCCCTGATTCTTGATATTGGCTCGCACCTCCTCTTTGAACACCTTGTTATCTTGAATCTCCGTGCATATGACTTCAAGTAGAATCTCAATCCTTGATAGTCTTTCTTCCGATGATGGAGAGTTGAGATTGGAAGGATGAGAAGGGCCATTTTGACTTTGGTATGGATGTTGAGAAGTGTTGTTGCGTGGGTGTTGGTATGACCTCTGTGTTGAGTGTTGGTGAGTTGCATTGTTGTTGGGGTTATGGTGTCTCTGATCTTGGCCTTGGTCTTGTTGATTTCCCCACCCAAAGTTTGGGTGGTTCCTCCAACCAGGATTATACGTTTTGGAGTATGGGTCATGATTCTGCCTAGGTGAATTCCCAATGTAGTTGGCATGTTCCTGATCACCCTCTGCTTCTTCATTCACTCCTTCTTGGGTTGCTGCTGAAGTGGTGATTGCTGCTACTTGATTCCTCTCCATCTTCTTGGTGAGGTCAGCTAATTGCTTGGTAATCATCTTGTTTTGAGCTAGCAGTGCAACCACATTGTTCAGCTCCATCACTCCTCTAGTATTTCCTCTTTCAGAAGCATAGAAGTAGTCATTCTCTGCTACAGTCTCAATGACATCTATGGCTTCTTCAATGGTTTTCTTCTTGTTCAGAGATCCCCCGGATGAGTGGTCTACTGCCTTCTTTGATTCATACGAAAGGCCTTCATAGAAAATGTGCAACTACACCCATTCATTGAACATATTTGGCGGGCATCTTCTTGTCAAGTCTTTAAACCTCTCCCATGCTTCATATAGAGTCTCACCATCCTGCTGCCTGAATGTTTGTACCTCAGCTCTCAACCTGTTGATCCGTTGAGGAGGATAGAATCTTGCTAAGAACTTGTTCACCACATCTTCCCAGGTTGCTAAACTCTCATTTGGAAAGGATTCGAGCCATTTAGATGCTTTGTCCTTGAGTGAGAAGGGAAACAAAAGTAGTTTATAAGTGTTAGGATGAACACCATTAGACTTTACAGTATCACATATCCTCAGGAAGGTGGTTAGATGTTGATTGGGGTCTTCTTGCACACTTTCTCCGAATGAACAATTGTTCTGAACAAGGGTGATGAGCTGTGGCTTTAGTTCAAAGTTATTGGCATGTATGGTTGGACTTTGGATGCTACTTCCACAGTTTCCTGGGTTTGGGTTGATGTAAGAACCCAGAACTCTTCTCTTTTGTCCAGCCTGATGCGCTGGACCTTCTCTGCCATGGTTGTGAGCCTCTTCTTCATGATGGTTCTCCATATTCTCCTCTATGTCTGGTTCAAAGTACTCTTCCTCTTCCTCAGCACCAACTACTCTCTTTCCTCTTGCTTCCCTCCTTAATCTAAGGAAGGTCCTCTCAGGTTCAGAATCAAAGGAAGTTGAAGCCCCGCTTCTTCTACCTGTCATACAACCAACAAAGCAAAAGCAAGAGAGATAGATGCAGACAGTAATTTCTATAGAAATGCTGTTAGTGTGAGTGATGCAATATATCAAACAGTTAGTGGGTTAGTGACTGAATTGTAAACAACTAAGAAAATGGGTAGCAGAAAGGGAAGAAAATAGCTAAACAGAAAGTAAATTACTCAAATGAACTTAAATCAAACAAAATAAAAACAAATGCTCAATCTAGTTATCCACCAATTTAATCATTGTTGATACAAAATCAATCCCCGACAACGGCGCCATAAACTTGATGCACGAAAACTTGTCTCTCAACAAATTTCCTTCGGCAAGTATACCAAATTGTCGTCAAGTAAAAACTCACAGTAGAGTGAGGTCGAATCCCACAGGGATTGATTGGTCAAGCAACTTTAATTGGAAGAATGTTCTAGTTGAGCTAAGCAGAAAGTGAGTTGAGAATTGCAGAAAATTAAATGGCGGGAAAGTAAATAGCAGAAAATAAATGACGGGAAGTAAATTGCAGAATCTTAAATGGGGAAGAGAAGTTTAGCATGAAAGCAAATGGCATAAAGTAAAGAGAATGGGTAAGATCAGAAATGGGAAATTCATTGGGCTTAGGAGATGTTGCATTCTCCGGATCAAGTTCATTTTCATCTCTTCCTCAATCAATGCATTCATTGATCTCCTTGGCAATCTTAAGTGATTGAATTCTAATTCCTTGGTAATTCAATCTCACAAATCAGATCAATAGCCAATTCTTTGGTTTAATTGCTCATGAGAAGAGATGAAGTGTGGTCACTGATTATACCACATGTATTTCCAAATCAAAGTATTGGGAGAATTATATGTCACCATATCCGCCCAAACCCCAATTTGGTCCAACATGAGAAAACATTTCTAGCATGATCTCTTCATCCCTTTTCCAGGGTTCAGAAGAGATCCAAGTATGAATAGCTTCTTTTCCAAGATAACTACTCAATTGGATAAAGATTGAAAGCTTTCTAGTAAAATCAAGAGAAAAGAAAGAAGAAGAATAATGAAAACTATTATTGATCCATCAAATTACAACAGAGCTCCCTAACTCAATAAAAGGGGTTTAGTTGTTCATAGCTCTGGGAAATGAAAGCAGAGATGGAGAGTACATTCTGAAAGTTAAACTAGAAGTGCAGAGAAAGTAAAATACAGAGAGTAATTCTAATAATGCCAAAAGCTCCTTTTCTAGTTCAAAGCTCTCCCTATTTATTCTACTCTTCTGATCTTCTAGTTGATTCTTTAAGTCTTGGATATGGGCCTTTGGATCTTGAGTTGAAGCAGTTATCTTCTTCAGTGGGCTCAGCTTTACTTGCAGAGAAAGTGTAAAGTAGGCAGGGACTTTAGCTTAGGGCGTTAGTGGTGTTAACGTTAAGTGAAAATGTGGGGTTGAGAATGTTAGTGACAATCACCTTTTTCACTAACGTTCCTAACCCAAAGTGGTCCACATTAACTTCAACGTTAGTGGCATTAACGTGACCACTAACGTTGACCCTTGGCCCTTTGCAAACATTACTGGGGTTTACCTTTTTCAATAACGTTAAGAGTACCCCTTTCTCCCTACGTTAGAGTTCACGTTAGAATAGTTAATGTGGCCTTTAACATAGGCTTGCCAAATCTTCGAGAGCATTAGTGACACTTACCTTTGTCAAGCTGCTAACGTGGTTCTTCCTTGCTTCCTTTATCCTGAAATCAAGCAATAAAGTGCATCAAAGCTCTGATCCAAGTTATGAGACATGCATCATTCAATTTGTCCTTTAATTCATGCATAATTCTCATGAAATCATGTAAAATTCACAATGTTTGCTTGAATCAAGATGTAAGTGATTATTTACCCAAAACTTGCTTATTTCCTAAGAAAATGCATGAAACTACCTTAAAACCATAAAGAAAAGGTCAGTGAAACTGGCCAAAATGCCCTGGCATCAGTATAGCTCTTAACTAGCAAAAATCCGCCTCATCAATTTAGAAAGGTTGTCACAAAATTTTAGAATAAAAATACTGGGAGTATGAGTCCGAGGTCGTCTCCCAACGAGTTGCTAGAAAGGGTGCTAAGTTATTAATCAAAAGTTTTCCGTGAATTTTGAGAGTTGAATAACAGAAAATAAACAATTGTAATTAAGTGCAATGAAAATTAAAAGGGATTTATATTATTCAGAATAAAAAGCTTTGACTAGGGAATGATTAATTGGAAGTTCTATCCTTGTTGGAATTCTCTCAAGTGTAGTATAAAGAGGTTGTTATTTTCACTTAGTTAACCCTTATTAAAAAAAGGAAAGTCAAGTGATTGAGCTAACTCTTATCGCAAATCCTAGTCCTCTCCTTTGGGAAGGTCTAGCGTTAGTAAATACAGAATTATCCAACAACTTCCAATTTAACTAATCACTTAAGCATTCCAACTCAAGTGTCTCCTTTTAATCAACCCCCATTCCAAGTTGGGAATCTACTCCATTGACATGAAAATTACTCGCATAGAATTAAAAAGGGAATAAAAGAAAGACATGATAGACAATAACTGCAATTTAATTAAAAATAAAAGTAATCCTTTTCATTAACAATCCATGAAAATAATCCAATTGTAACTTTAAACAAGAATTAAGAATATGGAATAAATAAAAAAGTAAGGAAACAAACTAGAATAGTATCTTCAACGGAGGTGATGACTCTTCAATATCCAAAAGCAAAAGCAATAAACTATGAATGTAAAGAAAACCTAGAGGAAGAGTAATTTTTTCTCTAGATTCAGATCTAAAAAGCTAAAACTATGCTAATGAGAATGTTTGAATGTGTGTTGAGTCTCTGCATGTTCCCTGGCTCTATTCTGTGTTTCTGGGTCAAAAACTGGGTCAAAACTCGACCCGAAATCGCCCCCAACGTTTTCTGTTATTTCTGCAGATCACGCATATCACGCGTACGCATCAGTCATGCGTGCGCGTCATTTGGCGAATTTCCTTGTCGCAGTACGCGTCAGGCACGCACATGCGTCATCTTGCAGAACTCCAATCCACGTGTATGTGTTAGGCACGCGCACGCGTCGCTGCAAATTTCTCCTTTCCGCGCACTCGCGTAAGCCATGCGTGCGCGTCGGTGCTCGCTGGTTATCTCCTTGGTTTGTTGTGTTCCTTCCATTTTTGCACGTTTCTTCTCCATTCTCTAAGCCATTCCTACCCTATAAAGCCTGAAACACTTAACACACGGATCACGACATCGAATGGTATAAAGGGGAATTAAAATATACTAATTAAAGATCTCTAGGAAGCAAGTTTTCAACCATAAAATAAAACTAGGAAGGGATTGTAAAATCATGCAAATCATATGAATAAGTAGGTAAAGACTTGATGAAACCACTCAATTAAACACAAGATAAACCATAAAATAGCGGTTTATCAACCTCTCCACACTTAAACATTAGCATGTCCTCATGCTTAGCTCAAGGAGATAAAATAGATGAGTAGGGAAAAGTAAGACTCATGGAATGCAATGCAACCTATGTATGTGAATGCAACTATATGCTAAAATAATTTTGCCTACTTGGTTAAAAGTAAATAAGTTCTTCAAGACAAATATAAATCAAATATCACTAATTCAAACTATACAGTAAAAGCTCTACTCTTCTCTAATCATGCTTTCTAAACTTTGTTCTTCATCTAACCAATCAACAAATATTTAATGTACCAATACAAACATCATGAGGTCTTTTGAAGGTTGTAATGGGACTAAGGTAAGGGTGAGGGTATATATATGGCTAAGTGAGCTATAAATTGAATCTTTGATCAACCTAAGCCTTCACCTATACATACTCTACATACTTTTAAATTCATGCCTAGCTACCTAAAATTTTTTCACTTTTGTATCATATACTTATGCATCAACTTTTCTCTTAACTTGTATCACACATGCATTGATCTTTTATTAACTTAACTTAGTATTGGGGTAATTTTGTCCTCTTATTCATTTATTTATTTATTGAATATATTTTTTTAAATTTTTTTTGAAGCATAAAAATAAACATAACATTATCAATGCACATGGATTTTTCAATTTTTCTGGTCTTACATAAGTAGGTACCCAAATTCCTAATATTTTATCAATTGTAAAAACATAACATATTCCTTTATTAACCCATGTTCCCACAGTTTTCCCACACTTAATTAACGCACAATCTCTATCTTAAGCTAACCAAAGATTCAATTTAGGTATTTAATTTGTTTTTCCGCTTAAGGCTAGTGATGTGGTAAAATATAGAACAAATGGGATTTAAAAGGCTCAAAGTGGCTAACAAAGGTAATTGAAAGGGTAGGCTATTTGGGATAAGTGAGCTAATAAAATAATGGCCTCATTCACATGCATGCATATAACACATTAAACATTGGACATATAGGATGGAACAAAATATAGATTACAATCATAGAGAAGCAAACTCACAAGAATAAAATATTATGGTTAAATAGTGTAACCATGTAATTAAGCTCAAATCTCATAGGTTGTGTGTTCTAGCTTTAAACCATGTTCCAATTTACAGTCTTCAAACAGGTTTTAACACAAAAAATTTTAATTTAAATTAGTGAAATTTTTCAAAATAGAGTCTTTAAAAAGAAACTTATTATTTTTCAACCAATTAGAACATGCATGCAAATACCTATTACTATGCAATCTATCCTATCCTAACAAAAGAAAAATTACTAATTTATTGGTGTTAAAAAAGAGAAATTACCTCCGGAAGTCAGGTACTGACCGACCTCCCCACACTTGAAGCTTGGCACCGTCCTCGGTACCATCAGTCAGGAACAAAGGGGGGCTGGTAGCAGCATCTCCACAATCGGGACCGTCATGGCTCCCTGTGCTGGTAAATGAAGTGGAGTCCGGGGTGTCTGGGTCTTCTTCAGGTGGGTGGTTACCAACAAGTAGCTCCTTGAGGTATGTAAATCTGTGCTTGTTACAGCGCTCTCTATGCTTTCCCTGCCGGTCAAGCCGGTCTAACCTCTCAAGTATCTGATGGAGCAGTTGGTTTGTTGAAGGTGCTTGTGATATGGATGGAGAAGGAATATCTTCGGCCGGTTCTGCAGGTCGGCTAGTAGTGGCTGCTGGAGGTCTGATATACTTCCCGTTAGGGACGTACTGATCATCCCGTGGAATCATGGCCTTGGTGTCCCCAGCTCTGTAGGAGACTCCAGCTGCTGAGACTAGATCTAAAAGCAAGGCGGTAAAAGGTAGGTTGCCCGCAATCTGTACATGTCCCATAGTATTCCGGATGTGTCTTGGTAAATTAAGTGGCTGGTCTGTAAGGAGACACCAGAGTAAAACAACCATATATGCAGTGAAGGAGGACTCGTGAGTGCTCGGCAAGACGTAATGGGACATAATCTGTGCCCATACTCGAGCCTCCAAGGTGAGTGCTGAAGCCAATATTTCCTTAGGTCGGGATCGATGGTATCCATAGATCCATCTGTTGCCAGGTTGTGCTATAATTCTGAGAACGGCGTCTCAGTCAAATTGGTATGTCTGGCGCTTGAAAGAGGATTTTTGGAATGCGTCTAATCCTTCTGGAGCAGGGGGAAGATCTAAAGCTTGCTAAATGGCTTCTTCAGTTATGGGGACTTACTTCTGACAGACATAGACAGACTGCAGGGTTGGCATGTGAAAGTTTGAGTAGAATTCAACTACCCATGAGAGATTGACCTGCCGTGGCTGTCTTCGTAGGAATCCCCGTTGTCTTTGTTCAATTTGGGACTCAACAAATTCAACAATGTTGGTCGGGAGGATGAGAAGGTACTCATTATTATAGTTCCTCTCAGCCAGGATGGGAAACATCTGCTCACAGTAGCGGTTAGTGAACTGCGCAGTGTCCTTTGCTGGAAAGGCTTTCTCTTTTTCATCGACCTTGATGATCCTCTTGATTTGCTTTGTTGAGGGCTTTACTGCTGTTGAAGATGGCTCCGCAGCTAGTGCTCTTTTTATTCCTTTCCTTGCCGATGATTTGGGAGTAGCTTTCTCTTTACCTTTCTTGGTGGCCATCCTAAAAAGGGAAAAAGTAAGTAACATTTAAAGCTAAGGGTTAGAGCAAGGAAGAGGATGGTACAAGTGATAATCAATGCACTATAAAGAAGGATGTCGTTAACACATGGTCGCGACTGCATGTGATAAGTTTATCAATGAAAATATAGCAAGTGTAGGTAATGGCAATTAGATGCAAGATGTTTATTGGCATGCTGGCAAAGGCATGAGTGGCATAGATCAAGCATTAATTGCCCAATTTGACTATCAAGTGTTTCAAACTAACAATCTGTTTGTATTGACAATTATATTCAATCAATAAAATATAAAAAGGAGTTTTCTGAAAAACAGGCATTATAGTAGAAGAATAGAATGATTTAAAAAAATGCATAATGTCATACGGGCTTTTTCACAAACACTTGGCATGCATGGTAAATATGTTGTTGAAAGTATTGAATTTGAACATGCAAGCAACCCTAAAATAATTAATAATTGTCAAACAATTTCTTAATAATCCACAAGCAAAATATAGAAGAAAACAATCACCCAAATAAATTTCTAACACCAATTAAAAGGATGCAAAAAAGAAAAAGTAAATGAAAGAAAAAGAAAACATAGATAGTGAAAGTAAAAAGAAAAAGAAGAAGAAAACATGTATAAAAATAATAATAAAAAAGTAAAGAGGTAAGAAGAAAAGAAAAGAACCTTGATGATGATGATAAAGAAGGAGGAAAAAGGTAAAAAAAATGAAAAGGAATAAAGAAGAAAGAAGGAGGAAGAAAGAATTAAGAAGGAGGAAGAAATAAGAAAGAATAAAGGAGAAAGAAGAAAAGATAGGAATTCTGGCTCTGATTTGGATAAATTGCGCGTCGTATGCGACGCGGACGCGTGCGCGTGGTTGGCGCTAGTTTCATGTGACGTGTACACGTGGGTCACGCGTACGCGTGACCTAATTTATGCTATTGGCGCGAGTGCAGCATCGCGCACGCACAACTTTCTGTTTTATACGCACATTGTCAAAATTTAGGGTGATGCGTGCGCGTGGGTGATGCGCACGCGTGAATGGCCTATTTTTGAAAAATGATGCGTACGCGTGGGGAACGCGTACGCGTGATAAGGCTTGTGCTTCCAGCACCATTCCAGCTCCACTCCATCATAACTCTCTGCCATACACCCTTTTACGTCGATTTTGCAGGGTCACGCGTACGCGTGGGTGACGCGTACGCGTGGGAGGCTGATTTTTCAAGTGACGCGAACGCGTCAGGGATGCATTCGCGTGGGCGTGTTGGTGCCTAAGCCACACCTCCAGCCATGCTCCCGCGTAACTCTCTGCTTCTTTTCTTCTTGTTTCGAATGCACATATGACGCGGACGCGTCAGCGACGCTCGTGCGTCGCGTGCATTTTTTTTAATATATGCAGAATGCAAATGCAGACTATATGCAAAGATTATGAGAAGAGTCATTATTAAAAATAAAATAAAATAAAATAAAACAAAATTAAGACTGAAATGGAATGATCATACCACGGTGGGTTGTCTCCCACCTAGCACTTTGCTTTTACGTCCTTAAGTTTGACGGTTTTCAGGCTCATTCTGCTTCTGTTGGTGGGTCATCCAAGAGGAAGATCTCTAGTTTTTTGTGATCCTTCATCTTCTCACAATTATAAAGCTTTAGGCAATGTCCATTGACCTTGATGAATTTGGAGCTAGAAGGATGACGCAGGTGAAAAACTCCGTATAGCTCTGCCTTTTCTACTCTGTTGGGACCTTCCCATCTGGATCTCAGTTTACCTGGAATGAGCCTCAGTCTGGAGTTATAAAGAAGAACTAACTCCCCTGGTCTAAACTCTCTCCTTTTTATGTGCTTGTTATGGACAGCCTTCATTTTCTCTTTGTATCGCCTGGAGTTGTCATATGCTTCTAGGCGAAGGTTCTCTAATTCTACTAGTTGCAGCTTCCTTTCAGCACCAGCTTCCTCAAAATTCATGTTGCACTCCCTCATAGCCCAAAAAGCCTTGTGTTCCACCTCTACTGGAAGGTGGCAAGCTTTTCCGTATACTGAGCGGAAGGGGCTCATCCCAATGGGTGTCTTATATGCTGTTCTATATGCCCATAGTGCATCTTGTAGCCTGGTACTCCAGTCCTTCCTATGAGGCTTTACTATCTTCTCCAAAATGCATTTAATTTCTCTATTAGATACTTCTGCTTGCCCATTAGTCTGGGGATGATAATCTGTTGCTACTTTGTGAACAATCCCATGCTTCTTCAGTAATCTTGTTAATCTCCTGTTACAAAAGTGAGTGCCTTGATCACTCACGATTGCTCGTGGTGATCCAAAACGACAGATAATATGATTTTTAACAAAGGAAAACATCAATGTTAGCATCATCAGTACGGGTACGAATTACTTCCACCCATTTAGAGACATAATCTATAGCTAACAGTATGTAAAGGTAACCACTAGAGTTTGGAAATGGACCCATGAAGTCAATACCCCAAACATCAAAAATATCATAGAAAAGCATAATCTGTTGATGCATCTCATCCCTCTTGGATATATTACTAAACCTTTGGCATGGAGAACAAGATTTACAAAAAACAGCAGCATCTTTAAAAAGAGTAGGCCACCAGAATCCACAGTCTACGATTTTTCTAGCTGTTCTTTGAGGGCCAACATGTCCTCCACTCTCAGAAGAGTGGTAGGCCTCTAAAATAGACTGGAATTCTTATTGGGGCACACACCTTCTAATTACCTGGTCAGCACCACACCTCCATAAATATGGATTATCCCATATATAATATTTAGACTCGCTTTTCAACTTATCCCTTTGATGGTTAGTAAAATTGGGAGGAAAAGTATGGCTAACTAGATAATTAGCTACAGGTGCATACCAAGGAACTACTTCAGATACTGCATGCAAGCTATCAAATGGGAAATATCATTGATAGGAGTGGAGTCATCCTTAATGTGCTTAAGGCAACTCAAGTGGTCTGCCACTAAATTCTGGTTACCACTCCTATCCTTGATTTCTAAATCAAATTCTTGCAGCAGCAGTATCCAACGTATTAGCCTTGGTTTAGACTCCTTTTTAGCTAATAAATACTTTAGAGCTGCATGGTGTGAGTACGTTACTACCTTAGTACCAAGTAAATAGGCTCGAAATTTATCCAGAGCAAAAACAATAGCCAGAAGCTCTTTTTCAATAGTAGTGTAGTTAGACTAAGCAGCATCTAAGGTCTTAGACGCATAAGAAATTACGAAAGGATCCTTACCTTCGCGCTGGGCCAGCGCCCCTCCTACTGCATGGTTGGAAGCATCACACATAATCTCAAATGCCTGGCTCCAGTCTGGTCCTCTCACAATTGGAGATTGAGTCAGGGCGATCTTCAGCTTATCAAATGCTTGCATGAAATCCTCACTGAACTCGAACTCAATATCTTTCTGCAACCGTCTGGATAAAGGTAATGCTACCTTACTGAAGTCCTTAATGAATCTCCTATAGAAATCTGCATGGCTAAGGAACGAACGGACTTCCCTCACGGAGGAGGGATAAGGTAAACTAGAAATGACATCTACTTTCGCTGGATCTACAGAAATACTAGTATTAGAAACAACATGTCCTAGAACAATCCTTTGTTTTACCATAAAGTGACATTTTTCAAAATTCAATACTAGGTTTGAACTAACACACCTGTCTAATACTCTTGCTAAACTATCCAAGCAAAGGCTAAAGGAATCACCATAAACGCTAAAATCATCCATGAATACTTCCATACAGTTCTCAATAAGATCTGAAAAGATACTCATCATGCATCTTTGGAAAGTATCCGGTGCATTACATAAGCTAAAAGGCATCCTCTTATATGCATACGTTCCAAAGGGACATGTAAAAGTAGTCTTCTCCTGATCTTCAGGAGCTATATGAATTTGAAAGTTGCCTGTATAACCATCTAAAAAGCAGTAATGGGATTTACCTGACAGGCGATCAAGCATCTGATCAATAACTGGCAAGGGGTAATGATCCTTTCGAGTAGCTTGGTTGACACGCCTATAGTCAATGCAAACTCTCCATAAATTCTGCACTCTAGTTGTTAGGAGCTCTCCATGCTCATTCTTGACTGTTGTGACTCCAGAATTTTTGGGTACCACTTGTACTGGACTGACCCATTCACTGTCTGAGATGGGGTAGATAATATCTACTTCAAGTAGCCTGGTCACTTCTTTCTTGATAACTTCTATGGTGGGATTCAATCTTCTTTGGGGTTGACGGACAGGCTTTGCCCCCTCTTCTAAGAATATTATGTGCTCACAAACTTGAGGGCTGATGCCTACTATATCCGCCAAGCTCCACCCAATTGCTTTCTTATATTTTTTCAGTACACTAAGCAGCTGCTCCTCTTGTTGGGAAGTGAGTTCTCTTGCAATGATAACTGGGAACTTCTGATTATCCTCAAGGTAAGCATACTTAAGGTGGGGAGGAAGTGGCTTTAATTCCAATTTCTGCTCATGGATAGGTTCTGGATCATCCGGGGCTAGTGAAAATGGCAAGGTGTCTTCATTATGTTCAGAGGGTATCCCCACACTTGGACCTTGCTCCTTATGCTTCTCTTCTACTTCTTCTTGGTGAACTTTAGCTACAGTTTTATCAATGATATCGCACTGAAAGATAGAATGATCTTCCGGAGGGTGCTTCATAGCTTCATTTAAACTGAAACTCACTGCTCTGCCATCTATCTCAAAGGAGTAAGTTCCTGAGAATGCATCCAACTTGAACTTCGAAGTCTTCAGGAATGGTCTTTCAAGCTGGATTGATGATGGTCTTCCTGAGTCATTAGGGGGCATTTCCAGGATATAGAAGTCAATGGAAAATGTGAGCCCCTTAGTGCTCACTAATACATCTTCAACAATTCCAACTACTGTAATAATGCTCTTATCTGCTAACACAAAATGAGCTGCCAACCTTTTCAAGGGAGGGAGCCTCAAAGCATCATATATAGACAATGGCATTATACTAACACACGCTCCTAAATCACATATGCAGTCAGAAAATATTACACCTCTAATGGTACAGTTAACCATGCATGGACCTGGGTCACTATATTTTTTAGGTATACCTCCCATTAAAGCGGATATAGAACTACCTAAAGGAATGGTTTCTAATTCATTAATTTTATCTTTATGTATGCACAAATCTTTTAGAAACTTCACATATTTAGGTACTTGTTGAATAACATCAAAAAGGGGAACAGTTACCTCAACCTTTTTGAAAATTTCTACCATTTTGGGATCAAGTTCCATCTGCTTCCTGGACTTCCTTGCAAGGTGTGGAAATGGGATAGGAATGGCGCCACTTGTAGCCTCTGCATCCTTTGGTGCTTCATTCCTTGGCTGAGCTACTTCTTCTTCAACCTTGTCTTGTACTTCATCTTCCTCTTCAGCATCTTCCACTTTAACTATATCTTCAACTGGGGCATGTTCTAGTAGGCTTGGCTCCTCATGATTCCTCTCTTTTAGTGTGGTTCTGGACCTCAAAGGTGATGGCATTGATGCCACCCTTAGGGTTAGGTAAGGGTTTAGAAGGAATTCTACTGGAGCTTGAAGGCTGGTTGGTAGAAGCAGGTAATGAATCTATTCGGGAGACGAGAGCTTGTAAAGTGGCATTCAAACCATTTAGAGTAGAGTTCAGTATAGTCTGCATGTCTTGTTGTCCTTGTGCAAGAGAATTAAGTATCTCGTTATTTGATGAGGAAAGGGGATAAGTGATCTGAGGGGCCTGTTGTTGGTTGTGCTAGGATCCTTGTGACTGCCTCAGGAGAGGTGCTCTGTAAGACTGGTTCTGATTCTATTGTCTATTGTTGTTATTCCACCTCTGATTTCCATTGTTGTCTTTGTCTCCTCTGTTATAGTTGTCCCTCCAGCCATGGTTGGAATTATATCTCCAACCCTGGTTGGAGTTATCCTGCCATCCTTGGTTATAGTTCCCACCTTGGTTGTAGTTGCCGCCTTGTTGATTGTATCCTTGATTCGGGCGGTCATAGAAGTTATGAGTAGCTTCCATAGTATTGTCTTCTTATTGGAGCTGCAGACACTCATCAATATAATGACTATAATCAGCACATATTCCGCATACTCTTTGGGGAACTAATTGTTGGCTTTGTTGTGGTGGGGAAAGCTGAGTTTGTTGTTGATTCAACTGCATCTGCTTCAGTAGGTTGGTCATTTCACATATACTCTGTGTAAGAACAGTAGTCTCACTGCTAGAGGAAACATCTGCAACAGTCTTTGAGTGGTTGTTCCTGTGCTTGTGATTTCTAGTGGACTCAGCTAAGTCACTGATCAGTTGCTATGCTTCATCTGCGGTCTTGTACTTTTTCAGAGAACCATTACTAGTACCATCCAGTGTAGTTTTATCCCGAAGCTTCATGCCTTGAGTGAAGTAGCTGATCAACACTAACCTGTCAATCATGTGGTGGGGGCATGCGTCCAAAAGGTTCTTAAAGCACTCCCAGTACTCATAGAGAGTCTCTGATTCTCCTTGAACAATACAGGAGATCTCTTTTCTCATTCTATCTGTAACTTCAGCTGTAAAGTATTTTTTTAGGTATTCTATCCTGACGTATCCCAGTTGGTAACAGTTGCTTCAGGTTGGGAGTAGTACCACTCCCTCGCCTTTCCCTCAAGAGAAAATGGGAAGGCGGTTAACAGAATAAAAGTTTTATTTGCACCATGACGCCTAACGATAGAACAAGCTGTCTGAAAATCCCTGAGGTGCTTGATGGGCTCCTGAGCAGGCAAGCCATGAAACTTGGGCATCAAGTTGATTAGTTCAGTCTTCAGTTCAAAATTTGCAGCCAGAGTTCGATGATGCACTTGATATGGCTGCAGTGTAAAATCTGGAGCTCCAGCTTTCTGGAGAATAATCCTCCTGGGTGCTGCCATTCAATCTGCACGTGAATCAACTGAATCAGTAGTAAAGGAGCTTGTTTCTTCCTCAGATGGCGGTTCAGATTCGCCCATAGATGAGACTGGTGAATCGATAACAATCACTTCACCACCCTCTGAGGCTAACCTGCGCCGAGCTCGCCTAATACGTGAAAGAGTTCTTTCAATTTCAGGATCAAATGCAGCTAATCTCGGATCAAGCAGTGAACGCGTCATTCAATGAAAGAAACATACAGCTCATGGTAATAAAATAAAATAAAATACTCAAATAAAATAAAATAAAAAAATATGTACACTAATTAATAATTCAGCACACAATTGCAACTCCCCAACAACGGCCCCAAAAATTGATGCGTTGCAGAGATTAGACCAATTAAGAGATTATAATATAATAGAACAGCATTGCGAGTATAGCTCTTAACCAGCAAAAATCTGCCTCATCAATTTAGAAAGGTTGTCACAAAAATTTAGTATAAAAATACTGGGAGTATGAGTCCCATGTCGTCTCCCAACGAGTTGCTAGAAAGGGTGCTAAGTTATTAATCAGAAGTTTTTCGTGAATTTTGAGAGTTGAATAACAGAAAATAAACAATTGTAATTAAGTGCAATGAAAATTAAAGGAAATTTATATTATTCAAAATAAAAAGTCTGGATTGGGGGAATGATTAATTGGAAGTTCTATCCTTGTTGGAATTCTCTCAAGTGTAGTATAAAGAGGTTGTTATTTTCACTTAGTTAACCCTTACTAAATAAAGGAAAGTCAAGTGATTGAGCTAACTCTTATTCGCAAATCCTAGTCCTCTCCCTTGGAAAGGTCTAGCGTTAGTAAATACAGAATTAGCCAACAATTTTCAATTTAACTAATCACTTAAGCATTCCAACTCTAGTGTCTCCTTTTAATCAACCCCCATGTCAAATTGGGAATCTACTCCATTGACATGAAAATTACTCGCATAGAATTAAAAAGGGAATAAAAGAAAGACATGATAGACAATAACTGCAATTTAATTAAAAATAAAAGTAATCCTTTTCATTAACAATCCATGAAAATAATCCAATTGTAATTTTAAAGAAGAATTAAGAATATGGAATAAATAAAAGAGTAAGGAAACAAACTAGAATAGTATCTTCAACGGAGGTGATGACTCTTCAATATCCAAAAGCAAAAGTAATAAACTATGAATGTAAAGAAGACCTAGAGGAAGAGTAATTTTCTCTCTATATTCAGATCTAAAAACCTAAAACTATGCTAATGAGAATGTGTGAATGTGTGTTGAGTCTCTGCATGTTCCCTGGCTCTATTCTGTGTTTCTGTGCTAAAAACTGGGTCAAAACTTGGCCCAAAATCGCCCCCAGTATTTTCTGTTATTTCTGTAGATCGCGCATGTCACGCGTACGCGTCAGTCACGCGTGCGCGTCATTTGGCGAATTTCCTTGTCACGCGTACGCGTCAGGCACGCGCACGCGTCATCTTGCAGAACTCCAATCCACGTGAGCCATTCTGCGCAAATTTCTCCATTCCGCGCGCTCACGTGAGCCATGCGTGCGCGTCGGGGCTCGCTGGTTATCTCCTTGGTTTGTTGTGTTCCTTCCATTTTTGCACGCTTCCTCTCCATTCTCTAAGCCATTCCTGCCCTATAAAGCCTGACACACTTAACACACAAATCACGACATCGAATGGTATAAAGGGGAATTAAAATATACTAATTAAAGATCTCTAGGAAGCAAGTTTTCAACCATAAAACAAAACTAGGAAGGAATTGTAAAATCATGCAAATCATATGAATAAGTAGGTAAAGACTTGATGAAACCACTCAATTAAACAGAAGATAAACCATAAAATAGCGGTTTATCAGATGCTCAGGCTACAACCAGATTGTAGTGGATCCAAAGAACCAAGAAAAGACATCTTTCACTTGTCCTTATGGTGTTTTTGCATATAGACGTATGCCCTTTGGTTTGTGCAATGCACCTGCCACATTCCAAAGGTGCATGCTATCCATTTTTTCTGATATGATTGAGAGGTTTATTAAGGTTTTCATGGATGATTTTTCAGTGTTTGGTGACTCCTTTCCTAATTGCTTATACGATCTAGTCTTGGTGCTCAAGAGATGCCAAGAGAATAACCTAGTTTTGAACTGAAAAAAGTGTCATTTTGTGGTTACCGAAGAGGTAGTCCTTGGCCAAAAAACCTCTAAGAAAGGCATAGAGGTAGATAGAGCCAAGGTGGAAGTGATTGAAAAATTACCCCCACCTTGCAATGTCAAAGCAGTTAGGAGTTTCTTAGGATATGCTGGGTTCTATAGAAGGTTCATTAGAGACTTTTCAAAAATTGCCAAACCTTTAAGTAACTTGCTTGTCTCTAATGTACCATTCATATTTGATAGAGAATGTATGCAAGCTTTTGATAAGCTCAAAAGTAAGCTCTCCGCTGCACCTATCATAGCACCTCCAAGCTGGGACTTAGCTTTTGAATTGATGTGTGATGCATCAGATTGTGCCAATGGTGTTGTCCTAGGACAAAGGAGAGACAAGCTAGTGCATGTCATCTATTATGCTAGCATGGTTCTTAATGAAGCCCAAAGAAACTACACCACTACAGAAAAAGAACTCTTTGCTATATTTTTTATATTTGATAAATTCAGATCTTACCTCATTGGTTCTAAAGTAATTATATTTACTGACCATGCAGCTCTCAAATACTTGTTAACCAAACAAGAGTCCAAGCCTATATTGATCAGATGGATTCTACTGCTCCAAGAATTCAACATTGAAATCAAGGATAGAAGTGGAGTAGAGAATAAGGTGGCTGATCACTTATCAAGGATCCCACCTGAGGAGGATGAAGCACACAACCCTGGTGTAAATGAGAGCTTTCTAGATGAGCAATTGATGATGATCCAAGAGGCTCCATGGTTCGCAGACATAGCCAACTTCAAGGCCATTGGAGAACTTCCTTCCAACATCAATAAGCACTTGAGAAGGAAGCTCATCAATGATGCCAAGCATTTCATTTGGGATGAGCCCTACCTCTTCAAGAAGTGTGCTGATGGACTACTAAGAAGATGCATCTCCCATGTGGAAGGACAAGAGGTCCTTTGGCATTGCCATGGATCTATCTATGGAGGGCACTTTAGTGGAGAAAGGACTGCAGCCAAGGTGTTGCAGTGTGGATTCTTTTGGCCCACTATATTCAAAGATGCAAGGGAGTTTGTGACAAGGTGCAATGAGTGTCAAAGAGCTAGCAACTTACCTAAGAAGAATGAGATGCCACAGAGGTTCATCATGGAGTTGGAATTGTTTGATGTTTGGGGGATTGACTTCATGGGACCTTTTCCACCCTCATACTCAAACAATTACATATTGGTTACTGTGGGCTATGTATCCAAATGGGTAGAGGCCATAGCAACATCAACAAAGTAATGATTAACTTCTTGAGGAAGAATATATTTAGCATGTTTGGGGTTCCAAGAGCTCTTATAAGTGATGGGGGAAGTCACTTTTGCATCAAGCAATTAGAGACACTCCTCCTCAAATATGGTATTAAGCATAAAGTAGCCACCCCATACCATCCACAAACTAATGGTCAAGTTGAAATTTCAAATAGAGAGCTCAAGAGGATCCTTGAGAAGACTATTGGGAACTCAAGGAAATATTGGTCCAAGAAGCTAGATGATGCATTATGGGCTTATAAAACAGCTTTTAAGACACCTATTGGCATGTCTCCATACCAATTGGTGTATGAAAAAGCTTGTCATCTATCAGTGGAGCTTGAACATAGAGCATTTTGGCCTCTAAAGATTTTAAACTTTGATAATCAAGCTACTGGAGACAGAAGGTTGCTGCAGCTCAATGAGTTAGATGAATTCAGAACTCAAGCTTATGAAAATGCCAAGATTTATAAAGAGAAAACAAAGAAATTGCATGATCAAAAGCTGTCAAGAAGGGAGTTTATAGAGGGCGAAAAGGTTCTCTTATACAAATCAAGGCTCAAATTTTTCCTAGGAAAGCTGAAATCAAAATGGTCAGGACCCTTTACAATCATCAAGGCTTCTCCTTATGGTCATGTGGAGCTTATGGATGAGAAAACTCAGAGAACTTTCACTGTCAATGGCCATAGACTTAAGCATTACTTGGGAGACTCACTAGATGAGCAAAGAGTGAACTACAACCTCAGCTGAAGAGGAAGAACTGTCAAGCTAATGACGTTAAAGAAGTGCTAGTTGGGAGGTAACTCAACACTCATATCCTTTCAATTTCAAGCTTTTCATATTAGTTTATGTTTAAGTTACTTTGGTTAATTGGTTTCCAGTTTCTAGTGTTAGTCATTTAGTTGGTAGCTTTTAGATTGTAGCTTCAAAAGTTTTCTTAGTCTTGCTGAAAGTGCAACTTTAGATGCTTCACTATGTGATGTCTTTAATTGGGTTGAGAAACTGGCTGAAGAACTAAGTTTGGTATGGCCACCAGCCCACTTGTTTTTGAGCTTATAGAATAAAAATTTAATTGATTTTAAGAGTAAGCCAAAAATTAAGTTAGGTGTGGCCACCACCATGAGAATTTCATTCGTACATCCAAAGTTCAGCCCAATTGATTGGTGTCCTAATGCATTCAGTAAATTCGTAAGATAAACGAAAAGGTTACTTAATTGTGTATACATAGAGTGGAAGTGGAAGGGTATGAAGAATTAAATTTCTTCCACTCATAATATATACAATTAAGTTCAATCATGAGCCAGTTACCAGATGCAATGAACTTAAGTTTGGTATCCAAGAGACACAGAAAATTAATGACAATTAATTGGAGGAAAATAAAGCAATTTTTCTTATCACTGATGAGAGTTTGTAACTGAATTTTCAGGACAAGGCAGGGCCCACAAGACATTAATCACTCATCAAGTCAAGGAGTCAAAGTGTACTTCACACTTTGGAACTCACATCCTGAAGAAAGATGAACCATCCCTTGAATTGGCGCTTCACCCATGCTGGGCACCAAAACCAAAGTGTGAAAACATTAAATTTTGTTATCAATTCACACCTTCTAGACTCTTCTTGCCTTTCTTATATATTGCTTCACCCACCTCCCTTCCTCACACCACATACATTCCTTCTCTTATCCGAAACCCCCACTTCCCCTTCTTTACTTTCTTGCCTTCTTTCTTTCTTTCTTGCTTCCTTGATTGGGACAATCAAGTCCTAAGTTTAGTGTTGAGCAAACCCCTTTGCTTTGCTTTCTCTCCATCTTTTCTTTTAACCCTTTTCATCACACTCAAATGGCACCACCAAAGGCCACTGGCTCAGAGAAGAGAAAGACCAAGGAAACCTCTTCTGGGTCTTCAAGCTACAATGAGTACAAGTTCCTCTCATTCTTCTACCAAAACCAATTCTATGGGTGGGTGAGTGAGAGGCAAATCATCCCAGAAGTTGGCTTCCAATTGGGAAGAGATGAGCACAGAGAAATCACAAATGAGATCAACAGTAGGGGCTGGGCAATCTTGTGCAATCCACCAAAGAAGGTGGTGGTGAGCTTAGTGAGAGAATTTTATGCCAATGCTGTTCCACAGCCAGGGCAAAAACTCAGTCATCTAAGCTTTGTAAGAGGGAAGGATATTGACTACAGCCCAACAAACCTAGAAAGGATGTTGGAAGTGAGGCGCACAAGATCCTCCCGGAGCTCTGAAGAAAGAATCAAGCAACTTGATCCTGGATTCGAAGACATTTTGAATGAAATTTGTGTTCTCAACACGGAGTGGATCAAGGACAAAGATGGGAGACCAAGCCAACTAAGGAGGAGAGATTTGTGTCCTCAAGCTAGAGAGTGGCTGGATTTTGTGAGAAGATCCCCCAACCCTACCTCCAACACTTCAGAGGTGACTATAGAGAGAGCTGTATTGATCTACAGCATCATGAAGGGAGAAAATATGAATGTGGGAGTGATGATTGCAAACAACATTCAGAGGGTGATAACAAGCACTAAGAACAGCACAAGGTTGGCTTTTCCAAGCATTATCCAGCGATTATGTGATGAGGCTGGAGTGAAAACTGTGATAGATGAGATATTGCTAGAGCAAGACAAGCCAATAACTGCCAAGAAGATGGAAAAAGTGGTGGCTATCAATTCACTACAAAGAGCCAGAGAGCATAGAGCTCATATGCCAGCACTACAAAGGCCACCACAACAAGAAGAGGCATATATTCAGCCACCTATTCCACAAGTTCAAGCATAATTTTCAGAAGGTTTCAATTGGAAGGAGATGCAGGGGAACATCCACTACATGCAAGGAGACATCACCCAACTTATGGAACAACAAAAGTAATGGAAACAAATACAAGAGAGCATCCAGCAACTTCAAGAAAATGTGGAGCAAATGAAGGAGCAGCAGGGTCAATTCCATTGGGGAGAAATGCAAGGCAGCCTCAACAAAATTCTAGAGCAACAAATGGTTCAACAGAGGAACCTTGCTGAGTTTAGGTCCTTATTTGAGGCTAGGACCACATCAAGAAGGAAATATGATATAAACACACAAGCGAAGCTGAATCACTTGTGTAATGTGGTAGCCACTCTAAACCCCGACTATCCAACATTTATGCAAGGAATGGAAGAGTTTAGTGCCAGGCAAGAGGAGATTTTGGCTAAGCACAAGGAGGATGAGAGGACCTACATAAGGAAGCTAGGCTTCTACAAACCAAGGGATACTCAAGCACAAGAAGGAGCCTCAATAAAGAAGAATGGTGATGAGTCCTCCAAGAAAAAGGATAAGGAGAAGGGACCTATGCATTGATCAGCATCATAATGAGCAAAGGTGGTTGAGTCTCAATTGGAAGCTATCTTCTGATTTTTGCTGTTTAGTAGTTCTTTGATATGCTAGTTGTTGTTTCTTTTATGAGTTAAGAATCTGACTATGAGTCCTTAAGCTTTTAGTTTTTATTTTGAGAAAGAAAATTTTGATGTTAAACTTTACAATATCAATGAATTTAACTTGTTTCCAAAAAGAGTCAATGATGAGTTGTTGTAAAACAAAAGTAAGAAACTAAGACCCAAGTGAGTTTAATTCAAAATAAGAGATGAGGAACAAGAATAAAACCATGAATTGAAGTTTGGGAAGTGAGTAATTCATAATGAACAACTAGACATAGAGGACATAACAAGTAGATGCCAAGGATGACCCTTGAATATCAATAGACCCAAGAAGTAGTAAGCAAGACCCAAGGCTCTGAGCATCAACTACTAGAAAGAAATTTAAGAAACAAATGGCTCAAAGAGCCAAGATCCTAGTAGATGCTTGTGGTGAAGATGTGTCAAGAAGAGAGACCTGAGCAAGTAAATTCTTAGGGGTGTCTCAACACCTTGTACCCTAAAACCAACTAGTTTGGGAGTGCTAATTGAAAGCTTACTTTAAAAAGTCGTCTTGAGACAAAACACTTAGAGTCATGGTCAATCAAAGAAACAAAAGAATCATAAAAAAAGAAGAACAATCAACAAGAAAAAGAACAACCCTTACTACTTCAAGGTGACAATCAATAGAAAGGGCTCTATAAGCAAGCACTGAGAGAGATCCTCAAAAGTCTAAGAGTTTATTGTGATATGAAAGCAATAACAAAAGTCATGCATGATTTGACACTTAGCCTCTATCTTTATTTGATGATTGCATTCTCTTAAGGGTCAAGTTTCAATCAATTAGAACAATTCACATTGATTTGCTTGAGGACAAGCAAAAATTAAGTTTGGTGTTGTGATGACTTGCATCATCTACCTCTTTCTCTCATCTAAAAGGACCATAGAATTGGTGAATTCTTATTCATTTGATGCATTTACAAGAACTATATAATGAATTTATGGGGCATTTCTTTGAAATGAGTCTTGCTTGGATTTCAGGTGAAAAGAGGAATAAAAGAGGAAGAAAACAAGAAAAAGAGCTGGGCGTGTGTGCTGGGCATGCCACTTCATTCAAACGCCACTATCTTTGAGTGGGCGTGGCATGCCAGCTATTGGGCATGGCACACCAGCTATTATCCTCTGAAAGGAAAAGTTGAAGGATTATTATGGGAGTGGCACGCCAACCACACTTCCCAGAGAAGAATATCAAAGCTTTACTATGGGCGTGGCACGCCAATACTGGGCATGGCACGCCAGGCTTGTAGACCAGAAAGCAGTAAGTTGTGATTTACAGTGGATGTGGCACGCCACTGCTGGGCGTAGCACACCAAGTATACTTTCTAGAAAGGGGTCTTTGAAGAATTACAAGGGGCGTGGCACGCCAAGTTGGGTGTGGCACGCCAGTTCTATCCTTCATGATGGGTGTGGCACGCCAGTTCAAGTGGCCAGAGAAGGATCTTGTCACATTCATAAGGGTGTGGCACGCCAAGTCGAAGGCGTGGCACGCCAGTTCAACTGGGCAGCAGAGAAGGGAAGAAGCAGCAACAAAGGGCGTGCCACTTGGTACTTTGGGCGTGGAACGCCAAGCTTGTGAATTTAAACCATTATCATGGGCGTGCCACTTGAGTCCTGGGCATGGCACGCTAGTACATCCAACCAAAAGGGGGAAGTAAAGACTCATCGAAGGCGTGCCACTCGAGATTTTGGACGTGGCACGCCAACTTTGCTCGCAACATGGGCATGGCACGCCAGACCTGGGCGTAGCATGCCAGCTTACTGGACCAGAGATGAATGCTTGTGCACCAACATGGGCGTGGCACGCTAGACCTGGGCGTGGCACGCCATGCCAACTTTACAAAGGAGAAGAATGAGGACTTTGCTGAAGGCGTGACACGCCAGGTCTGGGCGTGTCATGCTAGTTCAATTCACCAGAGAAGAAGAAGGAAGACCTCACTATGGGACGTGCCACTTGAGTTTTTGGCGTGGCATGCTAAGCTAGCTTTACTATGGGGCGTGCCACTTGAGTTTGGGGTGTGGCATGCCAAGCCTATAAGCATCATGGGCGAGCCACTTGAGAGCTAGGCGTGGCACGCTAGTGGCACGCCATTCACACGCCATGCACACACCAATCATATGCCTCTAATGAATGGTTTTTTTTTTCTCTTGAGTTTTCCATTGAAATTTCTTTTTCGTTTTGTAATTTTTCATTTCTAGAATATGAGTAGTATAAATATCCCTTGAAGAGTACTGATAGGGGGCTTGGAATTTTTTACAAGGAGCTGGACTGAACTACTAGAAGATAGAAAAATTCGCCTACGCCATCATACTCACCTCTTGAAGGCTTCAACCATATTTTCAAGCCCACACCATTAGAGTGCGGACTAATCAACCCATGAAAGGCATCCTGCAGAAAATAGATTTAGCCGGAAGAATTCTACAGTGGGCAGTCGAGCTATCCGAGTTTGACTTAAATTACGAAGCTCGAACTACCATCAAGTCCCAGTACCTGGCAGACTTCGTCACAGAGTACACTGACACCCCGAGAACCCCCATTGAATGGAACCTCTACATTGATGGCTCATCAAACAAAGCCGGGAGTGGAGGAGGCGTTATCCTAGAAAGCAACCAAGGGACCCAACTCGAACTCTCCTTAAGATTTGAGTTCCCCGCCTCAAATAATCAAGCCGAGTACAAAGCCCTACTGGCTGGTTTGAAGCTGGCTAGGGAGGTTGGAGCCCAAAAACTTACCATCTTCAGTGATTCACAAGTAATCACCTCACAAATAGAAGGAAGCTACCAGGCGAAGGATCCCACTATGAAAAAGTAACTAGGCAAAACCAAAGAACAGCTCGGAAACTTCCTGGAATAGGAAATCTGACATATACCTCGGGAGCAAAACGCCGAGCCGATGCACTTTCAAAACTAGCCAGCACCAAACCAGGGGGCAATAATAGAAGCCTCATCCAAGAAACCCTACAATACCCATCGACGTCAGGGGAAGAGAAGGTCCTAAACATATCAGACCAGGACAAAGGGTGGATGACCTATACAATCAACTACCTCAAGTCTGAAACACTCCCCACAGAAAAGAAGGACATGAAGAGGCTCATGCGGGAGGCACAATACTACACCTTGATACAAGATATCCTGTACAGAAGAGGAATCTCAACACCCCTCCTAAAGTGTGTCTCGACTTCTGCCACAAAAGAGGTATTGGAGGAAGTTCACAGTGGCATGTGCGACAACCACCTTGGGGCATGGGCTCTATCCAAAAAGGTACTCCAAACTGACTTCTACTGGCCAACCTTATAGAAAGAAGCAACAGAATTCATCAAAACATGCCCCCCATTTCAGAAGCACTCCAACTTCCACATCGCTCCACCTGAAGAGCTCATTTGTGTCACCTCACCCTAGCCGTTCGCAAAGTAGGGGCTTGACCTCCTCGGACCGTTTCCCCAGGGATCAGGGCAAGTCAAATTCCTCATTGTAGGAATAGATTACTTCACAAAGTGGATTGAGACAGAGCCATTGGCCACCGCCACCACCCAAAGAAGTCGGAAGTTCCTATACAGAAACATCGTCACAAGGTTTGGGGTTCTCCACTCCATCACCACAGACAATGGGACTCAGTTCACCGACACGGGCTTCAGGAACTTGGTAGCTGATCTAAATATCAAGCACCAGTTCACTTCAGTAGAACACCCACAAGCCAACAGACAGGCAGAAGCTGCCAACAAAGTCATATTGGCAGGGTTAAAGCATCGATTACAGATCGCAAAAGGAGCCTGGGCTGAAAAGCTCCCCCAAGTCCTATGGGCATACCAGACAACCCCACACTCTTCCACGGGGGAATTGCCCTTCCGATTTGCTTACGGAATGGAGGCAATGATCCCCATAGAAGTAGATGAATGATCCCCTAGGGTGATCTTCTAGAGTGAAGACATCAAATCTGAAGCACAAAGGGAGGAACTCGACCCGCTTCCAGAAGTCCGAAAAAGAGCTCAGATCAAAAGGGAAGCCCTGAAGCGTCGAATGGCCTCAAGATATAATCAGAAAGTAATCCAACGAAGCTTCGCTACTGACGACCTCATTCTAATCCGAAATGACATCGGAGCAGGTCGGTCGGGAGAAGGAAAGCTAGCTGCTAATTAGAAAGGACCATACCGGATTACAGAAGTACTAGGAAAAGGTTACTACAAGGTGGCCGACCTCTAAGGGCGGCAGCTCCCGAGGTCATGGCACGCCTGTAACTTAAGAAGATACTATCGCTAGAAAAAGGCCTTGAGCCAATGTGCGCTCTTTTTCCCACTAAAGGGTTTTTTAATGAGGCACCAGGCCAAGACCTCGAGGCGGCCCGACTTACAGGGAGGCCCCACACATGTACATACTCTTACTTACGCTTTAAATTCATTACATTTTATTTTAATAAACATAGAGATTCCCTAAAAAGTTTCCTACCAAGGCGCATTAATTTACGCTAAAAAAAAAAAAGCGAAATTCATCGTCCGACCAGAAAAAGGTCGGCAAGGTGAAGCGACAAAGCCAAAATTAATGTGAGAAGTTATGAAAGCAACCCGTATAAAGTGACCTGACGAGGTCGGATAAAAAATAGGGTTGCAAAAAATACCTTGAAAAGACCCGACTGAGAAGTCGGACCAGCTAAAAGATCACTAAAAAAGGGAACAAAGCCCACCTAGCCATGCGAAAGGTGGAAAAAACCTACATGTCAAAGCTGCCAAGCTAAAAGGTAAGAGTCTTAAAAGGACACTACTTAAAAAGCAAAAGGCAATCTCAAAACCGAACAAGGCTCGAAAGTCGTCCAAATGAACTAAAAAGAAAAGGTTCTATGTAAGAACACTACCTAGAAAGTCATTGGAAACCGACTAAAAGCCCGAACAACAAGCGTGAAGATCGCCAACATAGCAGCTCAGTAAGGTTTCCAACACAACTAGAAGTAGACCGACACACCTAAGGTAGAAGTTCCTAAAAGAACACAACCCCAGGTCATCAGAAAAGATGTTGGTCAGAAAAGACCAACACCTAAAGAAAAAATGGCTAGGCCAAAGCCCACAACGAAACACTACCCCGAGAAGGAAACCGGAAAGGGGTAAAAATAGCAACCTGAAGATGGGAACACTTCTCAAAAGCCAAAGCCAACACGCTACCAGGATAATCAAACACAAGAAAATTAAAACATTCAAACTCGAAGGTTACCTCACAGCAACCTAAGTGTAAAAGTGTTTTGATTAAAAACTAAAAAGTTGCTAGGGAGCAACTATGAGTGTTAGAAATACCTAGACAGAGCGGCGCTAAGATTGGCCATCCGGATGCTATTACTGGCTATGAAATCAAGATGGTAAAGAATGAGCACATCATCAGTTGGAACGAAGCCATACAGAGCAATACGCTCCGCAGCAAAGGCCATGCCATCGAAGTCCTTGTCGTTAAGATCATATGCCCTAGCAGTCCTCGGCCTCTTGGGAGAAGGGCCAGATGAAGAAGGAGAGGAGGCAGCACCAGAAGTCGCCAGAGGTGGATCATTAGAGGCCACTCGAACTCGAGGGGTCGGGATGACCTTCCTCGGACCCTAAGAACCAGAGTCCGGCTTCTTCAGTGGGACCTGGAAAGAGCCATCCCCCGACGACTTCCTTTGGATATTTTGATCAGCCACTGTTTTCTTAGTCTTGCGAAGGAACTTCATGGAATTAGAGCCGGCAACCGTCTCTGAAAAAAGAAAAAGGGATCACAAAACAGTTACACAGTGAACGACTATAAAACCACGACAAACCAAAAACTTTAAAGAAGTCGGACACTACCTAACTCGGAACGGAGAAGAGCGGGATCCCCTAAAAACTTCTTTGTATCCAAATGAGGAGGCTCCCCCCAGTGCTCCTCCAAAACACCCACAAAGGCCCTCTCCACCTCGTCAAGACTCTCTAAAGAATACTTAAGAACTACAGGATCCTTTTGCCACCAAAGAGGAAATGTAGGTTCATTGTTCTCATCTAGAAAAAAGGGGTGGACATTCTCAACAACCCGGATCTTAAAATAAAAGTTTTTAAAATCATGGAAGGAGTCATCAAAAATAGAAAAAACCTTCTTTTCTTGGGTAGCCCAGAAGGAGATCCAAGAAGCATTCTTCTTGGCCGCCCCCAGTTTAGTCATCATAAACAGATAAAGAAAAAGACGGAGGAAAGGTCGGACACCTAGTTCCTGACACAGCAACTGAAAAATTTTCATGAAGGCCCAAGAATTGGGATGAAGCTGAGAAGGGGCTACGTTACAGTTTCACAAGATGTCGGACTCAAACTCGGTAAAGGGAAGGTCATACCCAATTTGGTAAAAAAGCAATCATAGGCATAAAAGAAAGGACGCTCCGCCCGACTTAAGGGAGGAAAACTGACCCTCATCTCAGGATCGGGCAACACCAGCTCGTAGTTTTTCTCATCCTCTCTATTCCCACAGACTCTATGATGCATCTTAAACTTCTCACAGTACTCCCGATCTGCCACAGTAACATACCCTAACACTATGGAATCTAACCAATCGGCCATACCAGGAGGAACTTTTGTGGACATTTCAATAATATTTCTACAAGAAGACATAGAAACTATACCTACAGCAAGAAAACAAAGGGGCGTTACCACCAAACAACTCAGCCAGAAACAAGAAGATGAAAAACAGCCAGCAAATAAGCAACGTAACAAGCAAAAGGGCGCCCCAAGGTTCACAAAAGATCACCACCGAAATCCAAAGGCACCCTTTGGAGGCAATGCAGACACATGAAGAGAAGAAACACAAGGAATCAAAGAAAATAAAAAACCTAACCCCTTTAGCAAAACGCAAAAAGTCAAAATAAAAAAGGCTCAACCTTTTTGAAAAAAGAAAGAAAGATCAAAACTTCCAAGGGAAAAACATAAGCATGCAGCAGAAACAAAACACCAAGCAGAGGAATCATGACCAAGAAAAAGAAGGTGAAGTACACGAAACAGAGTACTAACCTGCGATGAGAAAGGAGCAGTTACAGCAGATGCATAGCAAATCACGAACGATCCACAAAATGTCTCGAAAGCTTCAGAGAAGAAGAAAAACTTGGGGCAAATCAAAGCAAATAGAAACAAAGAAACTGAAAGGAAGTAAAACCCCTTTGATTTCAAACAAAATGCAAAGAGGGAAAAGAAACGGCAAAAGGAATAAAATCCCAATCAATAGGCTTTAAAAGCACTTGCATGATACCAAGGAACTAACGCCCTCGAAAACGACGCAGGAATTAAAGAGCAAAGCAAAAATGCTTCGTGTTTTAAAAAGGCATTAAAGATGCAAAATTCGCACGAGAAGGAGCAAACCAGGCACGACCGAGCAGATGCTTGAACACGACTTCCCCAAAGAGGTTGAAGCTCAGAAAGCACAACCTTATAGAAAGGTCGAAACTCAAGTAGGGGCACTGTTCATATCTTAGACCGAGCTACAAGGTCCGGGTCAGATGAAGACAAAGGGACCGACCTCCTTAAAGCTCGGCCCATTAAGATGACCTCTTCACAGAGAGTTCGGATGATCACCAAGGAGGCCCAACGTAAAAGAACCACCTCCCACTAGAAGGCAGTTGGCCAAAGATAATGATCTCACCCACAAAAAGATAAGATAAGATAACAAACTAATCTAAAAGGAAGATCATCAAACACTACTATAAATAGACTGGAGCACCCAGGTATAACTCATACTCCAATTCTACAAAAAACCTGCCTAAAGCCCGTACTGACTTAAGCATCGGAGTCTCTTGCAGGTACCACCACCCACCGGTGACCAAGAACCAAGCAGCATCTCCCACTCCAAAAAGTCGAACACGGCAGCCTTGACTAGACCAGGAGATCTCGTCCGAGATCGACCTCCCTGTTTCAGGTAACCATCGGAACACCTAGCCTAGTGAAAAAGCAATCATAGGCATAAAAAAAAGGTTGTTCGGACTCCACTATAGGAGGGAAACACACTCTCTCCTCAGGATCGGACGGTGCTAAAACATAGCTCCTCTCATCCTCCGTGTTCTCACAAATACTATGGTGTCTACAGAACTCATCATAGTACTCTTTATTGGTCACCGGGACACAACCCAAAACAGTACTATCTATCCAAACCCGAAGAGTTGGGGGAACCTTAGTCAACATTTTCAAAATAACGTGGCAAGACATAAATGCTATATCTACAAACGTAAAAATAAAGCGGACCGTTACTAAAAGAAGTCGGAATACAAGTCGGGTAAAACATGAAAAAAAAAGAAAGCTGCTCTTTTCAAAAATACCCCTATAGCAAAACCAAATGGTGCTTCTCTTATACAACATCATCATATCAAAGTGGGACCATTAGGGGTAGTACAGTGCATAGATACAAAGGGTAACAGCTATTCTTTCAAGAAAGAAGAGAGTCTTTCAAAATGGTTCTGGTGACAAACGTTTTTATTTCCTAAACGCTTCACATTAAACTCGCGAGAAAATCAATATAGACTTTTTCCAAAGAAAAGTACAAAGACAGTAAAAGTAAACTCAATAAAATAGCAAGCAAGTCTCAGACAATCAGAAAGGAGAGTTTGAAGGAAAGAGAAAACAAAAACCAACCTTGAAGAAGATTGTGAAAAAAGGGGGAGAGCACATCTAAAAATAGCAAAACACGAATGATCCCTTTCACGCTAGTGAAAGCAAAAAACTCTTCAAAGACCAAGATAAAGAAATCTTGAGGTAAAAGAAATGGTCGAAATGGCACAGAGGAGTTCTTTTGTGAAGAAGAAAGTAAAGCAGTCTTTTCAGAAACAACAAAAAGGAGAAGAAGAGTCGAAAAGTCCCCTTTATAAGAGACAACGAGCCAAAAACGGCTCATTTACTCCTCTTTAATCGTGCGCAAATTCCGAGGAGCAACTGTTGTGCAACGTTCGTGCACCATTAAAGCACCATCAATGTTCAAAATTTTAAACACGTCGGGTAAACCGAAGTGCTGGAACCTGACGTCCACAATAGAGACCACGAAATGCATTACCCCGACCCATAAAAGGATTCGAACTCAAACAGGGGCATTATTCATACCTTGGCCTAATAAATAAAAGCCAGGCCAAAGAAGACTAAAAGGCTCACTAATAAAGTGGCCCTTCACGATAAGCCAAACCTCTTAAAGAGGTCGGACAAAGACATAGAGGTCCAGTTCTACTTGACTAAACAAGTAATTGCCTCCTTAAATCTATCCTACTATCTCTACCTTATCTAGAAGGTAAATCCTAACAAACTCCCAAGATAAAGGGAATGCTTATCTATTAGAAAAGATAGAACTACTCCAACAAATATGATTATCTACTCTACTATAAATATACTGGCACCCCCAAGGTATAATTCACATTCTAATCTATTAAAAACCTGTTCAAAGTCCTTGTTAACCTAAGCATCGGAGTCTCTTGCAGGTACTACCCCCAACCTCCCCACGAGGAACCCGGACAGGCGGCACCTCACTACCAAAGAGGTCGGACACTGTCATACAAAGGGATCTGGACCTCACGTTCAGGTCCAAATCAACGTTTTAGGTAACCGTTGGAACACACCTTATTACATGCTTATGTGAAGGAGCAAGGACTAAGTCCCAAGTTTGGCATTGTTGCAAGGCTTGATATTCAGTGTACATGGAGTTTAGCCAATGAGGACATTGCTTTGCTTCAACAACTAATCTTGGAGTGTTGTTTACCAAGTCATGATGAGGCTAGGTTGAGACTATAAAGATAGACGGATTAGATTGTCTAGATTCTGATCTAGTTATCATGTTATGTTTGTTAGATGTAGTATTCGGTGGAATGATATGGTGAGGTTTGGAAACCTGAGGTGAATTATCCAATGGTAGGCATATTTCATTGCTACTTATTGATATCGGCGTGCAGGTAGATGCAGAACTATTAATATTTAAAGATTCCATAGAAGTTGATGGTTTAGATGAATGTGTGTAAAAATGATCACTACTGGATGGATTAGTCTTAGAGATAATGTTTGCAGATGTAGGTATTGTTGGGTCAACCATAGGAGGACAAGGCTAAGATACAACATTCAATTGTTTGTTAGTAAAATTAAAGGACATAGAATGATTTGATTTTGCACAAAATTAGTATAATTAGGCACAGAGAACATTGAATGAAAACTAAATAATTTTCATCAAACAAAACATGTTAAGATAGATGAACTTTGCCTTTTCTCTTTGTCATACATTTATAACAAAGATGGCTACTATCATAACCAAGAAACAAGAATTTATCATATTTATATGCAAATTTAACCTTATTGTAAGGTCGTAAATAAGGTAACATGCACATCTAAAAAGTTTCATGAATGAGTAATCAGTGAGTTTGCCTAATAACAATTCATATAGAGTGCAACTAGAGAGAACAGGAGTAGGCAACTTGTTTATGATGAATACATATGTGGTGAAAACATCCTCTCAAAATTGCATGAGAAATGCAATGACCAAAAGTGAGAGGTTCATTTTCTGTTATATATCTATGCTTCCTCTCCACATAACTTTGTTGTTGTTTGATGTGTTGGGCCAACCGTGGAGAACTCTCGACCACCAGGGAGATTTCGGGGAGGAATCAAGTGAGATAACATAAGATGAGAAGACACCACATCCAACTCAAAACCTTAAGGTGTCAAGTGAATTGGTCTCTCATCTTATAAACTCCTCACTTTTCCTTGCTTTCTTTGATGTGGGACTAACTTCAACACTCCTCACACTTGCAATACTAACAATCTCTCCCTCAAGTGTGAGCCTCCACATCAAGCATCAACTCTCCTCTAGCTCCTCCACCACCACGAGTATTCGTCCATCATAATACCGCAAAACACCGAGGGACACGCCGCCCGGACCACCTTTGCCGGGAAGACTTTCGATGCGTCACCTTGAATACTCCTTAAACCAGACCGATTAAACCATCGGCTTTGATACCACTTGTTGGGGCCACCGTGGGGAGCTCTTGACCATTGGGGAGAATTCAGGGAGGAATTAAGTGAGAGAACATAAGATGAGAAGACACCACATCTAACTCAAAACCTTAAGGTGTCAAGTTAATGGGTCTCTCATCTTATAAACTCCTCACTCTTCCTTGCTTTTTTTGATGTGGGACTAACTTTAACACTCCTCACACTTGCAACACTAACAATCTCCACCAAAAGTGTGAGCCTCCACTTCAAGCATCAACTCCCTTCTAGCTCCTCCACCACCACAAGTATTCGTCCATCACACCGCGGCAAAACACCACGGGACACGCCGCCTGGACAACCTTTGCCGGGAAGACTTTCGATGCTTCACCTTGAATACTCCTTAAACCATACCGATTAAACCATCGGCTCTGATACCACTTGTTGGGGCCACCGTGGGGAGCTCTTGACCATTGGAGAGAATTCGAGGAGGAATCAAGTGAGAGAACATAAGATGAGAAGACACCACATCCAACTCAAACTCAAATTAGTTGTACCTTTTTGAGATATCTCATAATCCATTTAACAACATTCTAATGTTCTTTACCTGGATTAGAGAGAAAACGACTGACAGTACCAACCGCATGAGCAATGTCTGATCTAGTACACACCGTAGCATACATCAAGCTTCCAACAGCTGAGGCATAAGGAATTTCATCCATTGCTTGTTTCTTCTCATCAGTAGTTTGACACTACTTCATGCTCAACTTAAAATGAGGAGCAAAAGAACTAGCAACACATTTGGCATCATTCATGCCAAACCTTTGAAGCACTTTTTTTATGTACTTCTCCTGTGACAAATAAAGCTTCTTGGAATCTCTATAACGAGTAATAGTCATGCCCAAAATCTATTTGGCAAGACCCAAGTCCTTCATAGCAAAGAACTTGCTCAACTGTTTCTTCAACTCATTAATCCTCAAAGCATTCTTGCCCACAATCAAAATATCATCCACATAAAGCAAAAGAATGATAAAATCATCATCAAAAAATTTTTGCACAAATACACAATGATCTGAAGTTGTCTTACAGTAACCATGCTTCCCCATAACAGATTCAAACTTCTTGTACCACTGTCTTGGAGCTTGCTTCAACCCATAAAGACTTTTCTTAAGCTTGCACACAAAATCTTTTTTTCCTGGAGACTTGCTTCTGCTTTGATCTCTACCTTTAGAACCTCGACTTTTGTTTCTCCCCCTAGACTCAGAAACAAAAATACATGAATGTGTAGTCGATGTACCTTGTGACTTTCTTCTCATCTGTTCATTCAAAATACTGCTCTTGGCAAGATCCATAGAGATTACACCATCAGGAGCAGAATTAGACAATGACATTCTGAGAATTTCCCACGAGTCTGGTAAGGAGCCAAAAAGTAACAATCCTTGAACCTCTTCATCAAACTTGATATCCATGGAAGATAACTTATTCATAATTCCTTGGAAATTATTCAAGTGATCTGTCATTGATGTCCCATCTGTATACTTCAAAGCCAACAACTGCTTGATCAAAAACATCTTATTATTCCCAGTTTTTCGAGCATACAACTGCTCAAGCTTAATCCAAAGGGTCCGAGCATGTGTCTCTCCAATAATATGGTTCAACACATTATCGTCAACCCACTGCCTAATATATCCACAGACTTGTCTATGCAACAAAGTCTAATCATCATCATATTTATCATTAGGCTTCTCTGTACCAAAAACTAGTTGATGAAAATTTTTGACATAAAGCAAATCTTCCATCTTTGACTTCCACAAATCATAATTAGGACCATTAAGAGTGATCATCCTACTAGTATTAGTATTAGCTTCTATTGTTCACAAAATCACAAGCCCAGAAAAATACCAACAAGCTCTGATACCACTTGTTAGGCCAACCATGGAGAGCTCTCGACCACCGGGGAGATTTCGGGGAGTGATGACTAAAATTCACACCCCATTCAAAAATTGGTGAATTAGTTCTTTTGGCAAGCGCACCAAAATTATCGTCAAGTAATAACCCACAGTGGAGTGGGATCGTATCCACAGAGATTGGCGAATTCGAGCAGTTTTAATTAATTGATGAATTAGTCAAGCGGATCAATAAGACTGTGAAGTGCAGAATTGTAGATTACATAAATGTAAATGACTATAATATAAAGAAAAGCAATAAAGTGCAGAAATATAAATGGCAAAATGTAAAGTGCAGAAGCATAAATGACTTGAATGTAAATGGGAATGGAGAATTGCTGAATGTAAAATTAAGCTGTAAAGAAATGGATAGATAAGAATGGGGAAATTCATTGAGATTGGGAGATATTCTCTCTTTGGATCAAATCTAGCTTATATCCTCTTCAATCATGCAACTCATTGACCTCTTGGCAATCATGATTGATTGAGCCCCAATCTCTTGGTGACTCAATCTCTCAGATCTTGATCAATAGCTAATTCCTTGGTCTAATTGCTCATGAAGAGAGATATGCTTGGTCCCTGATTATATCACACACCATTATAGGTCCAAGTAGAGGGAGGATTATATGTCACATATCCAAACACCAAAACCCAGATTCTACTCAAGTGTGAGAAGGGATTTCAAGCATGGTTTCATGTTTTCTTTCCCAAGGTTCCCATGAAACCCAATTGCATTCAATCTCTTTTCCAAGATAATTGAACACTAAGCATTAAGAATGAAATTCCTTCTAGCAAATCAAAGAGAAGATGAAGAGAAGAAGAATTTCACTATTATCAACCCATCAAGTTGAACATAGCTCTCTCTCTCAATGAGAGGGAAGTTAGCTACTCATAGCTCAAAAAGTACTCAAAAGTGAAGTGTAAAAGTGGATCTAAAACTGACTGCTTAACCCCTCCTTCTTCAGTACTCCTTGTGGGTATTTATACTACCAGTAAAATAAAAGAATTACAAAAGGAAAAAAGAAAAATTACATTTTTGGAGGGAAAAGAAGCTCAATAAGTGTGATCTCCCAGCTGGCGTGTGATTGGCGCTCTAGTGGCATCTCACGTGCCCTTCAATTTTAGCTTGGCGTGCCACGCCCAGCGTTCAAGTGGCACGCTCGTCTATTTAGCAACCTTTGAGCACGCCATAGTGGAATTCTTGTGTTGGCGTGCCACGCCTTCAAGCTCAAGTGGCACGCCATAGTGGAATTCTTGTGTTGGCGTGCCACGCCTTCGAACTCAAGTGGCACACTGATGAGGGCAGAAATTGGCGAATTAAAAATTGTTAAAATATATACGTTGCAAGTATAGTTCTTAATTCGCCAGAAATCCGCCTATCAATTTAGAAAGATGTCACATAAAATTGAAATTAAAATACTGGGAGTATGAATCCCAGGTCGTCTCCCAACGAGTTGCAGAAAAGTGTGCTATTTTATTAATCAGAGGTTTTCAAAAAGGTTTGAATTGGGCAAACAGGAAATTAAATTGGTGAATTTGAATAATGTAAATAAAAGCCTTGATTGGGAATTGATTAGATGGAATCCCTATTATTGTTAGAATGCTCTCAGGATTAATTGACAATTGAAGGTTGTCCTGTTTAGTTATCCTTCACTAGGTAAAGGAAAGTCAAACAAGTTAGAATGCTACATCCGTTCACAAGTTGCAATCCACTTAATTAAAAGGGATTGGTGTTAGTGATTAGGAGGCAATCCAACCATAAACCCAATTACAATTTTTCTTTCAAGTCTTCCAACTCAAGGGTTCCTTTCAATCAATTCCCCATCAAGTTAGGGAACTACTCACTCATTGTAAAGGTAAAATTCATAGCATATGAAAAGGAATTAAAGAAAGACATTGTAAATAAAAATTAAAATAGTCAATTAAAAATAAAAGTGATCCTTATATTAAATAATCCTAAGAATATTCCAATGGTAAAATTAAACAAAGAAAAGAACATGGAAGAGTAAAGCCAAGTAAAGAAAATGAACTAGAATGACGAAGTCTTGATGAGGTAATAACTCTTCTCAGCATTCCAATGCCAAAAAAAATGTAAGAGAAACTAAAATCCTACGAACTATGAATGTGTAGAGAGAAAACCTAGAGGAGGAGTAAAAAACTAGATCTAAAAACTAAAACTGTGTAGAATGAATGTTGTCTCTGGTTTCTGCATGTTCTCTGGCTCTAGTCTGCCGTTCTGGGCCGAAAACTGGGTCAAAATAGGATCCAAAATCGCCCCCAGCGATTATGCAAATTATGCAGATCGCGCATGCCACGCGATCGCGTCGCTCATGCAGACGCGTCATTCGCGTTTCGCTTCACCACGCGGGCGCGTCGTCCACGCCTCTACGTCGCTTGTGCTTTTCCAGTCCGAGCGGTCGCGTGAGCCATGCGGCCGCGTCACTGCGATTTCTCCTCTTTCGCGCGGTCGCATGAGCCATGCGGCCGCGTCACTTCTCGCTGGTTATCTCCTCAATTTCTTGTGTTCCTTCCATTTTTGCTAGCTTCCTTTCCAATCTCTAACTCATTCATGCCCTATAAAGCCTAAAACGCTTAACACACAGATCACGGCATCGAATGGAATAATGGAGAATAAAAATGCATAATTAAAAGTCTCTAGGAAGCAGTTTTCAATCATGTAATAATTTCAGGAAGGGAATATAAATGCATGCTAAATTAATGAATAAGTGGGTAAGGATCATGATAAAACCACATAATTAAACACAATATAAACCATAAAATAGTGGTTTATCAACCTCCCCACACTTAAACATTAGCATGTCCTCATGCTTAATTGAATGAGATAAAGTAAATAAGTATGAACATGCAGAAACTCATGCAATGCAATGTAATCCTGTGTATATGAATGCAACTATATGATTCCTGTCCACTTGATCGAAAGTAAATAAGCTCTTCAAAACAATTACAAATCAAATTCCACTAATTCTATCATTGTACAGTAAGACAGATAAAAGTGCAAGAAGATAGCTCATGAAAGCAGGGAGCATGGAAATTCAAGCATTGAACCCTCACTGATGATGTATGTACGCTCTAATCTCTCTAGTGTATAGGGTAATCACTCTATCCTTCTCTAATCATGCTCTCTAACTTTTGTTCTTCTCTTAACCAATCAACAACAGTTAATATACCAATGCAAACATCATGAGGTCTTTTCAAGGTTGTAATGGGGCCAAGGTAGATAGGGATACATGTATGGTCAAGTGAGCTTATAAATTGAATCTTTAATTAACCCAAGCTTCAACCCAACCTATATAACTTGCATAACCATAGAATTCATACCTAGCTACCCAGAATTCCCCTTTTACATTCCATACTCATGTATCAACTTTTTATTTTAATTTTTTATCATATGTGCATTGATCTTTGAATTCTCAATTCAGCATTGGGGTAATTTTGTCCCCTTATTCATTTATTTAAAAAAAAAAATTTTTAATAGAGGCAAAAATAAACATAGCTTATCAACGCACATAGATTTTTAATCCTTATAGTTTCACATGAGTAGGTATCCAAATTCCCATTAAATTATCATGACACATTCCCTTAATAACTTTTGTTCCCATAGTTTCCCATACTTAACTAGCACACACAATTCTATCTTAAGCTAACCAAAGATTCAATTTGGGATATACAATTGTTTTTTCGCTTAAGGCTAGTAATGTGGTGAAATATAGAACAAATGGGATTTAGAGGCTCAAAGTGGTTAAAAAAGGTAATTGAAAAGGGTAGGCTTAATTTGGATAAGTGAGTTTGAACAAAAGATGGCCTCAATCATATGCAAGCGTACAAATATAATAAATATTGGACATATAAGATAAAACAAAATATAGATTACAATCATAGAGAAGTAAACACACAAGAATAAAATAATTATGGTTAAATAATGTAACCATGCATAAAGGCTCAAATCTTCACAGGTTGTGTGTTCTTTAGCTCAAACATTATGTTCCAAATACAACTTCAAGCAGATTTATCATAAAAATGTTTTTAAAAATTAGTGAAATTTTGTTCCAAAGATAGAGTCTTGGAAGAAACTTATTGTCTTTTCAATCAAGTAGAGCATGCATGCAACTAACCTATTACTATGCAATTTATCCTATTCTATAAAAGAAAGAAAAACTAACTAAAATATCCTAATTTAATGGTGCTAGGGAAGAGAAATTACCTCCGGAAGTCAGGTACTGATCGACCTCCCCACACTTAAGGCTTTGCACCGTCCTCGGTGCCATCTGTCAGGAACAGGGGTGGGCTGGTAGCAGTATCTCCACAGTCGGGACCATCATGGCTCCCTGTGCTGGTAAAAGAAGTGGAGTCCGGGGTGTCTGAGTCCTTGAAGTGTCCCTTGAGTAGCTCCTTGAGGTGTTTGAATCGGCGCTCGTTACGGCGCTCTCTTAACTTCGCTTTCTGTTCTTGCCGATCCAATCTTTTGATTATCTGCTAGAGCAATTTCATCTATTGTAGGTGCTTGTGGTGTTGAAGAAGGAATATCTTCAACTGGAGCAGGACGACGGCTTGTAGTGGCTGCTGAAAGTCTGAGGTATTTCCCATTAGGGACATACTGATCATCCCGTGGGAGCATGGCTTTAGTGTCTCCAGCTCTAGGAGACTCCGGCTGCTGAGACAGGATCTGAGACCAAGGCAGGAAAAGGTAAGTTGCCCGCAATTTGTATGTGTCCCATGGCATTCCGGATATGTCTTGGTAGATTCAGAGGCTGGTCTGTAAGGATGCACTATAGTAGAACGACCATGTCCGCAGTGAAGGAAGAATCGTGAGTGCTCGGAAAGACATAATGGGACATGATCTGTGCCCATACGCGAGCCTCCAAGGTAAGTGCGGAAGCCAATATACCCTTAGGGCGGGTACGATGGTATCCGTAGATCCAACGGCTGCCAAGTAGTGCGATAACTCTGAGAACAGCTTCCCAGTCAAATTGGTACATCTGGCGTTTGAGTGTGGCTTCTTGAAAGGCGTCCAATCCTTCTGGAATAGGGGGAAGACCTAAAGCTTGTTGAATAGCCTCTTCTGTAATGGGGACTTACTTCTGACGGACAAAGACAGACTGTAGGGTAGGCAGGTAGAAGTTAGAGTAGAACTCGACTACCCAAGAAAGATTGGCCTGCCTTGGTTGTCTCTGTAGGAAACCCCATTGTCTTCGTTCAATTTGCGGCTCAACAAAAGTAGCAATATTGGGCGGGAGGATAAGAAGGTGTTCGTTATTGTAACTCCTTTCAGCTAGAATAGGGAACTTCTACTCACAGTAGTGATTTAGAAATCGCGCATTGTCCTTTGCTGGAAAGGCTTTCTCCTTTTCATCAACCTTTATGATCCTCTTAACTCTTTTTGTTGAGGGCTTGACTGCAGTTGAAGAAGGCTCTGCCACTAGTGCTCTTTTAGTTCCTCTTGTTGCTGGAGGTTTGGGAGTAGCTTTCTCTTTTCCTTTCTTGGTGGCCATCTTGAAAAAGGGAAGAGAAAGTAAATTAAATTCAAAGAGGTATATAGCAAGGAAGAGAACGGAAAAGGTGGTGATGGATGCACATTAGGAGGTAACTGACATTAACACACGCTCATGAGTACATGTGAAAAGTCATCAAAGGAAGATAGCTAGTGCATATAGTGACAAGTGAATGCAAGGTGTTTATTGGCATGCCAGAAAAGGGCATGAGTAACATAGACCAAGCAGTACTTTATAACAAACCATCACGTTTGTATTGACAATTAAATTCAATGAATATAATAGTAAAAAGAATTTGTGAAAAGCAAGCATTGAATATTAGAATAACATAGAGAAGTGCATAATGCCATATGGGCTTTTTCACAAACACATAGCATGCAAGGTAAATAAAGTATAAAAAGTATTAAAGTGAACATGCAAGCGACCCTTTAAAGAAAATAATATATAATTGTCAAGCAATTTGCAACAATCCACAAGCATCTAAGGAAGAATAAGGATTCAAATAAAATTCTAACACCATGTAAAAAGGAAAGAAGAAGAAAGAAAATATGAATAATGAAAAGAAAAAAAAGGAAAGAAAAGAAAATAACATATAAAATAAGAAGAATGAGAGAAAAGGAAAGAGGGAAGAAGAAAATAAACCTTGGTAATGGAGGTGAGAGAGATAGAGAGTGAAAGGTGAGATAGAAGAAAGAAGGGAGAAGGAAGAAATAAGGAGGGAAAAGAAAAATTAGGATTTGGAGAAGAGAAAGATATGATATTTGGCAAAATTAGGAAAACTGTGCGCCACAAGCGACGCGATCACATGGGCCATGCGGTCGCGCGACTTGCGCTTAAGGTGATGGGCGCGGTCACGTCGGTCACGCGGTCGCGTGACCCAGTTTGTGCCAGTGGCACGAGGGTTGCCTCGCACTCGCACAACTCTCTGTTCAAAATCATTAAATGCCAAATTTTAGGTGACGCGAACGCATGGGGCATGCGATCGTGTGAGTGGGCAGTTTATGGGGAACGACGCGGCCGCGTGGGGCACGCGGTCGGGTGAGGGGGATTGCGCGTCCAGCGCCAGTCCAGCACCACTCTAGCATAACTTTCAGCTGTGCACTCTTTCTTCGTCGAAAATCAGAGCATGCCGTCGTGTGGGGTACGCGGTCGCGTGGGAGGTCATTATGCCCATACGACACGGACGCGTCAGCGACGCGGTCGCGTGGGCTGATTTGTGCCACTGGCACTCCTCCAGCCACGCTCCAGCATAACTCTCTGTTCGTTTTTAATTTTCTCTCCTCTCCTTGCCACGCGGACGCGTCGCTGATGCGGTCGCGTCGCGTGGCACCTTCCCTTTTTTTTTAAATATGCAGATGCAGATGCACGAAAGTACTGATAAAGAGAAGAGTTATTGAATATAAAAAACTAAAAATAAAGAAAAGAACGATCATACCATGGTGGGTTGTCTCCCACCTAGCACTTTGCTTTAACGTCCATAAGTTGGACGCTCCACTAGCTCAATCTTCTGCTATGTGGGGATCCTCCAAGAGGAAGATCTCAAGCTCCTTGTTTTTCTGCATCTTCTTGCCATGGTATAGCTTCAGGCATTGTTCATTAACTTTGATAAGTTCAGAACTTGATGGATGACTTAGGTGATAAACTCCGTACGGTTCGGCCTTCTCCACTCTGTATGGACCTTCCCATCTGGATCTCAACTTGCCTAGCATGAGCCTCAGACGAGATTTGTAAAGGAGGACTAAATCCCCAGGTTGGAACTCTTTCCTCTTGATGTGCTGATCATGTGCAGCCTTCATCTTTTCCTTGTATAGTCTTGAGTTCTCATAAGCTTCTAGGCGAAGGCTTTCCAGTTCTTGCAGTTGCAACTTCCTTTCAGTTCCGGCGTTCTCCATCCCTATGTTGCACTCCTTAAGTGCCCAAAAGGCTTTGTGCTCTACCTCAACAGGGAGATGACAAGCTTTTCCATAAACTAAGCGGAACGGACTCATCCCAATGGGTGTTTTGTATGCTGTTCTGTATGCCCAGAGTGCATCTTGTAGCCTAGTGCTCCAGTCTCTTCTATGAGGTTTGACTATCTTCTACAAGATACACTTTATTTCTCTATTTGACACCTCGGCTTGCCCATTGGTCTGAGGATGGTATGCTGTCGCAACCTTATGAATTATCCCATGCTTCTTCATTAGTCCTGTTAGTCTCCTGTTACGAAAATGGGTGCCTTGATCGCTCACGATTGCTCGTGGGGATCCAAAGCGACAGATAATATGGTTTCTCACAAAGGAAACAACAGTGTTAGCATCGTCAGTGCGGGTAGGAATTGCTTCCACCCATTTGGAAACGTAGTCCACAGCTAATAATATATAAAAATAACCATTAGAATTTGGAAATGGACCCATGAAGTCAATGCCCCAAACATCAAAAATTTTACAGAAAAGCATAATTTGTTGAGGCATCTCATCCCTCCTGGATATATTACCAAATTTTTGGCATGGGGGGCAAGATTTACAAAATTCAGCAGCGTCTCTAAAAAGAGTAGGCTACCAGAATCCACAGTCCAAGATTTTTCTAGCAGTTCTTTGAGGGCCAAAATGTCCTCCACTCTCAGATGAGTGACATGCCTCTAAGATGGACTGGAATTCTGATTGAGGCACACACCGTCTAATTACCTGATCAGCGCCACATCTCCATAAATATGGGTCATCCCATATATAATATTTAGAATCGCTTTTCAGCTTGTCTCTTTGATGCTTAGAAAAGTTAGGAGGAAATGTGCGGCTAACTAGATAATTAGCTACAGGTGCATACCAGGGAGATACCTCAGATACTGCTTGCAGGTTATCAAATGGAAAATCATCATCTATAGGAGCAGAATCATCCTTAATGTGCTCAAGGCAACTCAAGTGGTCTGCCACTAAATTCTGGTTACCACTCCTATCCTTTATTTCTAAATCAAATTCTTGTAATAGCAGTATCCAACGTATAAGCCTTGGTTTGGACTCCTTTTTAGATAATAGATACTTTAAAGCTGCATGGTCCGAATACACTACTACTCTAGTACCAAGTAAATAAGCTCGGAATTTATCCAGAGCAAAAACAATAGCAAGAAGCTCTTTTTCAGTAGTAGTATAATTGGACTGGGCAGCGTCTAAAGTCTTAGACGCATAAGCTATAACAAAAGGATCCTTACCTTCGCGCTGAGCCAGTGCTACTCCTACTACATGGTTGGAAGCATCGCACATGATTTCAAACGGCTGGCTCCAGTCTGGTCCTCTCACAATTGGAGCTTGAGTCAGGGCGGCCTTCAGCTTATCAAACGCTTGCTTGCAATCTTTACTGAACTCGAACTCAATATCCTTCTGTAGTAATCTGGATAAGGGAAGTGCTACCTTACTAAAGTCCTTAATAAATCTCCTGTAAAAACTTGCATGGCCAAGGAACGAACAGACTTCCCTCACAGAAGAAGGGTAAGGTAAACTAGAAATAACACTCACCTTTGCTGGGTCTACAGAAATGCCATTATTAGATACCACATGTCCTAATACAATCCCTTGTTTTACCATAAAATGATATTTTTCAAAATTTAATACAAGGTTTGTATTAACACATCTATCTAATACTCTAGATAATCCATCTAAGCAAAGGCTAAAAGAATCACCATAAACGCTAAAATCATCCATAAAAACCTCCATACAGTCCTCAATAAGATCAGAGAAAAGACTCATCATACACCTTTGGAAAGTAGCTGGTGCATTGCACAAGCCAAAGGGTATTATCTTGTAAGCATAAGTCCCAAAAGGACATGTAAAAGTGGTCTTTTCCTGATTCTCAGAAATAACCTGTGTAACCATCTAAAAAGCAATAATGTGATTTACCTGACAGGCGATCCAGCATTTGATCAATAAATGGAAGTGGGTAGTGATCCTTACGGGTAGCTTGGTTGAGACGCCTGTAATCAATGCAGACTCTCCAAGCATTCTGAACTCTAGTTGCTATGAGCTCTCCATGCTCATTCTTCACTGTAGTGACTCCAGACTTCTTGGGCACCACTTGTACTGGGCTAACCCATTCACTGTCTGAAATGGGATAGATGATACCTGCTTCCAATAGTCTGGTCACTTCCTTTTTGACAACTTCCAAGATAGTGGGATTCAATCTTCTTTGGGGTTGACGGACAGGTCTTGGTCCCTCTTCTAAAAATATTCTGTGCTCGCATACTTGAGGCTTGATGCCTACTATGTCTGCCAAACTCCACCCAATTGCTTTCTTATGCCTCCTCAGTACATCAAGTAACTACTCTTCTTGTTGGGAAGTGAGTTCCCTTGCAATGATAACGGGGAACTTCTGCTCATCTTCAAGATAAGCATATTTGAGATGTGGAGGAAGAGGTTTCAGTTCCAACTTCTGATCATGGGTAGGCTCTGGATTGTCTGGAGCTTGTGAAAATGCTGAGGTGCCCTCATTGTCAGTCAAGAGGGTCCCCACACTTGGACCTTGTCCAATGTGCCTCTCTTCTAACTCTTCCTTGTGGATTTCAGCTACAGTTTCATCTATGACATCACACTGGAAGATGGAATGATCTTCTGGAGGGTTGTTTATGACTCCATTCAGATTGAAGATTACTATTCGGCCATCTATTTCAAAAGAGTATGTTCCTGAAAAAGCATCCAATTTGAATTTTGATGTCTTCAGGAATGGTCTTCCAAGTAGGATTGATGATGGCTTATCTGAGTCATTATGGGGCATCTCCAAGATATAAAAATCAGTGAAAAATATAAGCCCTTTAATGTTCACTAAAACATCTTCAGCAACTCCAGCCACTGTAATAATGCTTTTATCTGCTAACACAAAACGAGCTGCCGACCTTTTTAAGGGAGGGAGCCTCAAAATATCATATATGGACAAAGGCATTATACTAACACATGCTCCTAAATCACACATGCAATCATAAATTACTACTCCACCAATAGTACAACTAACTATACAAGGACCTAGGTCACTACACTTCTCAGGTAATCCTCCCATTAAAACAGATATGGAACTACCTAAAGGAATAGTTTCTAATTCATAAATTTTGTCCTTATGTATACATAAATCTTTTAGAAACTTTGTATATTTAGGTACTTGTTGAATAACATCAAAAAGAGTAACGGTTACCTCAACCTTTTTGAATATTTCTACCATTTTGGGATCGGGTTCCAGCTGCTTCCTGGGCTTCCTTGCAAGTTGTGGAAATGGAATGGGAGTGATGTTTTCTGCAGTATCTGCACCTCTTAGTGCTTCCTCCTGTGGTTGGACTTCTTCTTTTTCAGCTATGTCCTGTATGTCCTCTTCCTCTTCAACATCTTCTATTTCTACTACCTCTTCAGCTGAGGCATGTTCTGGTAAGCTTGGTTCCTCCTGATTCCTCTCCTGCAGTGTGTTTCCGAACCTTAGGGTGATGGCATTAATGCCCCCCTTCGGATTGGGTAATGGTTGAGAGGAAATTCCAGTGGAACTTGAAGGTTGGTTATTGGAATTTTGCATTGATCCAATCTGTGAGACAAGAGCTTGCAAAGTAGCGATCAGACCATTCAGACTGGCATTAATGTTATTTTCCATGGTCTGTTGACTTCGCTAAAAAAATTTTAGTAACTCTTCATTAGGAGACGAAGAAGGGTGAGTAAATTGAGAGGTCTGCTGTTGGGTATTCTGTGGTCCTTGGGACTGCCTCAGGTGAGGTGCTCTGTAAGGTTGGTTCTGCTGCCTGTTGTTGTTATTATTCCACCTCTAATTTCCCTGATTATCTCTGCCTCCTCTGTTATTGTTGTCCCTCCAATTCTGGTTAGAATTGTCCTGCCATCCATGGTTATTATTTTCACCTTGATTGTACCCTTGGGTGGGGCGATCATAGAAGTTATGAGTGGATGCCACCATGTTGTCTTCCTGTTGGAGTTGCGGGCATTCATCAGTATAATGGCTATAATCAGCACAAATTCCGCAAACTCTCTGTGGGACTAACTGTTGGCTTTGCTGTGCTGGAGAAGGTTGAGCTTGCTGAACTTGTTGTTGATTCAATTGCATCTGCTTCAGCAAGTTGGTCATTTCACAGATACTCTGAGCTAGAGCAGTAGTCTCTCTGCTAGAGGATACTTCTGCAACGGCTTTTGAACGGCCTTGTTTCTGTCTGTGGTTTCTAGTAGATTCAGCTAAGTCACTGATCAATTGCCATGCCTCATCAGTGGTTCTGTACTTCTTCATAGACCCATTTCTAGCACTTTCTAATGTGGTCTTATCTTGGGGTCTCATGCCCTGTGTGATATAGCTGAGTAACACTATCTTGTCAATCCTGTGGTGGGGCATGCTTCTAGAAAATTATTGAAGCACTCCCAGTATTCAAAGAGAGTCTCGTTGTCATCTTGAACAATCGTGGAAATATCTTTCCTCAGTTTATCAGTAACTTCAGATGGAAAAAATTTCTCCAAAAACTCTTTTCTGAGCGTATCCCAGTTGGATACATTTGCTAGGGGTTGAGTGTAGTACCACTCTCTTGCTTTTCCCTCAAGAGAAAACGGGAAAGCTTTCAGCAGAATTGAAGTTTCATCAGCACCATCACGCCTGACAGTAGAACAGGTTGCCTGGAAATCTCTCAGGTGCTTGATAGGCTCTTGAGCAGGTAAGCCATGAAACTTGGGCATCAAATTGAGCAGTGCGGTCTTTATTTCGAAATCTGTAGCCACCGCTGGGTGATGCGCTTGAAACGGTTGCATTGTAAAATCAGGGGCTCCTTCCTCCTGGATGGTAACTCTCCTAGGTTCTGCCATGCCGTCTGCACGTGAATCAACCGAATCAGTAGAACGGGGGCTGGTCTCTTCCTCAGATGGCGTTTCAAATCCGCCCTCAAAGAGGACTAACCGACGCAGAGCTCGCCTTATTCGTGAGATGGTTCTTTCAATCTCAGGATCGAATACTGGCAAGCGTGGGTCAGGAAGTGAACGCGTCATCTAGCGAAAGAAACATGCAGCTCATAGTAGCAAAATAAAATAAAATACAAATAAATAAATTCTAATTAATAACTTTAGCACTCTATTGCAACTCCCCGGCAACGGCGCCAAAAATTGATGAGGGCAGAAATTGGCGAATTAAAAATTGTTAAAATATATACGTTGCAAGTATAGTTCTTAATTCGCCAGAAATCCGCCTATCAATTTAGAAAGATGTCACAGAAAATTGAAATTAAAATACTGGGAGTATGAATTCCAGGTCGTCTCCCAACGAGTTGCAGAAAAGTGTGTTATTTTATTAATCAGAGGTTTTCAAAAAGGTTTGAATTGGGCAAACAGGAAATTAAATTGGTGAATTTGAATAATGTAAATAAAAGCCTTGACTGGGAATTGATTAGTTGGAATCCCTATTATTGTTGGAATGCTCTCAGGATTAATTGACAATTGAAGGTTGTCCTGTTTAGTTATCCTTCACTAGGTAAAGGAAAGTCAAACAAGTTGGAATGCTACGTCTTTCAATTAATTCCCCATCAAGTTAGGGAACTACTCACTCATTGTAAAGGTAAAATTCATAGCATATGAAAAGGAATTAAAGAAAGACATTGTAAATAAAAATTAAAATAGTCAATTAAAAATAAAGGTGATCCTTGTATTAAATAATCCTAAGAATATTCCAATGGTAAAATTAAACAAAGCAAAGAACATGGAAGAGTAAAGCCAAGTAAAGAAAACGAACTAGAATGACGAAGTCTTGATGAGGTAATAACTCTTCTCAGCATTCCAATGCCAAATAAAAGAAAGCGAAACTAAAATCCTATGAACTATAAATGTGTAGAGAGAAAACCTAGAGGATGAGTAAAAAACTAGATCTAAAAACTAAAACTGTGTAGAATGAATGTTGTCTCTGGTTTCTGCATGTTCTCTGGCTCTAGTCTGCCGTTCTGGACCGAAAACTGGGTCAAAATAGGGTCCAAAATCGCCCCCAGCGATTCTGCAAATTATGCAGATCGCGCATGCCACGCGATCGCGTCGCTCATGCGGATGCGTCATTCGCGTTTCGCTTCACCACGCGGGCGCGTCGTCCACGCCTCTGCGTCACTTGTGCTTTTCCAGTCCAAGCGGTTGCATGAGCCATGCGGCCGCGTCACTGCGATTTTTCCTCTTTCGCATGGTCGCTTGAGCCATGCGGCCGCATCACTTCTCGCTGGTTATCTCCTCAATTTCTTGTGTTCCTTCCATTTTTGCTAGCTTCCTTTCCAATCTCCAACCCATTCATGCCCTATAAAGCCTGAAACGCTTAACACACAGATCACGGCATCGAATGGAATAAAGGAGAATAAAAATGCATAATTAAAAGTCTCTAGGAAGCAGTTTTCAATCATGTAATAATTTCAGGAAGGGAATATAAATGCATGCTAAATTAATGAATAAGTGGGTAAGGATCATGATAAAACCAAACAATTAAAAAACAATATAAACCATAAAATAGTGGTTTATCACACGCCCTTTGTCTTTCTCACTTATCTTTGCCTCTGGAAACTTGAACTAGCGTGGCACGCCCAGGGTCTAGCGTGCCACGCCCCTTTATGCTTGGCTAATGCTCCTCTGGAAAGTTGAACTACCGTGGCACGCCCAGGGTCTGGCGTGCCACCCCCTTTATGAGTGAGTGGTTTCTCTGTTTGGCATGCCACGCCACGAACTCAAGTGGCACGCCCCAAGTTTTCTTTGCTCTCTGAATGGCACTGGCGTGCCTGATGCACGGAAACTTGTCTCTCAACAATTTTTTCTTGGCAAGTATACCGAATTGTCGTCAAGTAAAAACTCACAATAGAGTGAGATCGAATCCCACAGGGATTGATTGGTCAAGCAACTTTAATTAGAGGAATGTTCTAGTTGAGCTAAGCAGAATTTGATTGGAGAATTGCAGGAATTTAAATGGCGGAAAGTAAATGGGAGGAAATGTAATTACTGGAAATAAAGGACTAAATGTAAATGACGGAAAGTAAATTGTAGAATCTTAAATGGAGAATGGGGAAGATGAACATAAAAGTAAATGACAGAAATTAAAGAGAATAGGTAAGATCAGAAATGGAGAATTCATTGGGCTCAGGAGATGTTGCATTCTCCGGATCAAGTTCATTTTCATCTCTTCTTCAATCAATGCATTCATTGATCTCCTTGGCAATCTTAAGTGATTGAATTTCAATTTCTTGGTAATCCAATCTCTTAAATCTTGATCAATAGCCAATTCCTTGGTCTAATTGCTCATGAGAAGAGATGAAGTGTGGTCACTGATTATACCACATGTATTCCCAAATCAAAATATTGGTAGGATTATATGTCACTATTTCCATCCAAACCCCAATTTGGTCCAACATGAGAAAGCATTTCTAGCATGATCTCTTCATTCCTCTTCCAAGGTTCCGAAGAGATCCAAGTATAAATAGCTTCTTCTCCAAGACAACTACCCAATTGGATGAAGATTGAAAGCTTTCTAGTAAAATCAAGAGAAAAGAAAGAAGAAGAATAATGAAAACTATTATTGATCCATCAAATTACAATAGAGCTCCCTAACCCAATGAAAGAGGTTTAGTTGTTCATAGCTCTGAGAATGGAAAACAAAGATGGAAAATACATTCTCAAAGTAAAACTAAAAGTGCAGGGAAAGTAAAATTATACAGAGAGTAGTTCTCCCAATGTCAAAAGCTCTCTCTCTAGTTCAAAACTACTCCTATATATACTACTCTTCTAATCTTCTAGTTGGCACTTCAAGTCTTTGGATATGGGCCTTTGGATCTTGAGTTGAAGCAGTTTGGAATCTTCAATGGGCTCAGCTTTACTTGCAGAGAAAGTGTGAGGTAGGCATGGACATTAGCTAGGACGTTAGTGGCATTAACGTTAAGTGAAAATGTGGGTTCGAGAACATTAGTGACAATCACCTTTTTCACTAACGTTTCTAGCCCAAGATGGTTCACGTTAACTTCAACGTTAGTGGCACTAACGTGACCACTAACGTTGCCTCTTGATCTATCGTAAGCGTTATTGGCATTTACCTTTGCCAATAACGTTGCTCTTAGCCCCCCTTTTTCTCACGTTAGAGTCCACGTTAGTATAACTAACGTGGCTCTTAACGTGGGCATGCCTTAGCCTCGAGAGCGTTAGTGACAGTTACCTTTGTCACTAACGTTCCAAACGCCCCTTCTCACGTTAGTGCCTCACGTTAATTGTCTTAACGTGGTCACTAACGTGGTGGTGATTGCCATCTCCAATGTTAGTGACAAAGGTGAGTGTCACTAACGTTGGCTCATCATTTCCTTCCTTCACGTTAGCTTCCACGTTAATGCAATTAACGTGGCAACTATCGTGGCTCATAGTGGCTTAGTCCAACGTTAGTGACAAAGGTGAGTGTCAATAACGTTGGCGATTCCTTGCTCCTCCCACGTTAGAGTTCACGTTAATGTAGTTAACGTGACTCTTAACATGGCCAATTGGGCTTAGTCCAACGTTAGTGACAATGTTTGCTTGAATCAAGATGTAAGTAATTATCTACCCAAAACTTGCTTTTTAACTAAGAAAATGCATGAAACTACCCTAAAACAGTAAAGAAAAGGTCAGTGAAACTGGCCGAAATGCCCTGGCATCACAACACCAAACTTAAAGCTTGCTTGTCCCTAAGCAAGTAGTGAAACATGAGAATGATGAATGAAATGACAAGAGAAATGAGTCATTATTGTGGAATTCATGTCCTTGGTTTTATGGGGTTTCATGCATAGCAACTTAGGTTCATTCCTTCATTGGCTTTCAGACCTTTACCATGCCCTGGAATACTCACTTGATTGCACCCTATGAGACTTTTATTCATTGATCCCTTTGTCTTTTCAGGGTTTGATTGTGTTCTTTAGACTAGGTGCTCTGTAAGGGGGTGACTCTTTAATATAAGCTTTCAACCAGCACTCCCGAACCAGTTGGTTCAAGGTGCTAGGTGTTAAGATACCCCTAAGGACTTACTCCCTCAAGTCTCTTTCCCCCATACATTCACACCACAGGCACATGGTTTATTATTTTTCTTTTTGAGACCTTGGTGTCCAGCACCTCTTTGGGTTACTAAGTGCTCTGTAGCAAGGGTTACTCTTGATAGTGAACTTTCAGCTGATAATCTCGAGTTAGTTAACCCAAGTTACCAAGTGATAAGGCACCTCTGAGAGCTTATTCATCCAAGTAGATCCTTTACATAGGAGAACCACCGACACATGCCTTAAGATTCAACCCTTGGTGCCTTGCCTTATTTCTTATTCTTTTTCTTTATTTCTCAACTTTCATTTTTCTTTCCCTTTTTCTTATTAGGATCTTGTTATTTAGCTAGTCTCATGGGGTGTGTTTCAAGCATATGATTCAGGATAGATAGTTGCCTTCCTACCTTGTTGGTGAACCAACTTAGCTAAGTAATTACTACCCCACAAGCTTAAGAACTTACTCCACAAATTGAACATCACTCTGGTCTTTCATAACATCTCTTTTATTTGACTTAGAGGACAAGCATATAAGTAGGCAAGGTGAAAATGCAATAGTGACATTAGACTAGCAAGCATAGACCTAAGCAATGAAAACTTAAAGGCAAAATTTAAAATCCTAAACTACCATGGAAACATGTTCTATTTCATATATGATTTTTCTTTGTTTAAAACTTGAAAAAGATGGAACAAAGAGGGAACTCCACCACCTTTTACTCACAGGGGTGCCCATGCTCTCCCTCTTGTTTGTCCTCTTCGTGTCTTTCTTGAGTGCTTGAACCCCCACTTCCCTTGCTTTTTCCAATCAACTTTTTCCAAAAGCCAGCATCTTCCATCTTCTTTTTCAATGTTTCCTTCTGCTGTTTCACCTTCCTTTCCTCTTGTTCTGTTAGATCTTTTTGGACTGTATCATACCTAGGGATTGCAGAGTGTAAATTGTGCATATGCCTAGACATATAGTTCAATTTGGCTTGAGTGTTTATGTTGAACTCTTCCCTATGTAGTTGTCGTCCTTCATTGAGCACGCTGAACTCATTGAATGCTTTTGTTTGAGCTAGCTAACGTTGGTTGAGTTCTTGAAGGCGTTTATCTTGACGCTCTTACCTTTCAGTCACTTGATTGATGGCTTGAGTGAGCTGGGAGTATTGCTCTTGTTGCTACTCTATTTGTTGCTTCTGCCACTCCCTCTGCTGACCCATCTAATTAGAGAGCAGTTCTTCTTGACGATCCATCCTTTGGGCTTGAATGTGCAGTTGTTGTTCTTGTCCCTCCATATAACTCCTTGCTAGCTCCTCAATGGCTCCGTGAATGTAATTCAAGTTTATGTTGGTTGGATCATAGTACTCTTCTTGCTATTATTCTTCTTGATGAGATTCTTCTCGGTGAGGTCCTTCTTGTGATGTTCTTTTCCCTATTTGAGGCCTTCTTTGTTGTTGGACGGGTTCCACATAAGTTATACGCTGTAGCGTAACTAACCTCCCAGGGTTTATCCAATTTAGATTGCTGTCCTCAAAGACTACCTTGGCTTTCGTACACAGTCTAAGGATGGTGCTGGGGTACCAAAGTCTAGCACTCGGATCATTCTTCACGGCTGACTCTTGAATTTCTTCAGCTATAATTTCGTGCATATTGATGCCTCCACCCTTTATTAAGCAATGTACCATAGTAGCTTGAGTAGTGTTAACCTCAGAATTGTTCGCGGCTGGGAGGATAGATCTCCTTACGAGCTCAAACCATCCCTTGGCTTTCGGGATGAGGTCTCCTCTCCTGATGAACCGGGGTCTCCTATCCGAATACCTTTCCCAGTCAGATCCTATAACACATATATCGTTCACAATCTCTTCAAGTTCATCATTGTCGGGGCCATTACTTATTCTTACATGATAACTGGACTCATCAAAATGTGGCGATTTCAGCTGAAGAGTCCTTGTTATGGCATTGGGGCTGAAGTCCACCTCTATTTCTCTCACATAACTTTTGAAGGTGGGGGCCTTGGTTTTGTCTTCTCTGACCACATTTGCATAGAACTCTTTGATGAGGTTTGCATTTATCTTTGCTTCTGGGTTCGTGAGCCTTTGCCAACCCCTTTGTTCAATCTTCTCTCGAATCTGTGGGCACTCATCCTCATTGAACTGGAATGTTAACTTAGGCAATATCTTTTTGAGCTTTATCCGTTCAAATTCAAGTTCATGGAATGCAGTTTTGAATCTCCCTTCATCGAAAGGGATGCTCTCCACCGTTTCCTTCCTCTTTTGCCTCTTGGAGCTCGATGATGCCATGAGTAGGAATTGATATGTGAAGATGGGGAGTGTGTCTTTGATGGGGTAAAAGGAGTTGGGTGCCGAAAGTGGGAAGTGTAAAGGATGGAAATTGGAATGTGAAAGGGAGTATGGAATAAGAACCACTTATATAGGGAAGTGGTGAGTGAATGAAAGGTGTGGATTGATGGAGTGGGTGTATGATGAACGGATGGGGTTTAGCATGGGATGAGCACAAGGATCATCAACTTTATGATAGGTTTGGTTCGATTTCCAAGCGTGTCATTCTTCCGATGTTGCATGGCAACATTTCCCAATGCATTCTCCTTGAAGACACGTGTATAGTCCTCTCCTTTTGAAGTGGCCGAACCCTTCCTCTTTCAATTGTCCCATCAATTTTTCTACAAAATAAAAGAAATATGATTAACGAATTTGTGGATAGTGGCGGCAAAATTTAAAAATGGGATAACTACTTTTTAAAGTTTTTGTTTCTAACTAACTAAGTGCTATTCATGAATGCAAACCAACTGACTATTTAATTGTCCATGTATGCAACGCTGGTGACACCAAACTTAGTTTGTGTCTATGTGGTGTACAAAATTTTGTTTAAGGTTCTAAGAGTGATATGATATGAATTACATTCATGTCCTCTTAGTGTGCCCTGAACACCAAACTTGTTCTTCACTATATGTTGCATAAAAGGATTCATTCAAGTATATGTCAGAATTGAATTGGAATTCATGAACCTTGCATTATTAACTACTTAAAAGCATATAAAACATGGGTTGCCTCCCATGAAGTGCTTCTTTAGCGTCACTAGCTTGACTTTCTGACTTTGTCAGGGTGGTTGGTAATGCTTCAAATCTTCCCCCCTCGCAGTAAATCTATCTCCATTGGCTTCATCAAGGATCTCCACATGTTCGAAGGAGAGGATTCTGTTGATGGTGAAAACTTTAGGTAGCTGAGATGGGATGGTAGGGAGATGAGATGGGATACTTGGAAAATAAGCTGAGATCACTTTATCCCCTGGAGAGAAATCCTCTGTAGGGATCTTCTTGTTTCTCTACCTCCTTGGTGCCTTCTTCTTTGTTTCTTTTACTATTGACCTGCTCTTTGTGGCCTCTTTTTCCAATGAAATTTTATTGCTGGTCTCATATGACTCTGGTGGTTTAGGCTCCTCTTGGTTTTCTTTTAGCTGTGACACCTCCTGATTGTTTTGCTCAGAAACCAAAGGAATTCCCAGGTGTACAGTTTGTGCTTCAGTGCTTGTTTTTTCCACCAATGCTTTGTTGTGATCTTCCCTTGGTTCCTTGTTTTCTTGATCTGCTTCTTGTGAGGGTTTGAAGACATTGAATGCGAGTTGTTTGTCATGTATCCTCAGTATTAGCTCTCCTCACTCCACATCTATGAGCGCTCTGGCTGTAGCTAGGAATGGTCTTTCCAATATGATTGGGTGAAGGTGACTCTCTTCCATATCCAACATGACAAAGTCTGTGGGAAGGAAGTAGTTCCTGACCTTTACCAACATGTTTTCAACCACTCCTACTGCTTATTTTTGAGTTTTGTCAGCCAACCTGATGACTACGTCTGTGGCCATTAGCTCATTGATCTGCAGCTTCTTCATAAGGGATAAAGGCATTAAGTTGATGCTTGCTCCCTGGTCACAGAGTCCTTTGTCAAACATTGTTTCTCCTATGGCACAGGAGATGTGAAAACTCTATGGGTCCTTCCTTTTTGTAGGCAACTCTGGTTGAATGAGAGCACTGCACTCCTTATTCATCACTATTGTTTGCCCTCCTTTGAGTGAGCTTTTCCTGGTCAGCAGCTCTTTCATATACTTAATGTACGAGGGCATTTGTTGGAGAGCCTTGATGAATGGTATGTTTACATGGAGAGATGCAAACATATCAAGGAACTTTGAGTATATTCTCTTTTCCACACCACCCTTGAGTCTTTGGGGAAAAGGTGCATAGAGTTTCAGCATCTCCTTCTATGTAATTTTGGTTTCTTTGGAAATCACAATTCTTCACAAATTCGCACAACTAACCAGCAAGTGCACTGGGTCGTCCAAGTAATACCTTACGTGAGTAAGGGTCGATCCCACGGAGATTGTTGGCTTGAAGCAATCTATGGTTACCTTGTAACTCTTAGTCAGGAAAACAATAAAACAATTAACTTATCAAATTTGATTGCAAGAAATAAAAGAGCATGAAATAAATACTTATTATGCAGTAATGGAGACTATGTTAGAGTTTTGGAGATGCTTTGTCTTCTGAATTTCAGCTTTTCTCTTGTATTCCTCTTCCCTCATGCATGAAAAAGTGCAAAGTTCCTTCCATGGCAAGCTCTATGTAAGGTGTCACCGTTGTCAATGGCTACTTCCCATCTTCTCAGTGAAAATGGTCCAAATGCTCTGTCACAGCACGGCTAATCATCTGGATGTTCTCGATCATGCTGGAATAAGATTGACTATCCTTTTGCGTCTGTCACTACGCCCAGCACTCGCGAGTTTGAAGCCCGTCACAGTCATCCAATCCCAGAATCCTACTCGGAATATCACAGACAAGGTTTAGACTTTCCGGATTCTCATGAATGCCGCCATCGATCTAGCGTATACCACGAAGATTCTGATTTAGAAATCTAAGAGATAATCATTCATTCTAATGTAGAACAGAGGTGGTTGTCAGACACATGTTCATGGATTGAGGAAGGTGATGAGTGTCACGGATCATCACCCTCTCCATAGTTAAGCGCGAATGAGTATCTTAGAGAGGAACACGCATGTTTGAATGGAAAACATAAGTACTTGCATTAATTCATCGAGACGCTGCAGAGCTCCTCACCCCCAACAATGGGTTTAGAGACTCATGCTGCCAAAAGGTACAAATTTCAGATCTAAAAAATGTCATGAGATCTAAATTAAATCTCTAAAAGTTGTTTAAATACTAAACTAGTAACCTAGGTTTATAGAAAATGAGTAAACTATGATAGATAGTGCAGAAATCCACTTCTGGGGCCCACTTCGTGTGTGCTGGGGCTGAGACTAAAGCTTCTCACATGCCTGGGCTGTTTTGGGCGTTCAACGCCAGGCTGTAACCTGTTTCTGGCATTGAACTCCAACTTGTAACGTGTTTCTGGCGCTGGACGCCAGACTGCAACATGGAACTGGCGTTCAACGCCAGTTTACGTCGTCTATCCTTGAGCAAAGTATAGACTATTATATATTTCTGGAAAGCCCTGGATGTCTACTTTTCAACGCAATTGGAAACGCGTCAATTGGACTCCTGTAGCTCCAGAAATTTCATTCCGAGTGCAGAGAGGTCAGGATCCAACAGCATCAGCAGTCCTTTTTCAGCCTGAATCAGATTTTTGCTCAGCTCCCTCAATTTCAGCCAGAAAATACCTGAAATTATAGAAAAATACACAAACTCATAGTAAAGTCCAGAAATATGAATTTTGACTAGAAACTAATGAAAATAAACTAAAAACTAACTAAAACATACTAAAAACTATATGAAATTAACCCCAAAAAGTGTATAAAATATCCGCTCATCACAACACCAAACTTGAACTGTTGCTTGTCCCCAAGCAACTAGACAAATAAAATAGAATACAAATGAGTCAAGAAACAATAATATCTCAGAGTTTTTGAGTGAAGCTCAGATTCTAATTAAATGAGCGGGGCTAGTAGCTTTTTGCTTCCGAACAGTTTTGGCATCTCACTTTATCCATTGAAGTTCAGAATGATTGGCATCTATAGGAACTTAAGAGTTTTATTACCCTTGCCTTTTGGTTTTAAGGGTTATTGGCTTTTTCTGCTTGCTTTTTTTTTTTTGCAAGCTTTGTATTCACTGCTTTTTCTTGCTTCAAGAATCATTTTTATGATTTTTCAGATTACCAATAACATGTCTCATGTTTATCATTCTTTCAAGAGCCAACATATTTAACATTCAAGAACATCAAATTCCAAAGACATATGCAATGTTCAAGCATTCATTCAGAAGGCAGAAAGCATTGCCACCACATGTAATTAATCAGAATTTCTTGTATTAAAAACTCGAGAAATATTACCTCTTTATCCTAAAGAAAATCTTCTATTTTATTCATGTTTAATGATGATGAGAAAAATAAATTATAGCTTAATTGGAGATAAAATCAAAATATAGATACTAATTACTACTACTTATATGTAACTTCTAAGGTAAAGCACAAATAAGAGCAATTATCACAGGGTTAAGGCTAAGATTAGAACTCAACAACCTTGAGGTTAGGAAGTGGATGTTCCTCTACTCTGTGGGGTGCTTGGTCCTTCAAGAGATAACTTCTGACGCTTCAGTTCCTTGAAGTCACGCCCTTGCTCTTCTTGTTCCCTGAGCAGTTTGCAGAGCATGCTATGTTGATTTTGCTGTTCTTCTTTTATTTGGTCCATAGCTTCTTGCAACTTAGTAACAGATGCTTCAAGGTGTTCCCAGTATTCAAATTGAGGGAGTTCTGGTAGAAATTCATGTGCCCTCCTCTTGATGGGGTCATCCTGCATTTGTTGTTTTTCCATTGTGATTTTAGTGATTGGTTGCTCCACTGAGATATACTCTGTTATTCCCATCTTTACTCCAGAATCTTTGTAGAGCATAGAGATTAGGCTTGGATAAGCCAACCTGGCATCCTTGGAGTTCTTGTTTGCGAGTATGTAGAATTCAGATGGAATCAGTTGATGAACTTCTACTTCATTTCCCAACATAATGCAATGGATCATCACTGCTCTTTTAACATTGACTTCAGAACGGCTGCTGGTGGGCAATATAGAATGCCCAATGAAGTCCAGCCATCCTCTGGCGACTGGTTTGAGATCTTCTCTCTTGAGTTGATTTGGGACACCCCTCGTGCTGGTGGTCCACCTGGCTCCAGGGATGCATATATCCTCTAGAATCTTATCCAGGCCCTTGTTTGTTCTCATCATTCTCCTATTGAAGGAGTCTGGGTCATCTTTCAGCTGAGGTAGCTTAAAGATCTCCCTGATTTTGTCAGGGTGGATGTGAACAATCTTTCCTCTGACCGCAGTCCTATAGTCATAGAGGGCAGTTCCAGATATTCTCTGCCTGTCTGTTTGCCACAGATTAGCGTAGAATTCCTGAACCATATTCCTTCCCACTTTCGTTTCAGGATTAGCTAGGACTTCCCAGTTCCTGTTTCGAATCTGCTCTTGGATCTCCGGATATTCATCTTCTTTCAGAACGAACTTGACTTCCGGGATCACTGATCTTAGACCCATTATTTTGTAGTAATGGTCTGAATGTTCTTTGGTTCAATGCCAGGCTATAACCTGTTTCTGGCGTTGAACTCCAACTTGTAACGTGTTTCTGGCGCTGGACGCCAGACTGCAACATGGAACTGGAGTTGAACGCCAGTTAACGTCGCTTATCCTTGAGCAGAGTATGAACTATTATATATTGCTGGAAAGCCCTGGATGTCTACTTTCCAAAGCAATTGGAAGCGCATCAATTGGACTCTTGTAGCTCCAGAAATTTTATTCCGAGTGCAGAGAGGTCAGGATCCAACAGCATCAGCAGTCCTTTTTCAGCCTGAATCAGATTTTTGCTCAGCTCCCTCAATTTCAGCCAGAAAATACCTGAAATTACAGAAAAATACACAAACTCATAGTAAAGTCTAGAAATATGAATTTTGACTAGAAACTAATGAAAATAAACTAAAAACTAACTAAAACATACTAAAAACTATATGAAATTAACCCCAAAAAGCGTATAAAATATTCGCTCATCACTTCACCTCTCGGGTTTTTCTCTATATCACTTGGGAAGCTGTCAGTAGGTTTGGGAATCTTCTCAGAGAGGTATCCCACTTGAAATTCTAGCCTCTTAATGGTGTCTCCCTGATTTTTTATATTAGCTCGCACCTCCTCCTTGAACACCTTGTTCTCTTGGAGTTCCTTACATATGCCTTCAAGTAGGGTCTCAATCCTTGAGAGTCTATCTTCGAATGATGGTGAGTTGGAGTTGGAGGGATGAGAATGGCCATTTTGGTTTTGATATGGATGTTGAGAGGTGTTGTTAGGTGGGTGCTGATATGATCTCTGTGTGGAATGTTGGTGAGCTGCATTGTTGTTGGGGTTGTGACGTCTCTGATCTTGGCCTTGATCTTGTTGATTTCTCCACCCAAAGTTTGGGTGGTTCCTCCAACCAGGATTGTAAGTTTTGGAGTATGGGTCATGGTTTTGCCTAGGTGAGTTTCCAAGGTAGTTGGCTTATTCCTGATCACCCTCTGCTTCTGCATTCACTCCTTCTTGGGTTGCTGATGAGGTGGTGATTGCTGCTACTTGGTTTCTCTCCATCTTCTTGGTAAGATCAGCCAGCTGCTTGGTGATCATCTTATTTTGGACCAGCAGTGCATCCACGTTGTTTAGCTCCATCACTCCTCTAGTGTTGCCTCTCTCAAAAGCATAGAAGTAGTCATTCTCAGCTACAGTCTCAATGACATCTATGGCTTCTTCAATGGTCTTTTTCTTGTTCAGAGATCCCCAGATGAGTGATCTACTACCTTCTTTGATTCATAAGAAAGACCTTCATAGAAAATGTGTAACTGCACCCATTCATTAAACATATCTGGCGGGCACCTTCTTGTCAAGTCCTTAAACCTCTCCCATGCTTCATAGAGAGTTTCACCATCTTGTTGCCTGAAGGTTTGTACCTCAGCTCTCAACCTGTTCATTCTTTGAGGAGGATAGAATCTCGCCAAGAATTTGTTCACCACATCTTCCCAGGTTGTTAAACTCTCCTTCGGGAAGGATTCCAGCCATTTAGATTCTTTGTCCTTGAGTGAGAAGGGAAACAGGAGCAGTCTATAGGTGTCAGGATGAACACTATTAGACTTCACATTATCACATATCCTCAGGAATATGGTGAGATGTTGATTGGGATCTTCTTGGATACTTCCTCTAAATGAACAGTTGTTCTAAACCAGGGTAATGAGCTGTGGCTTTAGTTCAAAGTTATTGGCATGTATGGTTGGCTATTGGATGCTACTTCTACAGTTTCCTGGGTTTGGATTGATATAAGAGCCTAGAACTCTTCTTTCTTGTCCAGCATGATGCACTGGACCTTCTCTGCCATGGTTGTGAGCCTCTTCTTCATGATGGTTCTCCATATTCTCATCCATGTTTGGTTCAAAATACTCCTCATCTTCCTCAGCACCACTAATTCTCTTTCCTCTTGCTTTCCTCCTTAGTCTAAGGAAGGTTCTCTCAGGTTCAGAATCAAAGGAAGTTGAAGCCCCGCTTCTTCTACCTGTCATACAACCAACAAGGCACAAGCAAGAAAGAGATAAATGCAGGAAGTATTCTTGTCAAAAATGTTGTTAGTGTGAGTGATGCAATATATCAAACAGTTAGTGGGTTAGTGAACTGAATTGTAACAAATAAGAGAACACTACAAATGGGTAATGGGTAAAGGAAAGAAAATAACTACAACTGAAAGTAAATCACTCAAATGAAATTAAATCAAACAAAAGAAAAATGCTCAATCTAGGTAATCAACCAATTTAATCATTGTTGATACAAAATCAATCCCCGACAACGGCGCCATAAACTTGATGCACGGAAACTTGTCTCTCAACAATTTTCCCTCGGAAAGTATACCGAATTGTCGTCAAGTAAAAACTCACAATAGAGTGAGGTCGAATCCTACAGGGATTGATTGGTCAAGCAACTTTAATTGGAGGAATGTTCTAGTTGAGCTAAGCAGAATTTGATTGGAGAATTGCAGGAATTTAAATGGCGGAAAGTAAATGGCAGGAAATGTAATTACTGGAAATAAAGGACTGAATGTAAAGGACGAAAAGTAAATTGTAGAATCTTAAATGGGGAATGGGGAAGATGAACATAAAAGTAAATGCTAGAAATTAAAGAGAATGGGTAAGATCAGAAATGGAAAATTCATTGGGCTCAAGAGATGTTGTATTCTCCGGATCAAGTTCATTTTCATCTCTTCCTCAATCAATCCATTCATTGATCTCCTTGGCAATATTAAGTGATTGAATTCTAATTCCTTGGTAATTCAATCTCTCAAATCTTGATCAATAGCCAATTCCTTGGTCTAATTTCTCATGAGAAGAGATGAAGTATGGTCACTGATTATACCACATGTATTCCCAAATCAAAATGTTGGTAGGATTATATGTCACTATATGCATCCAAACCCCAATTTGGTCCAACATGAGAAAGCATTTCTAGCATGATCTCTTCATTCCTCTTCCAAGGTTCTGAAGAGATCCAAGTATGAATAGCTTCTTTTCCAAGACAACTACCCAATTGAATGAAGATTGAAAGCTTTCTGGTAAAATCAAGAGAAAAGAAAGAAGAAGAATAATGAAAACTATTATTGATCCATCAAATTACAACAGAGCTCCCTAACCCAATGAAAGGGGTTTAATTGTTCATAGCTCTGGGAATGGAAAACAAAGATGGAAAATACATTCTCAAAGTAAAACTAAAAGTGCAGAAAAAGTAAAATTATACAGAGAGTAGTTCTCCCAATGTCAAAAGCTCTCTCTCTAGTTCAAAACTATTCCTATATATACTACTCTTCTGATCTTCTAGTTGGCTCTTCAAGTCTTTGGATATGGGCCTTTGGATCTTGAGTTGAAGCAGTTTGGAATCTTCAGTGTGCTCAGCTTTACTTGCAGAGAAAGTGTGAGGTAGGCATGGACTTTAGCTAGGACGTTAGTGGCGTTAACGTTAAGTGAAAATGTGGGTTCGAGAACGTTAGTGACAATCACCTTTTTCACTAACGTTCCTAGCCCAAGATGGTTCACGTTAACTTCAACGTTAGTGGCACTAACATGACCCATGTTAACTACCACGTTAATGTAGTTAACGTGGCAATTAACGTGGGCCATGATGGTTTCGAAGGCGTTATTGGCAATCACTTTTCTCATTAACGTTGCAAGTTTATTCCCATTCCACGTTAGTGGTCATGTTAATTAAATTAACGTGGCTGCTAATGTGGCTCTTCCTTGCTTCCTTTGTCCTGAAATCAAGAAAATAAAGTGCATCAAAGCTCTAATCCAAGCTATGAGACATGTATTATCCAATTTGTCATTCAATTCATGCGTAATTCTCATAAAATCACATGAAATTCACAATGTTTGCTTGAATCAATATGTAAGTGATTATCTACCCAAAACTTGCTATTTAACTAAGAAAATGCATGAAACTACCCTAAAATAGTAAAGAAAAGGTTAGTAAAACTGGCCGAAATGCCCTGACATCAGTGCCACGCATGGGATTCAAGTGGCACGCCTAAGTGAAGAATAGTGAGTGGCGCGCCACGCCTTCGATACCAAGTGGCACGCCCCATGTAATTGACCTCCTTCATCCTCTCTGGAAACTTATACCAGCGTGCCACGTCCAAAGGTTGGCGTGCCACGCCCATGATCTTGTCTTGGTTCCAGTAGTTGGCGTGCCACGCCTCAGCCTTCAAGTGGCACGCCATAATGACATGCTTGGGTTGGCGTGCCACGCCTTCGAAACCAAGTGGCACGCCAAAGTGAGGTTGAGAGGTTGGCGTGCCATGCCTTCGACTTCAAGTGGCACGCCCAGTCTTCAATTGCCTTCAGCCCCTTCTCTGGATTATTGTACCAGTGTGCCACGCCACGCTGTTCAAGTGGCACGCCCATGGATTTCTGAACTCTTCAAGCTTGGCATGCCAGGCCTGGGTTTTCAAGTGGCACGCCCAAGTGACTTCTTGGAGCTGGCGTGCCACGCCTTCGATACCAAGTGGCACGCCATAGTGGAGGTTCTTCTAGGAATGGTGAGTTGGCGTGCCATACCCCTTGCTCAAGTGGCACGCCCATAGTAGTTGATGGGTCAGGCATGCCACGCCCAACCTGGCGTGCCACGCTCCTTTTGTGTCCTCCATTGTTGCTCTCTGGAACTTTGTACTAGCGTGCCACGCCCAGTCCCTGGCGTGCCACGCCCACATGCATGCTTGGACTTCTTCTCTGGACTTTAGTACTGGCGTGCCACGCCTAGCTCCTAGCGTGCCACGCCAGTGCATTTTTGTGGCGTTTGCTCCAAGTGGCACGCCAGTTTCACACGCCCAGCTTCTTGTTTGTCTTCTACCCATTTTTGATGCCTTTTTCACCTGAAATTCAGCACAACTCATCTCAAAGTAGTGTACCATAATATTCATCAAATAATGCATGAATTGTAATGATCAAATGAGATTTATGCTCTTTTATGGTCTTCTTTATGCAAGAAAGAAGGGTAGATAATGCAAGTCATCACAACACCAAACTTAAGCTTTGCTTGTCCCAAGAAAATCAATGTGAGTAAACCCTTTATAACTTGAGGCTTTGGCTTTGAGTGATTGCAATATAACTAAGAGTAAAACTAAGTGTTCAACACATGTATGAATGTTTTAATGTCATGAAAAGCTCTTGGATCCTTGAGGGTTCTTTCAGGTATAGGCTTTAGGGGTCCTTTCTATTGATTGTCACCTTGAAGTAGCAAGGGTTGTTTTGGGGTACTAGGTGTTGAGACACCCCTAAGAATTTACTTGCCCAGGTCTCTTCTTGACACATCTTCACCACAAGCATCTACTAAGATCTTTAATTCTTTTTTGAGATTTTTAATGTTTCTTTTTCCATCTCAGTAGTTGATGCTCAGAGCCTTGGGCCTTTATTGCTTACTACCTCTTGGTTCTATGGATATTCAAGGAACACCCCTTAGCCTTCCCTTATTATACCTTCTAGGACTAGTTGCTTCTCCATGACTCATTTTCTTTTTAGTTCATCCAAAGTTTTACACTTAGTTTCTTATTTCTTAGTTTGTTTGATGATCTCTCTTGGCCTTGGTCTCTCTTATTGTTTTGCACAACTCACAGTAACTCTTATGGAGACAAGCTCTACTTTTATTTATGTCGAAATGAAGACTTGAAATACATGGTATTTTCTTTCTTGAAAAAAAAATTCATAAAGACTTCAAACAGGAATTAAACTAAGCATAAAACATAAACTATCCTAGCATGATTATTTATTCAAAAAGTAAATAAAGCAAAAACTTAAACAAGATTTTAGAAATTAGAAAGTGTCAACCATGGGACTCTACAACCTTGAGCAGCTTCATCTTTAGTTCATTGGCCCTTTCCCTTTGTCCTTCTTTTTGGAGGGGGAGGAGCCACCTTCATCTGGCTTGGAGGAACCTTCTTGTGCTTTGGCATCCTTGGGCTTCCGAAATCCTTCCCTCCTCATATAATTCCTTTCATCTTCCTTATGTTTGGCTAGGATTTCCTCTTGTCTTGCACTTAGCTCTTCCATTCCTTGCATGAAGGTTGGGTATCCTGGGTTTAGAGCGGCCACGGCGTTACACAAGTGATTCAGCTTCGCTTGTGTATTGATGTTATATTGCCTCCTGGATATGGTTCTGGCATCATAAAGGTGTCTGAATTCAGCCAAGTTCCTTTGTTACCACTTGCCTTGCTCTACTATTTTGTCTAGTGCACTTCGCACCTCTCCCCAGTCAAATTATTCTTGCTGCTCCTTTCTCATATGCTCCCAATCCCCTTGGAGTTGTTGAATATTTTGGTTGACTTGGCTCCATTGTTGTTGCTGAGTTTCCTTGAGTTGATTGACATCTTCCCTCAAGTGGTGTAGGTCTCCCTTCATTTGGTGTACATCTCCTTGCAATTGCTCCCATTTGAATCCCTCTGAAAATTGCTGATATTGGTAGTGTGGTGGTGGTTGAAGTGCCAGGAAGTGAGGTTGCTCTTCTGCCCCTTCCTCTTCTTGTTGTTGTTGTGGTTCATGAGCATGAGCTCTTCATTCTCTGGCCCTGTTGAGTGGGTGAATAGCTACCACCTTGGCCATCTTTTTGGCAGTTATGAACTTGTCTTGCTTCACAAGCACCTCATCAATGATCTTTTTAACTCCAGTCTCATTACATAGCCTCTGTATAATGCTGGGGAATGCCAACCTTGTGTTGTCACTGGTGCTTTTCAGCACTTTATTGATGTTGTTGGCAATCATCTCCCCCACGTTGATGTTCTCTCCTTTCATGATGTTGTAGATGAGCACAGCTCTCTCCTTGGTCACCTCTTAAGTGTTGGATGTGGGGATCAGGGACCTCCTCACAAATTCTAGTCACCCTATAGCTTGGGGGCTCAAATCTCTTCTCCTCAATTGGTTGGGTACCCCATCCTTATCATTTATCCAACGCACATTTATCACACAAATTTCATTCAGGATCTCCTCAAACCCAGGGTCTTGCTGCTTCATTCTTTCTTCATAGCTCCGAGTGGAGCTTGTCCTCTTTACCATTAGCATTCTTTCTATGCTAGAGGGGCTGTAGTCAATGGACTTCCCCCTTACATAGTTAATGTAGCCATAGTGTTGCCCTGGTTGAGGTACTGCATTAGTATAGAATTCCCTCACCAAGCTCTCTACCACTTTCCTTAGTGGGTTGCATAGAAGTGACCAACCCCTATTGTTGATCTCAATGTTGATTTCAATATGCTCATTCCTCCCTAGTCAAAACCCAACTTCTGGAATGATCTCCCTCTCACTCACCCAACCATAAAATTGATTTTGGTTGAATGCGAAGAGGAACTTGTAGTCATTGAAAGAGCTTGAAGTTCCAGAGGTTGGTTTCTTGGTTTTTCTTTTCTTTGAAGCTGAGCTTTTTGGTGGTGCCATGAGGTTGAGAGAGTGTGTTTGAGGTTGTGAAATGGGGGTTGCAAGAAAGAGCAAGCAAAACAAGGTTTTGCTCCAACACCAAACTTAGGACTTGATTGTCCCAATCCAGAAAAAAATAAGAGACAAGAGAGATAGTAGAAAGAGAAAGGAAGATGAGGGGTGTATATATACGTTTCGCGTGTGATTGGGGTTCTGAAGTGGGAGAGGAGTTGGGGGGTCAGGCTTTTATAAGGGTTGAATGGTGTGGTTGAAAGGTGGGAAATAAAAAGAGTTAAATATTTTTCCACTTGGGGAGTGGCGCCTAGCGTGGGAAGAGGCACCAACTCTTTTCTCACAGTGTCTTCTGCATGTGTTGAGTTCCAAAGTGCAAGTACACTTTGACTTCCTTGCTTTGTGAGTTGTTTATCATGTGTGCCCCATCTTCTCTCCTGAAATTGAAACTGAACCCATTAGTAATGACAAAAGAACCCCTTCTCATTCCTTCTCATCAAGAGTGATTTGAATTGCAACTGATGGGTGTCTCTTGGGACACCAAACTTAATCCTTTGGCATCTTAATAAATTGGTTCCATCATTGTGTATTTAATGTGTTCACAAGAATGGAGTAACATCAATCTTTTTATTTTCTTTTGATTCCAATTCCTCTGAACTCATTAAACCACGTTCATGTTCTTACCCAAAGCATTAAGTGCTTTCAAATAGGGTGACTTGGGCTGCTAGGTGATTCTTGGTGGTGGCCACACCAAACTTAATCTCTGGGCTTACTCTTCAAAATCAAACTATTAATTGTTTGTAAGCCTAGATTAAGTGGGTGGGAGGCCACACCAAACTTAGCAATTTAGCTAGTTCTCAGCCCATTCACTCATCATGATTTATGCCTTCACCAAGTTGCAATTTCAAAATAGAAAGAAATAAAAGAGTGTAAAGAAAATCTAGCTACCAAAGCTAATATCAAACTTTCTAATCTACAATTATAAACTAATCCTAATTTGGTAATGTAACACAAATGTGAGACTGAAAATTAAACTATCTAAAGCAATAGATTATAAACTACTTCTAAGAAAAGCAATTAAATCAAAAAGGATAAAGTGTTGGGGTGCCTCCCAACTAGCGCTTCTTTATTGTCATTAGCTTAACATTCCTTCATCTTTAGGTGAGCTTGTAGCTCACTCTCTGCTCCTCTAAGGAGCCTCCCAAGTAGTGTTTGAGTCTATGGCCATTGACAGTAAAAGTTCTCTGAGTCTTGTCCTCCATGAGCTCCACATGACCATAGGGAAACACCTTGAGTATGGTGAAAGGTCCTGACCATCTAGACTTAAGTTTTCCAGGGAAGAACTTGAGTCTTGAGTTGTAGAGTAACACCTTCTGTCCTTCAATGAACTCCCTTCTTGCTATCTTTTGGTCATGCCACCTTTTTGTGTTCTCTTTGTAAATTTTTGCATTCTCATATGCTTGATTTCTAAACTCCTCTAGCTCATTGAGTTGCATTAATCTCTTTTCTCCAGCAGCTTGCTCATCATAGTTTAACATTTTTAGAGCCCAAAATGCTCTATGCTCAAGTTCAAATGGTAATGACAAGCCTTGCCATATACCAGTTGGTATGGAGACATCCCAATGGGAGTCTTATAGGATGTTCTGTAGGCCCATAGTGCATCATCCAGCTTCTTAGACCAATCCTTTCTTGAGCTTCCAACAGTTTTTTCAAGGATTCTTTTCAGCTCTCTGTTGGAGATTTCAGCTTACCCATTGGTCTGTGGGTAGTATGGAGTTTCCACTTTGTGCTTTACTCCATATCTGAGAAGGAGTGTCTCGAGTTGTTTGTTGCAGAAGTGTGTCCCTCCATCACTACTGAGAGCTCTGGAAACTCCAAACTTGCTGAAGATGTTCCTTCTCAAGAAGCTTATCACAACTTTGTTGTCATTTGTTGCAGTGGCTATGGCTTCTACCCACCTTGAGACATAATCAACAGCTACTAATATGTAGCTATTTGAGTAGGAGGTTGGGAATGGTCCCATGAAATCAATCTCCCCATACATCAAATAGCTCCAACTCTAGTATGAATTGCTGTGGCATCTCATTTCTCTTGGTTAGATTACCAGCTCTTTGGCATTCATCACACCTTGACACTATTTCCTTGGCATCCTTAAACATTGTTGGCCAGTAAAATCTGAATTGAAGCACTTTTGCTGCTATTCTTTCTCCACTGAAGTGACCTCTATATGTGGATCCATGGCACTGCCATAACACTTTCTGCCCTTCTTCATGGGATATACACCTTCTTAGGATTCCATCAGCACACTTTTTGAACAAATAAGGGTCATCCCAGATGTAGTGTTTGGCATCCTTAATTAGCTTCCTCCTCATGTGCTTATTGATGTTAATTGGTAGCTCCCCAATAGCCTTGAAGTTAGCTATGTCTGCAAACCAAGGGGCTACTCGAATCATCATCAATTGTTCATCAGGAAAGCTTTCATTTACTGCTACTTGCTGCATTTCTTCTTCTTGTGGGATCCTTGAGAGGTGGTCAGCTACCTTGTTCTCTGCTCCGCTCCTATCTTTAATCTCAATATCAAATTCTTGGAGTAGCAGAATCCACCTTATTAGTCTGGGCTTAGACTCTTGTTTGGTAAGCAAGTATTTGAATGCTGCATGATTAGTGAACACAATTACTTTTGAGCCAATAAGATATGATCTAAACTTATCAAAAGCAAAAACTATGGCTAAAAGTTTTTTCTCCGTGGTGGTATAGTTCCTTTGATTCTCATTAAGAACCTTGCTAGCATAGTAAATAACATGTACTAGCTTACCTTTCCTCTGTCCTAGAACAGCACCAACAGCAAAATCAGATGCATCACACATTAGTTCAAAGGGAAGATCCCAGCTTGGTGGTGCTATAATAGGTGCAGAGGAGAGTTTCTTTTTAAGTTCATCAAAGGCTACCATACACTCTCTATCAAAAATAAAGGGAGTATTTGAGACAAGTAGGTTGCTAAAGGATTTTGCAATCTTTGAAAAATCTTTGATAAACCTCCTATAGAACCCAGCGTGTCCCAAAAAACATCTGATTGCTTTGACATTGCAAGGTGGAAGTAATTTTCCAATTACTTCCACTTTTGCCTTGTCCACTTCTATGCCATCTTTTGAAATTTTATGACCAAGAACCACCCCTTCAGTCACCATAAAATGGCACTTCTCCCAGTTTAAAATCAGGTTGGTTTCTTGACGCCTTTTTAGCACAAGAGCAAGATGGTATAGGCAATCAGAATATGAGTTCCCAAATACAGAGAAGTCATCCATGAATACTTCTATGAACTTCTCAATTATGTCAGAAAAAATGGAGAGCATGCACCTTTGGAATGTTGCAGGTGCATTACACAATCCAAAGGGCATTCTCCTATAAGCAAAGACACCATATGGACAAGTAAATGAAGTTTTTTCCTGATCCTTGGGGTCTACAACAATTTGATTGTAGCCCGAATACCCATCAAGAAAGCAATAATACTCATGTTCTGCCAATCTTTCAAGCATCTGGTCCATGAAAGGTAGGGGGAAATGGTCCTTCTGGGTGGCTTCATTAAGTTTTCAGTAGTCAATGCACATACGCCATCCAGTCACTATTCTTGTAGGTATCAATTCATTCTTCTCATTTGTCACAACAGTGATCCCTCCCTTCTTAGGGACTACTTGCACCGGGCTTACCCAAGGGCTGTCTGAGATGGGGTAAATCACCCCTGCTTGCCACAATTTCAACACTTCTTTCTGAACCACTTCATTCATAGTTGGGTTCAGCCTCCTTTGTTGTTGTCTTGAAGGTTTGGCATCTTCTTCAAGTAAGATCTTATGCATACACATTGAAGGACTGATCCCTTTTAAATCTGCAAGTGTCCAGCCTATGGCATCCTTGTGTTGTCTCAACACTTGGATAAGCTACTCTTCTTGTTCCTTATTCAGACTTGAATTTATGATCACTGGGTGAGTGTTGTTAGCACCCAGATATGCATATTTCAAGCTAGGTGATAAGGTTTTCAGCTCTAATTTTGGTGACTCTGCATCTTTGTTGTCTGTAGTGGTTGGCATGATTGAGTTTTTCATGGTTGCTTGTGGTGGTTCTCCATCTGGTGCTTGTTCCAGCTCAATGATTCCTCCACATTGTTCTTCTTCCAAGACTTCTTGAACTATCTGTTCCATGGTGTCTACCAGCATGCATTCTCCTATGGATTCTTTGGGGTAACTCATTGCTATAAAGACGTTGAAGACCATTTTCTCTTCATGCAACCTCAAGACTAGTTCCCCTTTCTGCACATCAATGATGGCTCCAGCAGTAGCTAGAAATGGTCTTCCTAGGATAATTGACGTGTTGGCCTCTTCTTCCATGTCCAGCACAACGAAATCAGTAGGGAAAATGAATTCTCCTACTTTCACTAGCAAGTCTTCCACCACCCCATGTGGAAACTTAAATGTTCTGTCAGCCAATTGGAGTGCCATTCTTGTTGGCTTGGCTTCCTCAATCTTCATCCTTCTCATCATGGTTAGGGACATAAGATTTATGCTAGCTCCCAAATCACACAAAGCTTTCTCAATAGTGATATCCCCTATGATGTAGGGGATTTGAAAACTCCCTAGGTCTTTCAGCTTTTGAGGAAGATTCTTTTGTATGATGGCGCTGCATTCCTTAGTCAATACTATGGTTTTTTTTACCTCCAAGTTTCTCTTTTTGGTTATAAGCTCCTTCAAAAATTTGGCATAGAGTGTCATTTGTTCTAATGCCTCAGCAAATGGTATGTTGATTTGGAGCTTCTTGAAGATCTCTAGGAACTTAGAGAACTGGCCATCCTTCCCATCTTTTCCCCTTTGTGGGTATGATGCTTTTGGCACATAAGACTTCAAGACTGGTTTTGGTAGAGGTGGAGCAGGGGTCTCTCCTTCATCCTTGTTCCCATACTTTTTAGCGACTTCTTCATGATTGTCTTTGCTTGGGGTTCCTTCCTCTACAACCTTCCCACTTCTTAGAGTAATGGCTTTGCATTCCCCTCTTGGGTTAGCCATGGTGTCACTGGAAAATGTGTGTGTGGGAAGTGGGATTTGCTTGGATAAAATCTCCACTTGTGCTTCCAACTTTGAGATTGCTGCGCCTTGATTTTTTCAGATTTGACCTGTATTCCTCTTGATTAGCATCTATCCTTCTTTCAGTCTGTGCTTGTCTGTCCATGAAGGTAGAGACTGCCCCAATAATCTGTGATGATAGTTGTGCTATTGCAGCCTCCATCCTCTCAAAGTTGCTCTTGATTTCACATGGTTGCATAGTTGAGGATGGTGCATCTTGATTGAGGTTGTTGTGTGTGGGTTGGTTACTATGGTATGATGTGTTTTGTGAGTTATGGTAGGGTCTATGGTTCCCTGTTTGATGGTTGGGATTGTGGTTGGAATGCTGATTTGATGAATAAGGTTTGTTGTGGTCTTGGTTGTGATTTTGTTGATTTTTCCACCCAAAATTTGGGTGGTTCCTCCAACCTGGGTTGTAAGTCTTAGAGTGTGGATCATATGGTGGTTTGGGTGAGTTGTTCACATAATTAGCTTGTTCCCAGTCACCTTCAGATTCTGGTGCATTCCCTTCTTGTTGAGGAGTTTAGTCTTGAATGACTGAGGCTTGATTGGCCTCCATTCTCTTGGTTAGAGCTGCTATTTGTGCTGCAATTGCCTTGTTCTGAGCTAACAGAGCATCTACAGAGTTAAGTTCTAGCACTCCCTTCTTCTAAGTCCTTTCTGAAGCATAGAAATACTCATTTTTGGCTACAGTCCCAATGACATCTATGGCCTCTTCAATGGTTTTCTTTTTGTTGAGTGAGCCTCCTGAAGAATGATCCACAGCCTTTTTTGCTTCATAGGATAGTCCCTCATAAAAGATATGTAGTTGTACCCACTCATTGAATATTTCTGGTGGGCATCTTCTTGTCAGATCTTTGAATCTCTCCCATGCCTCATAGAGTGTTTCTCCATCTTATTGTTTGAAGGTTTGCACCTCAGCTCTTAGCCTGTTGATTCTTTGTGGAGGATAAAATCTTGCTAGGAATCTATTCATGACCTCCTCCCATGTAGTTAGGCTATCCTTGGGGAATGATTCCAACCACTTTGCTGTCTTATCTCTGAGTGAGAAAGGGAACAAAAGTAGTTTGTAGATGTCAGGGTGTACCCCGTTGGACTTTACAGTATCACATATCCTCAATAATGTGTTGAGATGTTGATTAGGGTCTTTTTGGGCACTTCCTCCATATGAGCAATTATTCTGAACAAGTGTGATGAGCTGAGGCTTCAGCTCAAAATTATTGGCATGAATTGTTGCCTTTAGGATGCTGCTGCCATAATTTCCTGGGTTTAGATTTATGTAGGAGCCTAAGACTCTCCTTTCTTGCCCATCATGATTTATTGGGCCTTCTCTAGCATGGTTGTCTTCATGGTGGTTTTCCATATTCCCCTTCATGTCTGTTTCAAAATACTCTTCCTCTTCCTCAGCACCAATGACTCCTTTCCCTCTTGCTTTCCTCCTTAATCTAAGAAAGGTCCTCTCAGGTTCAGAATCAAAGGAAGTTGAAGCCCCGCTTCTTCTACCTGTCATACAACCAACAAGGCAAAAAGTAAGAAAGAAAATGAAAGAAGAAATTATTCTTGTTAGAGTGGTTGTTAGTGTGAGTGGTGCAATTAATCGAACAGTTAGAAGAGTGGAAATATGGATGATGAATAAGAATAATCAAAGAAGAAACAAATAGAACTCAAAAAAATAAAAAAAAATATAAAAGGCGCTAAATAAAAGAAACTAAAATAACAAGGAATTTAAATTACTTAATCTAGCTCTCCAATCAATTTAATCACTGTCAAATTTAAGCCAATCCCCGACAACGGCGCCATAAAACTTGATGACTAAAATTCACACCCCATTCAAAAATTGGTGAATTAGTTCTTTTGGCAAGCGCACCAAAATTATTGTCAGGTAATAACCCACAGTAGAGTGGGATCGTATCCACAGAGATTGGCAAATTCGAGCAGTTTTAATTAATTGATGAATTAGTCAAGCGGATCAATAAGATTGTGAAGTGCAGAATTGTAAATGACATAAATGTAAATGACTAGAATATAAAGAAAAGTAATAAAGTGCAGAAATATAAATGGCAGAATATAAAGTGCAGAAGCATAAATGACTTGAATGTAAATGGGAATGGGAAATTGCTGAATGTAAAATTAAGCTGTAAAGAAATTGATAGATAAGAATGGGGAAATTCATTGAGATTGGGAGATGTTGTCTCTTTGGATCAAATCTAGCTTATATCCTCTTCAATCATGCAACTCATTGACCTCTTGGAAATCATGATTGATTGAGCCCTAATCCCTTGGGGACTCAATCTCTCAGATCTTGATCAATAGCCAATTCCTTGGTCTAATTGCTCATGAAGAGAGATATGCTTGGTTCCTGATTATATCACACACCATTATAGGTCCAAGTAGAGGGAGGATTATATGTCACATATCCAAACACCAAAACCCAGATTCTACTCAAGTGTGAGAAGGGATTTCAAGCATGGTTTCATGTTTCCTTTCCCAAGGCTCCCATGAAACCCAATTGCATTCAATCTCTTTTCCAAGATAATTGAACACTAAGCATTAAGAACGAAATTCCTTCTAGCAAATCAAAGAGAAGATGAAGAGAAGAAGAATTTCACTATTATCAATCCATCAAGTACAACAGAGCTCCCTCTCTTAATGAGAGGGAAGATAGCTACTCATAGCTCAAAAAGTACTCAAAAGTGAAGTGTAAAAGTGGATCTAAAACTGACTGCTTAACCCCTCCTTCTTCAGTACTCCTTGTGGGTATTTATACTACCAGTAAAATAAAAGAATTACAAAAGGGAAAAAGAAAAATTACATTTTTGGAGGGAAAAGAAGCTCAATAAGTGTGATCTCCCAGCTGGCGTGTGATTGGCGCTCTAGTGGCATGTCACGTGCCCTTCAATTTTAGCTTGGCGTGCCACGCCCAGCGTTCAAGTGGCACGCTCGTCTATTTAGCAACCTTGGCATGCCACGCCTTCGAGCTCAAGTGGCACGCCATAGTGGAATTCTTGTGTTGGCGTGCCACGCCTTCGAACTCAAGTGGCACACTGATGAGGGCAGAAATTGGCGAATTAAAAATTGTTAAAATATATACGTTGCAAGTATAGTTCTTAATTCGCTTCAATCAATTCCCCATCAAGTTAGGGAACTACTCACTCATTGTAAAGGTAAAATTCATAGCATATGAAAAGGAATTAAAGAAAGACATTGTAAATAAAAATTAAAATAGTCAATTAAAAATAAAAGTGATCCTTATATTAAATAATCCTTCTTCAGTACACCTTGGGGTATTTATACTACTCCTAGTAAAATAAAACAATTACAAAAGTGAAAAAAGAAAATTACATTTTTGGAGGGAAAAGAAGCTCAATAAGTGTGATCTCCCAGCTGGCGTGTGATTGGCGCTCTAGTGGCGTGTCACGTGCCCTTCAATTTTAGCTTGACGTGCCACGGCCAGCCCTTCAAGTGGCACGCTCGTCTCTTTAGCAACCTTGGCGTGCCACGCCTTCGAGCTCAAGTGGCACGCCATAGTGGAATTATTGTGTTGGCGTGCCACCCCTTCGAACTCAAGTGGCACGCCCTTCGTCTTTCTCACTTATCCTTGCCTCTAGAAACTTGAACTAGCGTGGCACGCCCAGGGTCTGGCGTGCCACGCCCCTTTATGAGTGAGTGGTTCCTCTGTTTGGCGTCACGAACTCAAGTGGCACGCCCTAATGCTTCTTTGCTCTCTGAATGGCACTGGTGTGCCATGCCTGGGATTCAAGTGGCACGCCCCATGTAATTGGCCTCCTTCATCCTCTCTGGAAACTTATACCAGCGTGCCACACCCAAAGGTTGGCGTGCCACGCCCATGATCTTGTCTTGGTTCCAGTAGTTGGCGTGCCACGCCTCAGCTTTCAAGTGGCACGCCATAGTGACATGCTTGGGTTGGCGTGCCACGCCTTCGATACCAAGTGGCACGCCATAGTGGAGGTTCTTCTTGGAATGGTGAGTTGGCATGCCACGCCCCTTGCTCAAGTGGCACGCCCATAGTAGTTGATGGGTCAGGCGTGCCACGCTCCTTTTGTGTTCTCCATTGTTGCTCTCTGGAACTTTGTACTAGCGTGCCACGCCAGGGACGCCCACATGCATGCTTGGACTTCTTCTCTGGACTTTAGTACTGGCGCCTAGCTCCGTGCATTTTTGTGGCGTTTGCTCCAAGTGGCATGCCAGTTTCACACGCCCAGCTTCTTGTTTGTCTTCTACCCATTTTTTATGCCTTTTTCACCTGAAATTCAGCACAACTCATCTCAAAGTAGTGTACCATAATATTCATCAAATAATGCATGAATTGTAATGATCAAATGAGATTTATGCTCTTTTATGGTCTTCTTTATGCAAGAAAGAAAGGTAGATGATGTAAGTCATCAAGGAGGAATCAAGTGAGATAACATAAGATGAGAAGACACCACATCCAACTCAAAACCTTAAGGTGTCAAGTTAATGGGTCTCTCATCTTATAAACTCCTCACTCTTCCTTGCTTTCTTTGATGTGGGACTAACTTCAATACTCCTCACACTTCAACACTAACATGATGCATGATTCCTTGAGATGCAAGGATATTAATGAAAGACTTGCTTAAGAAATTTATTCCCTTATTTGTCTGAACATGTTTGAGCCTTTGACCAGATTGATTCTCCATAAATAACTTACAATTTTGGAGTGCTTGTATTGATTGTGATTTGTTAATTATAAGAAATAAACATATAAATGATGCACTTTAGCCAAAGAACAAAATTCACGTATATGAGAATTAGTAGGAGTAAAATTAGTAGATAAGAAAGAATTATTCAAGACTAAACGAACAGTGAAAATAACATGTTTATGTCGTAATTCCACATTTATATTATGAAGAGATTGACTAGAAGATGTAAAAAAATATGAAGGAGCATATTTAGTAATTGAAACATCGAAGAAAAAGGTTGTAAATTTATCAAAACCTAACATAATCCACCTTCTTATCTTCCTTCTAAAATTGAAAGAAAAGGTTACAAATTTTCTTTTATTGGTGGCTCAATTTCGGTTAAGGAGAAAAAGAAAATTCTGTATGTCGATTGTTGTGGTCTTTAGAGAAGTATATGTCACTAAGCTAGCATCATTAATAATTTTTTAATGAATGCTAAAGAGAGTTAGTAGAACTTAATGTTTTTAACCCGCAATTAGTCAATATTGTTTAAAAATGTAGACTAAAAATATGTTGTTAGATTATTATTATTATAAATAAATTCAACTAATAGCTAAAAATACTGACAAAAAATAATAAATTCTGTTGTATGTCCTTTAATTTTTTTTCTTAATTTTTTTATGGAGTTAATGCTTGAGACAATAGTAAATTATTTAAAATATTTGAGATAAAAACAAAGTATTAAAATTAAAATTAAAACATAAATAATATTTTGTTCTATTTTTATTCTCATGTAATATTATATAGTTACACTCGGATAAACATATATTTATTCTTCTTAAAGACACATACACATATATAAAGAAATGGAGGAGGGTGGAAATGGGAGGTGTAAGGGTAACTATATACCCTTGTGCCTTAACCAACTATTGTGTCTTACCACATGTGCTAAATTCCTTAATAGTAAATTAAATTTTGTTATTTTGTAACATTAGCAGCTGCTATAACAAACAAATTTAAAGATAAATATAAGAAATAATTTTTCTAATAACTGAATATAATACTATTTCGTTTATCTGAGACAAAATATTTTATTGTATCATTTTTGGTGTACTAGACTAGTTGAATTTAAATATTTTACAAGTTACCATTATAAAATTGCTATTATTTCTTAATAAAACATTAACAAGTACAACTTCATAACCACATATACGCCGAAAACATATGAGTTGTACTATATATATAAGATAATAATTAAAACGACTAATCTAAAACTATATTTTGTATTCAAAATGCACGATAACATGATCTTAAACTATTTAGTACTCACAAACCACTATATCTCCGTATTTCATAGTGTTTATGATATTTAATTGTACAAAGAAAATTAATTATACATTACATCTTTATCTTTATTTGCCATATTTTTTAATTTGATATGTAATCGAAGTATGATCCTCCTAGCTTGTTTATTGTATAAAGATTTTCTCTTGCACATACCCTAAAGAAAATTGTGCTTTCTCTCCTCTCTGTCTTTTCTTGATCTCAATGCCCGATCTGTCTTATTAGCTTGTATCTGATAAATAAAATAATTCCCATCTTCCAAATTAAATACACGTCGTTTCCAGCACAGTTGGAATCTTCAGAGCTTACGAGATGTGGTTGGAGTTATTTATGTCAAAATGTTTTATTTAACATTTCTTTATTTGGATATTCGTGCCT
>NC_029785.2:30777490-30809601 GCF_000816755.2 Arachis ipaensis
ATATTAAGTTATTTTCATTGTTAATAATAATAATAATAATAATAATAATAATAATAATATGAAATTAATTATTAAGATGATAAATACGCTACACTTTAAATAAGAGGTATAAAATTTACAAATTATTTTCACGAATATACAGAAGAGAAGATATTCGTGTTGGTGATTAGAGAGTGCAAAACATGAATTCAAGTTCACCCTTTTCTTGGAGAATCATATCCTACACCAACTTTTCTATTTTTGGTTGGTTAACCAAGACTATCTTATTGATGGAAGATGAGGCCAACCACAAAATGGAGACTAGACTTTAAGAACTGGGCCTATTGGACCTTGAGGATTGTTGCTTCTTGTTCTTGATGGGACCAATCTAATAGGCCTCAAACTTGTCTCATTCTCTGGGCTTTTAGAGCTTGAAGTGATTAAAAAAGAAGTAAACAGAGTTACAAGATCTCTTGTACCAAAAAAAAAAAAAGTTTCAAGATCACAATTCAATAGATTTAAAAAAGGGCAACAAATAGTGTCATATGTTGTATCTAACGTATATTTCTTAACAGATAGAGAACAAACATATGTCACCAACGGCCAGCTGTCTAGCTAGCTAAGAAGATACGATCCCTTCATGTTCTTCGTGCTCCAGAATCTGAACTGTGTATGATCAAAGGTGTTAGTTATAACATCTCTTTCTTGTGATACATTTCACGCCTTTTGAGTGATCGCCAATCTTTTCTTCAACGTTGGCTGCCATGAGAGGTGGCTTTGTGAAGGACGGAGCGGCCCAGCCACATGGACCCAGGGAAGAACAATGAATGGAAGGGAAATTTGTAAAACCCGGTTAATTAATGACTAATTAACTCATAAATTAAAATATATTTTAAAAAGTGAGAAATGAGATTTTTATGGTTTAATATGATAGAGAAAATTAAAACGAGACTTTTGACACCAATTTTAAAGAAATCGATCCAATATTAGGTCGAACGGACCAAACCAGACTAACCGGATCCAAGTTGGGCCATGGCCCAGCCAAGCTTCTCTTAATTAAGAGAGCTAAGCTCTCTTCCTTCCCAAAACAACACACACGCAGAACTCAGAAAGGGAGAGGGGGAGAAACATAAACCCTTACTCCAATTTCAATTGATCACAACTTTTGATCTGGAGCTTCGATTGACGCACCGTTTACGACCACGCGACCGCGGCGTCGAGCTTTATAAAACCTATACAACTATTCTTGAGGTAAGCCACAAAATTTTCTTCGAATTTCAGTCCTTAGTTTCGAGTTTCATAGGCAAAAATATTGAGATTTTGAGCTCCTTTGTGTTGTAGGCTCAAATTAACTTGAGGAGAAGGCTTGTTCTTGCTCCCTTGATCATTGGGTAAGGTGAGATTCTCAAACCCTAGTGAAAATATTGAATTTGAGGTGTTAGGTATTGAGTTATTGTGTTTGGATGTGACATTGTGGCTTAGGCTTTGTATATATGTATATTGGAGCTTGATTGGTGGTTTTGGCAAGCCTTGGAGTGGAGCTTGTGCTTGGAAATCTGTTGGTGAAGCATTGAGACATTGAAAGTTGAGGAAAAGTGAATTTGAGAGTGTTCTGGGTGGAACGGGAATCGGCCAATGTATGGTTTCGGTTTCCTGTATCTAAAATGTAATGTAGTGTGAAAACTTAGGCTAGTGACCCATATGATAAGAATTGAATTTGTGATGATGATTGATTGGTTGTTGGAATTGTGGCATGATTATGTGGATATTGGTTTTTGGAGGTTTGATGAGATGTTGTATGCCTTAGTGTGTGTTTGATGGTTAGTGAAATGGAGTTATTTTTGGTATTATGTTGATAGTGAAATTGATGATGAAATTGTCATAAGAGATTGATAAAGTATTTTGTATATTGTGGAAATTCAAGATATTGAATGTGGTTGAAATTTGAATGTTGAATGTGTGTTGAGATTGAATTATTGAGTTATGATTGATGAAGGATGAGGATTAGTAGGTTGTGGATTGGATTGGGAAGTTGGAATATGATTGATGTTGGAATGGTTGAGTTTTGGTTGATTTTGAATGAGATTTGGAAGTGTATGTTTTGAAACTTGGGAGTTTACAAGTTTTGGTAAAAATAGAATTTTGATGAAATTCAACGGATCAAATCTTGAGCTATTATTTTCAGAATTTGATGAATTTTATATCAATTGAAAGATAATTTCATACGATTTAAAATGGTTTAAATTTGGGTGAAATCTGAATTTTGTGGAAGGAGATATAATCGTTGGAAGTTTGGGTCAAAGTTCTGAATTCTGCAAATTCTACAAAATTTGTGAGTTCTGGGTTGTGTGCGCCCGCACAGCCCTATGCGCGTGCACAACCTGTGGAATCTTGAGGCCTGTGCGCATGCACAACCCCGTGCGTACGCACAACCCGTGCGTACGCACAACCCGTGCGTACGCACAACCCGTGCGTACGCACAAGTGGAAATGAGGCTGCTGTTGGGAGCGCCAGCACGCTCTATCCGCGTACATGGCCAAGGGAGTTTTGCGAGCTGTGCATAAGCACAGCCCTGTGCGTACGCACACGTTGGGATTGGCACGCGGGTGGTGGCGCTAGCACACGTTGTGCGCGCGCCCCACCATGAAGATTTTGATTTCTGTGCTTACGCACTGACCTGTGCGTACACACACTTTTAAAAATACTTCTGGGCGTGCGCATGCACACTCCTATGCATACGCATGCGACTCGGTTCTTTTCTAAAGTTTTTGTTTTCAAGCTCTTCACATTCCCAATAAGCTCGTAACCTTCCGTGGTGTTATTTCACACTTATAAACCCCCAAATTTCATCCCTTAGATCTTGAATTGATATAGAATGCCTAGTGATTGAGAGGAAGCTAGGGAAGAGGGTAACTTGTGGATGAAGATAGGGAATATCATGAGAAGTTATGACTAGTGATGAGGTTAGGAGTTGTTGAGGAGGATGGTGGAGTGCTGTGTACATGAAATAAGCCGAATGGCTATGTATAAGATATGAGCTGAATGGTGGTGTATGTGATATGAGCCGAATGGCTGTATGTGATTTTAAGCTGGATGGCTGTGATAAATTGTAAATTATGGTTGAAAATGAAAATGTGAATGTTAATGATTATTGTATCTTGAGTTCTCTTTCTCGAAAGTGCGACCCTAGAGTGATGCTGGAAGGTGAGGATCCCATTCCTGGTTCCTCCTGGTATTGTAAAATCGCCCCCAGCGAGATGGTGAGAGGTTAGGATCCCCACCTCGGTTCCTTTTGGGCATATGAGAACGTACCCCCTAGGTAGATGCAAAGGTTGTGGTTTCGCCCCACTTGCTCCAGGTTGGTTAGTATAGAGACTCCCCGGGTCGACGCAAGGGTTGTGGTTTCGTCCCACTTGCCCCAGGTTACGATGAGTGATGATATAGTTGTAAGGAATGATTATGGAATGTGTATGGATGGATGTGAAATGATTATCTGAGATACGAGTTTCGCTTGATGAAAGCAGTGACTAGCCACCGCGTGCTCCAGGTTGAGACTCGATACTCTGCTTACCCTATGTCGTAAGTGTAGCCGGATACTGTGAAAGGTCCGGATGAGCTTGCCCCCGTGATAAACACCAAGAGTGGGTGTGGTATGATTATGATTATGATTATGATTATGATATGATTGAGAATTACTCGAGTTAGGGATCCACGACAGAGGGACCGTCTAATGGTTAGCTACCAAGACTTGTCGGGTTGGCTCTATAATTGACAGATGAGACTCATCAGCCACTAAGACAGGCATACATCATATGCATTATATGTGATTTGTTTGGATTGCCTAAGTGATTGCATAATTAAATGCTGCTTGAGTATCTGCTATATTTGAATCCTATTTGTAATTTCTCTGTATGTAATAACTGTGTTTGTTGCATTTGGTTCCGTGGGTGGTTGGGAGGTTCGGAAGAGTTGGAACGGGAAGTTTTAGATAGTTCTGAAGACCCTTAGCTAGTGGCCTATTCTTAATTTCATGGTTTAGTTATGTTTTAAGCTTTAATTATCTGTTGGAAGTTCTAGGATTGCCTTTGACTTTTCCAGGACATTACATGTTAGATATGTGGGCACTGTTACCATGCTGAGAACCTCCGGTTCTCACCCATGCGGGTTTTGTGGTTTTCAGATGCAGGACAGGCGACACCTCGCTGAAGCATGCTGGAAGCTTTTGATGTTGCGAAGATCTTTACCTTTTGGGTTATTTTGGTTATCTGTATTTTGCTTAGATACTTATTATCTCCACTTATTCTATATATGCTGTACAAATTCCTCTTAGAGGTGATTTTGGAGATTCAGGCTTTGTCACTCTGTATTTTGGGTTTTCTTTTGGGTTTTCCTATATATCTATATATGTATATACACTTATTCGCTCAGGCCGGTTTATCTTCGCGAGCCAAGTCTTGAGTTTTGTTATATGTATTTTGGAACTCTTGATATATTAACTCCTTAGCTTGTTCTATCTTGTGCTGTCTGCTTTATCGCTTCGTGAGGGTTACGCTTTTTCGATTTAACGGTTTTGTTTTATCCCTTTCTTCAAAGGCTCCTAGTTACAAACCTCTTTTTCACTATATTATATATTTAAATTTTTATTTTTAGAGGTCGTAGCACCTCGCCACTTCTGCTTTACATCCTAGGTGTAAAGCTTTGTGTGGTAGGGTGTTACATTATGGTATCAAAGCAGTTCGTTCCTATAGAGCCTAAGGGACGGACTGACTATGCTTCTGAGCATACTCTGAGTTGTGTTTATGTGCTATTTAGGATATCTTCCTGATATACATAGCATAAAGTTCATGAGCATGCATTTGGAACTTTGAAGCACTGGACTTGCGATATTGAGATTGATCACCTTGATATCAATTGTTTGGTGTGAACAGGAACCAAATGGCGCCTCGTGGATGCAGTCAGGGCCATAATCAGGGTCGAGGACAGAGAGGTAATGATGTGACCATACTGATAGGTAGCTTGACTAATGTCATGACCGCGATGGCGAGTGCTGTTGCTGCCATTGGCGCTGTGGCTGCTACGACTAGTCAAGCAAGGGGTAGAACGGGACAACAAGTTAGAGTTGGAAACGATAATGTGGATGAAAATGAAGGCAGAAATGATGTCCCGAGTACAGTGGCACTAGTGAAAGTAGTGAGTTATCTGGAGTTAACTAACACGGGTAAAACAGCAGGCGAAAGCTCAAGAAGGACCGGGCTGGCTAGGAGTGATTGCCGAGAATCTTTCGCAAGAAAAAGGGGAAAGAAGACGAAGATTGCACCAAGGGGCCGTTATGCCACTTCACGTTCTAAACGCTGAAATGATGACCGAAGGAACAACAACCGTCAGGGTCCGAATTTAGAAGGCAGATTAGTACTCAACTGGAAGACTTAAAGTGTTGGAGATGCAAGAAATACCATCCAAACAGACCATGCAGGGCCGGACTAGGTGTATGTTACAAGTGAGGTCGCCCTAGACATATGTCCTGGAATTGTCGACACAGGGAACACCGGGAGGGAGCCGAATTGGATTCTCAGACTCAAGGTAATTGCAAATTAGCAGTTGAGTCTTTAACTATCTTGCATACCATTGATATGTAACATTCATTCGTGATGCATGACAAGTTTTGTTAATAGTGAAGTCTAAGTTAGTGATTAGTCGACAACTATTAGATGTTGAGACGTAGCGATATTTAGTTAACTTAGAGGAGTGGCTAGGCTTTCGAAGGTTAAGAATCACAGCGACACAACGGAAGCGGGTTGGATTATACCTAAGGGATCGGAAGTATTGAGGACTGTGCGGAGTTATTGTTTGGAACCTAGTGACAGTGAACTACGAAGATGAGAAATGGAAAGGATTCAACCTTTAGTTGCTAATCGTTTGACAGGTGAGTGAAGATGAAACCAAATCACTATTGTGAGAGAGTTTCCGAGACAATCCTGAAGGTGTACCAGAATCCCTATCTCAGAGGGAAAGCGAGTTTGCGATAGACCTAGTGTCGGGAGCCGGATTAGTTTTGATTGGACCGTAACTGCAGACACCATTATAATCGGTAGAACCTAGAATCGAGTTGAAGGGAGTATTAGAAGAGAACGGCGGAAAGATTTGTGCGAGAGGGATTGCGTCAATGCTTCTTCACAACCCGACCTAGCCTTTCTTTTGAGACTTACATTGAAAATTCTACTTCGAATTTCTTCTTGAATCTTCAACGAATTATCAAACAGAAGACTTTCAATAATTAACTTATCACAATTCACTATAGCAACTGTTCCGAGGGTTACCTGAAACTGGAGGTCGATCCCGGTTGAGATCTTCTGTACGGGTCGGTGCCGACGTGTTTGGCTGGTGAGTGGCGGCCGGAGTTGTCGTGTCTGACTTGTTGGACTGACTGCACTGCTGATCCTTGGTCACCGAAGGGTGGGGGGAACCTGCAAGAGACTCCGATGCTTAAGTTAGCATGGGTATTAAACAGGTTTTATGTAGAATCAGAGTATGAGTTATACCTGGGTGCTCCAGTGTATTTATAATGATGAGGAGTGACCTTTTTAGATAAGATAAGTTAGTTATCTTATCTTATCTTTGGGTGAGGTCAGCTTATCTTCCATGGAACCGCCCTTATCTCTGTAGGCGTGGGCGGCCTCTGGATCTGGGTCGTATTCCTTGAGTTGGACCCTTCTCTTGGCTTTCCTGTCGATTTGGCCGAGTTCTTCGTAAAGAAGTCGGTCCGCTTGACCTAAGAGAGGTCGGTCGCTTTGCTACTGAACATCCCGGTTTGGACAGCTCGACCCAGGGTATGAACAGTGCCCCTGCTTGAGCTCGGTCTTTTTTTGTTTTGGGGGCGAGTTCTTGACTTTGGTCCTTCTCTAATGAAGCCGAACTCAAGCATTTCGTTGATTCCTTTATAGCGGCTTTTGAATGTAGAACGTTTTCCTCTAAAGGCGCGCGCTTTTCGTTGATTCCTTTATAGCGGCTTTTGAATGTAGAACATTTTCCTCTAAAGGCACGCGCTTTTATATCAGCACTTTGGGAACGTGTGAGCGTTTAATACTTTCATTAATTAGTATTAATTGCCCCATTTTTCTTTGGTTCTTTATTTTGATTTTTGAAAACCCAGAAACGGTTTCTCTTTTTCGCTCTTTTTGTAACTTCTTCGTAATTTCTTCTCGCTCTTTGTCTTTCGCCCACATTTCTGCTTTTCTTGCGTTGCGGCATCACTCAGCGATTTTCTGGGCAGCTTTCATTTTTACGTCTCCTTTTTCCCTTGAAGCTTCTTCCTTCTTCAGGTTAGTTCTTCTTTTTCTTTCGTTGCTTTGGCTTTGTGATGAAGTTTTGATTTTGCTTTAGAGAAAGTTTGGATCTTTCTATTTTTGTCGCGCCTAATTGTTGTTGAAATGTGTGTTCTAGGAGTTTCTTTATCTTCTGCATGATCCTTTTTGCCTTTCCTGTTGCTTGATGCTTTTTAGGGCTTTGCATGTTCTGTTGTTTTTGTCTGATACCAATACCTAGAAAATCTGCATCTTTTCCTCGCTTTGTTTGAAGATTGCTTTTTTATCTGATTCTGAAAATGGTTGCGCCTTTGATGGTTTCTACTTGGCGTGCCTTGATGTTTGGGGATGCATGCTTTTTTGCTGGTAGACCGTGAGGCAATGATTTTGATGACTTTTTGTGTTTTTCTTTGATGAAAAATGCCATCTGTTTGCAGTCTTCTTTTCTTGTTTGAGAGGTGCTGGGGTGCGAGCTATAGATTTTTCCTGAAAACCTTGCTTTGTTACTGCCTCCAAAGGATGCCTCGAGACTTTGGTTTGAGTCTTGGGGTTTTCCTTTTCTGTTTGTTCGCCTGTATCAGTTTGATCGAGTTGTTTTATCCCTCGTTCGAGATATTTTTAGTAATCCCATCTCTTTTTCTTATTGTAGGATTAGTTGGCCTCATGTCTTCTCGCAATAACATTGTAGAGATGTCTTCCAGAGTTCCCAAGGGGATGTCCGATTGGCTGGACTCCCTTGTTTTGTTGTGTGTTTCTGTTGTGGATGCTGAATTTTGCACAGAACTGAGGAAGCGCCATAGGATTTGTGGTAACAGTGCTCGTGAGGAGGATTATGAGCTTGTTGCTCCTGACTCTGATGAGAGAGTTTGTTTTCCAACTTCTGTTGAGAGGGAGCGTCCCTTCTTTTATGCCTATGAATACTTTTTCAGTCAGTTGAACGTTACTTTTCCTTTTACTGCTTTTGAGACCGACCTATTGTGGTCGTGTAATATTGCCCCATCCCAGCTTCACCCCAATTCCTGGGGTTTTATCAAAATTTTTCAGCTACTTTGCCAAGAGTTAGGTGTAACACCTTCTCAGGCTCTCTTCCTTTATCTGTTTATTTCTGCCAAGCCTGGTGGCTCTTCGAAAAAGAAAGCTTCCTGGGTTTCTTTCAGGTCTGCCCAGGGCAATAAAGTGTTTGCTATGTATGATGAGTCCTTTAAGGATTTCAAGAATTACTTCTTTAAAGTTCGTGCTGTCGAGGGGGCCCGCCCCTTTTTTCTTGATGAAAATGATGAGCCTTTTTTCCCTCTAGAGTGGCAGAAGGATGTGAGAGTGTCTCGCTATACCTGGGAGATGCTTGACGATGTTGAGCGTGCCTTTGTTGTTGTTCTTGAGGATTTATGGGGAGAACCACCCTATCTTGATACAAAAAGGTTTTTGAATGACCCATCCCTGGTCCGGGCTGTTTTGGGTATTTGCCTGACTTGTTTCTATGCTTGTTTCTTAGTTTGGCTTCCTCATCTTGTGATTGTAACCCTTTACTGTGGCTAATTTTGTATTTGCAGAGATGTCAAAAAATAATGATTCCATGAAGGCCTTCAAAAGGGCAAAGAAGGCAACTGCTGCTCAGAATATCTCGGCCAAGGCGGCCGGGGAGGGATCTTCCCAAGTGCAAGTGAAGCCGCCTGTGCCGAGTTCTCCTGGACCGAGGAAGGTGATCCCTACTCCTCGGGTTCGTCTAGCTGACCCTCCACCGACTTCTGTCTCTAGTTCTGGTGCTCCTCCCAACAAGAAACAAAAAACAGCTGAGCCTTTCAACCTTGATGCTCCTGACTTTAATGCAATTGAATTTGTGGATCAGCAAATTGGTCCCTACGGTGCCCTTCCTATGGACGATGTGTCGCTCCTTCGTCATCTGGACTTTATAACTCGAAGTAGTGTTAGAATGGCATATATGGGGGCTGCCCTATACTGGACTGCTCAAAATCTTCCTCTCCATGCCACCAAAGCCTTTATGGAGGAGGCTAAACAGGAGTTTGATCGGATGAAGGGCCTGAAGGAGGAGCTTGAAGTAAAGGTAGCCAAGTTGGAGAAGGATATGGAGAACGAGAAGGCGAGTTCACTTTCTCTGGAGGCCTCTGTGAGGCTGGCCGAGGACACAACGCTGATGCATAAGGACAGCTATGTCACATCCTATCGGGAGGGGATGCGTCTAAAGGAGGAGTTGGAGAACGCCCGGGCTGATTACTCCGAGCTCCAGGGTCATCTTGTTGGCAGCGTAACTGCTGCCTATGAGAACCTGAAAGAGCAAGTTCAGATTATTGCTCCCGAGGCCGACCTTACTCTCTTCAGCCTGGATAATGTTGTTAGGGATGGTAAGATTGTCCCTGATGACGAGGATGATGATGATGTCGAACCCTTCCCTGTGTCTTCTGCCAAGGTGTCAGCTCCTACTGTTCCTCCTGCCGAGGTCGGCCCTCCCGCTTCTGATCCTGACTGCCAGATCTTAAACCGGGATGATGGTACTGTGGATGCTGTTCCTCTCCAGGCTCGCCCTCCTTCTCCTCAGGCTGATGCCGCTAAAAAGTCTTCTAATCTTTAGCTGATTTATTTTGGATATTTGTGTAGTTGGCCCGGCTTCTGGGCTTTAAAACTCTTTATTTCGTGGGTGGTTTATTTTGCTAGCACTCTTTCTGGTTGCTTGTTTAGCAACCAATTATTTTGAAAAACACAACGAGTAGCTTCTAAGCTTTTGGGTCTGATCCTGAAGCTTTGTTATTTTATGTCATGCTTGCTTGCGCCTGTCTTAGCTTCTTTATATGTTTCGAGAATGTTGAAGCCTTGTTGCTCAGCCTCTTTGAACTGCTTTGTACTTGGAGGTTGTAGATGCGTGGATCCAATTAGCAATCCATGACCGACTTCTTTGTCCTTTTCCAAGTAGTTGATCGACGTCGTCATGTCGATCTTTTCTCGGTTATTTTTAGTAATCTTCTTTTTTGGACCTTAGTCAGGTCTCTTTCAGGGATTACTTTTATAACTTGTTTGTTGTAGGAGACTGACTTCGTTATGTCGATCTCTTCTAAGTTATTTTTGTAATCCTCTTTCTTGGATCTTTGTCAGATCTCTTTCAGGGATTACTTTTATAACTTGTTTGTTGTAGGAGACCGACTTCGTTATGTCGCTCTCTTTTGAGTTATTTTTGTAATCCTCTTTCTTGGATCTTTGTCCGATCTCTTTCAGGGATTACTTTTATAACTTGTTTGTAGGAGGTCGACTTCTTTGCGTCGTCCTCTTTCTAAGTTATTTTTGTAGTCCTCTTTTTTGGACCTTTGTCAGGTCTCTTTCAGGGGCTACTTTTATAACTTTTCATTTTGGGCTGACTTTGTCATGTCGGGCCCCTCTAAGTTAAAGTAATCCTCTTTAATAGGGTTGGCCATACCTCTTTCCAGGGTTTACTTATAACTTGGGTTGACTTGGTCCGACTTCTTAACGTCGACCAGTCTTTAAGTTATTATTTAGCAATCCATAAGACCTCGTCAGGTTCTTTTTCCGGATCACTTTTGATAACTTCTTACATTATTCTGTGTTCATCTTTGCCGATTTGTAGAAGGTGGTTGCTATCTTTAGATCGTCTTTTAGATGAATCGCGTTTTCACCTTTATCGGACGATTGTCTTTATCGTGATTGTGCAGTGAAATTGTTTTTCACTTTATGCCGATCTGTTGGTTTATAATCGGACGATGAATGCTTCAGATTAATGCATCTTGGAAACTTGTAGAATATCTAAAATATATTTTATTCAAAGGAAGGTGCAAATATATATATGTGGGAATTTTTCATCCCTTTATGTCGGATAGTGTCTGAGTCTCTACTTGGTGCCTCATTAAAAAACCTTTTCAGGAAAAAGAGTGCAGCCAATAGTGAGATCTTTTATCTTTTCTAGCTGTAGTACCTTCTTAGGTTGCAGGCATGCCATGATCTGGGAAGCTCTCATCCATCGAGTTCGGACAGTCTGTAGTAGCCATTCCCAAGTACTTCTACAACTCGGTAGGGTCCTTTCCAGTTTGCTGCCAATTTTCCTTCTCCTGGTCAAGTTGTTCCAATATCATTTCGGATTAGGATGAGATCATTCTCCACGAAACTTCTCGGCACTACCCATTGATTATATCTGGAAGCCATTCGACGTTTTAGTGCTTCTTTTCTGATTCGAGATCTTTCTTGGATTTCAGGTAGTAGGTCGAGCTCTTCCTTTTGAAGTTGGGAGTTTGCTTCCTCATTGTAATGAACCACTCTAGGCGATCCTTCCTCAATCTCTACTGGGATCATTGCTTCTATTTCGTATGCTAACCGGAAGGGGATTCCTTTGTGGTGGAGTGTGGCGTCGTTTGATACGCCCATAGAACTTGTGGAAGCTCTTCTGCCCAGGCTCCCTTTGCGTCTTGTAATCTCCGTTTTAACCCGGCCAATATGACTTTGTTGGCAGCTTCGACCTATCTATTGGCTTGCGGATGTTCCACGGAGGTGTACTAGTGCTTTATGTTCAAGTCGGCTACTAATTTTCTGAAGCCTGCATCCATGAATTGAGTGCCATTGTCTGTGGTGATGGAGTGTGGAACCCTGAACCTTGTGACAATGTTTCTATATAGGAATTTCCGGTTTCTTTGAGCAGTGGCGTTGGCTAGGGGCTCTGCCTCGATCCACTTTTTAAAATAGTCTACCCCTACTATGAGGAATTTAACTTGTCCTGATCCCTGGGGGAAGGGTCCGAGAAGATCAAGTCCCCATTTTGCAAACGACCAAGGCGAAGTTATGCTGATAAGCTCTTCTGGCGGGGCGATGTGAAAGTTGGCATGTTTTTGACATGGTGGACATGTCTTTACAAATTCTGTAGCTTCTTTCTGTAGAGTTGGCCAATAAAATCCCGCCTGGAGTACTTTTTTGGCGAGTGCTCGTGCTCCAAGATGATTGCCACAAATGTCGCCGTGTACTTCTTCTAGCACTTCCCTTGTGTTGGAGGTCGGCACGCATTTTAGTAATGGTATTGAGATCCCTCTTTTGTACAGGATGTTGTTTATGATAGTGTAGTACTGTGCCTCCCTTTTTAACCTCTTTGCCTCCTTTTCTTCTGTGGGGAGTGTTTCTGCTTTGAGGTAGTTAATTATGGGGGTCATCCATCCTTGGTCCTGACTTGTTATGGCTAGGACTTTTTTCTCTTTCGAGATTGACGGGTTCTGTAGCATTTCCTGGATGAGGCTTCTATTGTTGCCCCCTGGTTTGTGCTGGCTAGTTTCGAGAGTCCGTCAGCTCGGGCATTTTGTTCGCGGGGTATGTGGCAGATCTTATATTCCCCGAGTTGTCCGAGCTGTTCCTTGGTTTTATCCAAATACTTTTTCATGGTGGGATCTTTGGCTTGGTAGCTCCCTGTTATCTGTGAGGTGACTACTTGTGAATCGCTGTAAATGTTGAGTTTTTGAGCTCCAACCTCTTTAGCCAGCTTTAAACCAGCTAATAACGCTTCATATTCCGCCTGGTTGTTTAAGGCCGGGAACCCAAACTTGAGGGAGAGCTCAACTTGGGTTCCTTTGTTGCTTTCTATTATCACACCTGTGCCGCTTCTAGTCTTATTTGAAGAACCGTCCACATAGAGATTCCATTCTGTGGGGATTTCCAGGGCATCTGTGAATTCTGCGATAAAGTCGGCCAGATACTGTGATTTGATGGCCGTCCGAGCTTCATATTGGAGGTCAAACTCGGATAACTCGATTGCCCATTGTAAAATTCTACTTGCTAAATCTGTTTTCTGCAATATTCCTTTTATGGGTTGGTTAGTTCGAACCTTACTGGTGTGAGCCTGGAAGTACGGGCGAAGTCGTCGAGATGTTAGAATGAGAGTATAGGAAAACTTTTCTATCTTCTGGTAGTTCAACTCGGATCCCTGTAGCGCTTTACTAATGAAGTAGACGGGTTGTTGCCCACTTTCGTCTTCTCTGACTAGTGCTGAGGCTATTGTCCGGCTTCCTACTGCGAGATATAATATGAGCGGTTTTCCTTTTCGTGGCCGAGATAGGATAGGTGGCCATCCTAAGAATTCCTTGAAGTCTTGGAAAGCTTGTTCACATTCTGTTGTCCATTCGAATTGCTTTCCCTTCTTTAAAGTAGCATAGAAGGGGAGAAATCTTATCGCTGATCCTGATAAGAACCTGGATAGGGCGGCCAATCTCCCGTTGAGTTGCTGTACTTCTTTGACACAGGTTGGGCTCTTCATGTTGAGTATGGCTTGACATTTATCCGGATTTGCTTCAATTCCTCTTTGTGTGAGCATGAAACCTAAGAATTTGCCCGCTTCTACTGCAAAGGTGCATTTTGCGGGATTGAGTCGCATGTCATGCTTCCTTATAGTGTCGAACACTTGAGCCAGGTCGGACAATAATGTCTCTTTGCTTTGTATCTTTATCAACATGTCGTCCACATAGACTTCCATGATTTTTCTGATGTGATCTGAGAAGACTTTATTCATTAGCCTTTGATAAGTGGCTCCCGCATTCTTGAGACCGAAAGGCATCACAATGTAGCAGTAATTCACTTTCGGCGTTAAAAATGAGGTCTTTTCTTGATCTGGTGGATACATGGGGATTTGGTTGTATCCCGAGTATGCGTCCATAAACGAGAGGTATCTATATCCGGAGGAAGCATCTACCAGAGCGTCGATACTTGGGAGTGGGTAAGGATCCTTTGGGCAGGCTTTGTTGAGATCGGTGTAATCGGTGCACATTCGCCACTTCCCATTTGATTTTCTCACCAAGACGATGTTGGCTAGCCATAGTGGGTACTTGACTTCTCTTATGAATCCTGCCTCCAGTAATGCTTGTACCTGTTCTTCCACAGCTTGGGATCGTTCTGGCCCAAGTTTTCTTCGTCTTTGCTGTACCGGCCGAGATCCTGGATAGACCGCCAACTTGTGGCACATTAGCTTGGGGTCTATGCCTGGCATGTCTGCAGCTTTCCATGCGAAGAGATCGACGTTATCTCGTAAGAATTGTACCAGTAATTCTTTTGAGTCTCCTCTCAGGATCATGCCGATATTAGTCGTTTTGTTCGAGGTGTCTCCGATCTGAACCTTCTCTATCTCACCTTCTGGCTGCGGACGGAGTTCTTCTCGTGTCTGAACTCCGCCAAGCTCAATTGTATGAAACTCTTCTCCTCTGCCTCTGAGGTTTAGACTTTCGTTATAACAGCGGCGTGCCATCTTTTGATCTGCTTTTATTGTGGCTATCCCCTCTGTAGTTGGGAATTTCATGCATAGATGTGGAGTCGAGACTATTGCGCCGAGTTGATTTAGTGTTTTCCGACCTATTAGAGCATTGTAGGATGAACTCATGTCGACCACAATGTAGTCTATTTTGAGTGTCCTGGATTGGTTCCCTTTTTCGAAGGTTATAGGTAGTGACACGTATCCCAGTGGTTGTACCGGGGTATCTCCCAGTCCGAACAGACTATTCGGGTATGCCCTAAGCTCCTTGTCTTCTAGGCCGAGCTTGTCGAAGGCAGTTTTGAATAAGATGTCGGCGGAGCTCCCTTGGTCTATTAACGTGCGGTGAAGATTGGCGTTTGCCAGTATGATGGTGATGACCATGGGGTCGTCGTGTCCCGAGATGATACCGGATGCGTCCTCTTTAGTGAATGTGATTGCAGGGATGTTGGGTGCTTCCTCCTTTCCCTCGACATGATATACTTCTTTGAGATATCTTTTGCAAGATGATTTGGAGATTCCTCCCCCTGCGAATCCGCCGTGTATCATGTGGACGTGTCTTTCCGGTGTACGAGGTGATAGCGCGGTTCGTTCGATATCTTCGTCCCTTCGTCTCTTTCTTTGGCCATCATCTCGGGTGGCTAGAAACCGATCTAGTTTTCCTTCCCTCACCAATTTTTCTATGATGTTCTTTAGATCGAAGCACTCGTTGGTGGAGTGCCCTCGCACTCAATGATATTCGCAATATTCATTCCGGTTTCCTCCTCCTCTTTTGCCTTTGAGTGACCGAGCTGGGGGTATTTTCTTCGTATGGCAGACTTCTTTGTATACGTCAACTAGGGATGCCCTGAGAGGGGGTGTAATTGTGGTATTTTTTGATTTTCTCCCCTTGTCGATCTTCTTTCCTTTTGGATTTCTTGTCTTTATCTCGGCAGGGGACCCCGGATTTTGAGGTTTCTCCCAACCGAGCGTTTTCTTCCATGTTGATGTATTTTTCTGCTCGCTCCTGCACTTCGTCTAAGGAGGTAGGATACTTTTTTGATATGGATTGGCTAAAAAGTCCTTCTCGTAGGTCATTGATGAGTCCCATGATGGCGGCCTCTGTTGGAAAGCTTTGTATGTCCATGCATGTTTTGTTGAATCTTTCCATGTAGTTGCGGAGGCTCTCCCGATCTCCTTGATCCCCAGTAAACTGGGGGCGTGCTTGGCCTTATCTTTCTGGATGGAGAATCTGGCTAGGAAGTTTTTGGCTAGGTCATCAAAATTTGAGATGGACTTTGGAGGTAGGTTGTCGAACCATCTGATTGCTGTCTTCGTGAGAGTTGTTGGAAAAGCTTTGCAGCGAACGGCATCTGAGGCGTCGGTGAGGTACATTCTGCTTCTGAAATTGCTGAAATGATGGTTGAGATCTGTGGTGCCATCATACAAAGTCATATCCGGGAGTTTGAAGTCTTTTGGAATTTTGGTTTTCATGATTTCCATGGTGAATGGATCTTGCTCTTTGCGTGAATTTTCCTCAGGAGTGGTCCCAGGAGCTTTTGATTTGAGATCGGCTTCTAGTTGCGGTAGTTTATCTTCCAATTCTCGACGCCGCCGTACCTCTCTTTGTAGATCCTTTCCGACCTCTCGTTGTTGTTGGGTTTCTTTTTCAAGTTGCTTTAAACGGTCTTGAAGTGCTTCTATTACCCCTGGATTTGATGAATTTTTGTCCCCGTTGGATTCCGGAGTATCCTTTAGCGTAGTGTTCGCGCTCTTGTGCGGTGTTCTATTTTCCATATCTGAATCGTGGTCGTTGTCATGACCGTCCGCGATGGTGTTGGGATGACTTCCAGGTTCCCTGGCAACGGCGCGAATGTTCCGAGGGTTACCTGAAACTGGAGGTTGATCTCGGTTGAGATCTTATGTACGGGTCGGTGCCGATGTGTCTGGCTGGTGAGTGTCGGCCGGAGTTGTCATGTCCGACTTGTTGGACTGACTGCACTGCTGATCCTTGGTCACCGAAGGGTAGGGGGTACCTGCAAGAGACTCCGATGCTTAAGTTAGCATGGGTATTAAACAGGTTTTATGTAGAATCAGAGTATGAGTTATACTTGGGTGCTCCAGTGTATTTAAATGATAAGGAGTGACCTTTTTAGAAAAGATAAGTTAGTTATCTTATCTTATCTTTGGGTGAGGTCAGCTTATCTTCCATGGAACCGCCCTTATCTCTATAGGCATGGGCGGCCTCTGGATCTGGGTCGTATTCCTTGAGTTGGACCCTTCTTTGGGCTTTCCTGTTGATTTGGCCGAGTTCTTCGTAAAGAAGTCGGTCTGCTTGACCTAAGAGAGGTCGGTCGCTTTGCTACTGAACATCCCGGTTTGGACAGCTCGACCCAGGATATGAACAACAACCAATCACAATATCAACTTTGTTAAATCGTTCATGTACCATGGTGACAACCCAATTTAGCAATCCAAATGTTCTCATAATCATTGCTCAAGCTCATTTCAATATCATAGTCGACTATCCGGTATCACTCTCATTCCTAATCATTAGTCACACAAAACATCTGTGGATTATTGCAAATATTTCACAAGCTTCTTGGCATTCTTGATGAATTGATCCTCCTTCCAATGCTGCCTTTTACTTATATGAGTCTCATTTTTCTAGATTGAGCCTGAACTTATCTTGGTATAATCATCTAAATCCTTGAATCTTAGGGGCGTGTTACGAGCGGAGTTGATCTTTTTGCAAACTTGTGTTCTCTTTGACATTAGCTGAGACTTGCTTAATTTGATGTGTCTTGTTCTCCCTATCATGGTTTTAATTTGAACCTTTTCTCTTGAGATGCATCTTGAATTCTTCTCCTTGTGTATTTCGTTATTCACACTTTTGTTTAATTACTATACAAGACATCTTTGTGACTTCTCGCGAATGCCGTTCGTATTGATCGTTCATCTTTCAAGCTTAACATCTGTTTAAGAATTAGTTCAAACCTAAATTAGTATCACGTATAACCTTTAGTGGTAGCCGTTGAGATATTGGTCCCTTAGAGCAAGACCCTTGAACGTGGGAGATGAAGCATGCATGTGTGCGATATCAAGAGGAATTTTGGAGCCTAAATTCTTGCCGACCGTATTGCCTGAAGTTACATTGACACGCTAGGGTGCACCGTGTGTGTGGATGCTTGAAGGTGAAGAAAACTTTTGAATCTTGAGAGGAAGATTGATATTGGTACCAATACTCGCGACACTTGAACCTAATAAATCCTTTGAAACTGCTGTGGTGCAACATCGAAGGGGTTTTGGATGCACGTGGAGGCAACATCGTAAAGTGGTAACAAGCGTCCTCAGTAAGAAGACTCTGAGTGTTGTTGGAGAACGATTAAGGAGAAGGAAACGTTAAGTAAGGTTGTAGTCTAAAGCTGGATGTCGAGGCAGCAGCTAGAGATATCAGACTGAATCGGTTGCGAATTTCAAGGAGTTGTAAGGCCGAGAGTTTGAGATGTGCAGTAAGAGGGTAAAGAGCTACTAAGAATTTTGAAGCATGTTGAACAAGGGAATCAAGCATCTTAGGTTCTAAATTAATAACCAAAAACGATGAAGAAAGAGTAAGGGGAAATCGAGTTAAGGTTCTAACTGTGCAAGCTGACCAAAAGTTATGTAGACAAACAGAGTGAGCCTAGAAAGTTTAAAAGAGAAAGCTGCGTATTATTGGAGACTACTTCGGCGACCGGTAAGAGAAGAGCGATGGATCTAAAGGAATTTAATTCGAGGATGATGGGCCGTCTGGGGTGCTAGAACAATTTGAATCAGTTCAATTTAAAAAGGGTATGAAGCATCAAGTAATCCCAATCAGGATTGATGACGTAAACGTAAGGAACTCTGAGAAAAAGAAACCTTACTGGAGAGGTGACTTGGAAATCAAGTCAGGATGGAGAAGCACACCGAAGAGCTTGAATTAGCAATGGGGACAAACTACCTGCACCTATTTGCAGGTAACTAAATTCAAATTTTGTGGGCAAAATTCCTATTGAGGTGGGTAGAATGTAAAACCCGGTTAATTAATAACTAATTAACCCATAAATTAAAATATATTCTAGAAATGTGAGAAATGAGATTTTTATGGTTTAATATGATAGAAAAAATTAAAATGAGTATTTTGACACTAATTTTAAAGAAATCAGTCTAAGATTGGGCCGAACGGGCCAAACCGGGCCAACTGGACCCAAGTTGGGCCCATGGCCCAGCCAAGCTTCTCTTAATTAAGAGAGTTCAGCTCTCTTCCTTCCCAAAACAACACACACACAGAACTCAAAGAAAGGGAGAGGGGGAGAAACATAAACCCTTGCTCCAGGTTGAGACTCGATACTCTGCTGACCCTATGTCGTAAGTGTGGCCGGACACTGAAAAGTCCGGATGAGCTCGCCCCCGTGATAAACACCAAGAGTGGGTCTGGTATGATTATGATTATGATTATGATTATGAATATGATATGATTGAGAATTACTCGAGTTAGGGATGCACGACAGAGGGACCGTCCAATGGTTAGCTACCAAGACTTGTCGGGTTGGCTCTATAACCGACAGATGAGACTCATCAGCCACTAGGACAGGCATACATCATATGCATTATATGTGATTTGTTTGGATTGCCTAAGTGATTGCATAATTAAATGCTACTTGAGTATTTGCTATATTTGAATTATATTTGTAATTTCTCTGTATGTAATAACTGTGTTTGTTGCATTTGGTTCCGTGGGTGGTTGGGAGGTTCGGAGGAGTTGGAATGGGGAGTTTTAGATAGTTCTGAAGACCCTTAGCTAGTGGCCTATTCTTAATTTCATGGTTTAGTTATGTTTTAAGCTTTAATTATTTGTTGGAAGTTCTAGGATTGCCTTCGGCTTTCCCAGGACATTACATGTTAGATGTGTGGGCACTGTTACCATGCTGAGAACCTCCGATTCTCACCCATGCGGGTTTTGTGGTTTTCAGATGCAGGACAGGCGACACCTCGCTGAAGCATGCTGGAAGCTTCTGATGTTGCGAAGATCTTTACCTTTTGGGTTATTTTGGTTATCTGTATTTTTCTTAGATACTTATTATCTCCACTTATTCTGTATATGCTGTACAAATTCCTCTTAGAGGTAATTTTGGAGATTCAAGCTTTGTCACTCTGTATTTTGGGTTTTCTTTGACGTTTTTCTATATATCTATATATGTATATACACTTATTCGCTCGGGCCGATTTATCTTTACGAGCCGAGTCTTGAGTTTTGTTATATGTATTTTGGAACTCTTGATATATTAACTCCTTAGCTTGTTCTATCTTGCGCTGTCTGCTTTATCGCTTCGTGAGCGTTACGCTTTTTGATTTAACGGTTTTGTTTTATCCTTTTCTTCAAAGGCTCCTAGTTATAAACATCTTTTCACTATATTATATATTTAAATTTTTATTTTTAGAGGTCGTAGCACCTTGCCACCTCTGCTTTACATCCTAGGTGTAAAGCTCTGTGTGGTAGGGTGTTACAAAACTACTGCACCCAAATAGCAAAAAAGTCAGAAAGTCTTTTGGATAACAGTAATTTATAGGAGAGGAAGCTCTAGTCCCAAGGATAGAGGAATGGATGAAAGAAGGCGAAACTGCACAGAAAAATACTACAGAAGTAGTTATCGAAGAGGCCAATAGAAGTGGGAGAGCACCCGAAACAGGGGGACCCTCAAGGAATGGTCGTTTGCCCAAGCAATAAAGTCAGGAAAATCTAAGGAGAATGTAAATCGACCTGTGGAGATCACTATGGAAAAGAAAAAGAGGAGCGACGAGGACCAGGAAGAAGAGGTGCAGGAAGTCGGAGAAAACCGCTGAAGGGCTTTTCAACTTGGTAATCACAGATGAGGTCAAAGCCGATCTAAGGAAAGACTGGTGGGACTCCTTGATAGTCAAGTTGTTAGGCAGGAAGATTTCTCTGCTTGTGCTAAAAAAGAGATTAGAGGTGATGTGGGATAAAATGGGAAGCATTGATGTAATAGATATAGGTAATGATTTCTTCCTAGTTCATTTTTACAATTTCGAGGATCTTGATTTTGTATTAATGGAAGGACCATGGAAGGTATTGGACCATTATCTAGCCATCCAGCTATGGAAACTTGATTTCAATCCTTATAATACTCATATAGAGACCATTGTAGCCTGGATTTGCCTACCAGGCCTTGCAATCGAATATTACAACCGCATGATACTAGAGAAAATTGGCAATATTGTTGGGAAAACCCTTAAAGTTAACACCAACACATCTCAAATTTCCAGGTAAATTCGCAAAGATTTGCACTGAAGTTGATCTGCAAAAACCACTTATTTCCAAATACCTTATCAATGGGCTGTCTCACATTGTAGAATTTGAAGGGCTGCACCAAGTGTGCTTTGCTTGTGGCAGAGTGGGGCATGAAAAAAAAAACTGCCCGAAAGTGAAGAAAACTATGACAAACTAAGGAAGTATGGTGGAGAATCTAAGAGCAGAAGAGATCAAAACAGAGAAAAATACCATTAACGATGACAATAGCACGTCTGAGAAAGAGAAAGGTAAAGGGGTAATAGTGGAAACACAAGATCCCTATGGCCTCTAGATGCTTGTGCAACGTACAACACGTGGCAAAAAGAACAACAACGCAAGAGAAGGTACAAGTAATGGAGTGCCAGCAAAAGGCAAAGAGCAGAGGATCGTGGAGACAATAGCACCTCCCTCCAGGTTTGCTGCACTGCAAATGGATGAAGGCAATGAAGGTTTCATACATATTAAGGAAAAAGACAAAATTAATGAAGGACAAACAGAAACTACCAGGCCTCAAGGGGGAAAAAAATGATGAAAAAGGGGAGAAAAGAATGACTCAAAAGAAAAACAAACACAGAACCCTACCTATAAAACACAAAACCCGAATAAGCCCACAAATAAAAACAACTTGCGAAATAAACCAAGACCTAGCCATTTTGGGTCCGTCGCCCAAAAAACCCAAGAAGAAAACAAAAATATGATAACCATCCAACAACAACAGCCCATATCTCAACCCAAAAATGCAATAATAACCAGCCCATAACTCTTGTACACCACACCCACCCCATCGACAGTAACACCCAGAACTAGAACTCACAACTTGAATCCCAACCTCACCACTTCAAAGAAAATTGGACTGAAATGGAGAGTGATACCTCACCACAATCGTCAGAAGTGGTGGAATCAACCCTGGACGGAATGAATTTGGATAAACCCCCAGATCTAACATCCCAAGGATTTGAATCAATAGATTTAGAGGTTGTTATAGAAGCCATGAAAAAATTTGAGCAGGAAAATGGCAACAATGGAGCCTTGATCAAGGACAGCCATACTGATTTAGGGGATGAGATGCAGTACCAATAAGGGGGTTCTACCCCGTATGAAACCAGGTACTCTATGGCGTGGTTGTTTTATCTTGGATTTTCTTGTTTCGTCTTTCTCTTGCTAATAATATGAAGATTTTGTCATGGAATATTAGAGGGTGTGTGAATAATTCTACAATTCATACACTCAAAGAGATTGTTAACCAACATAGGCCAGATATTACTATTTTAGTTGAAACAAAGTGTAGTGGAGATACTGCAAGTAGAGTAATTAAAGTGATGGGCTTCAGAAACAATATTCTAGAAAAGGCAATAGGTTTGTGGGCAGAATATAGGTTTTATGGAACAACGATGATATTAGGCTGAGAGTTAATATTTCCCAACAGTAATTTATTCACTTAGAGGTGAACGATTTGAAGAATAAAGAATGGTTTTTAACGGCAGTATATGCAAATCCTCACCCCCCATCAAAGGAGGATTTTGTGGGAGGTCTTGGATGAAATAGCCAGAGATATGAGAAAGGAGTGGATGTTGATTGGAGATTTCAATGACATCATGGGAGATATAGAAAAAAAGGGAGGAGCTCCCATTGATGTTACAGCTTGTAATCATTTTAGAGGCTGGGTAGAAGAGTGTTGCTTGATCGATTTGGGTTTTATTGGTTCTAAGTTTACTTGGATTGGTGGAATTAGAGAAGATAGAGAAAGGGTCTTCAAAAGGCTTGATCGTGCCTTAGCTAACTCAGAATGGAGAATGGCCTTCCCAGATGCAACAGTTAATGTGCTCCCAAGGGTGAACTCTGACCACCACCTCCTGCTAGCAGATTTAGATCTAGGGAGATTTGATAAGGGAGAGAAGCCATTTCATTTTGAAGCATTGTGGCTAATCCATCGAGAATTTACAAACTTCATGCAACACTCTTGGAGAAAGGACTTATCTATTCCGAGAGCATTGGAATAACTTAAAAGCAACCTAAAAACTTGAAACATGGAGGTGTTTGGACATGTAACAAAGAAGAAAAGAAGAATTCTCAATCGGCTCCAAGGAATTCAAAAAGCAGCATCCTATGGCAATAACTCGTTTCTTCGAGGATTAGAGAAAGAGATGAAACGAGAATTGGAGACTATTTTGGACCGTGAAAAAATTCTTTGGTTGCAAAAATCTCGACAACAATGGATTATAGAAGGAGATAGAAATACGAGATACTACCACACAAAAACACTCATTAGGAGAAGGAAAAATTGTATTATTAAGTTGAGAAGACAAGATGGCAGCAGGCGTGAGAACATTAAAGAATTGATGGAGTTAGCTATTAATTTTTACAAAGAGTTGTATAAAGAAGATAATGACAACAGGGCTCCTCTTATTACAAAATGCAAATTTCCCATCATAGACAAACAAGCCAGTATGGTGCACGAAAATTACTTCACACTATGTAATTTTGCACAACTAACCAGCAAGTGCACTGGGTCGTCCAAGTAATACCTTACGTGAGTAAGGGTCGATCCCCCGGAGATTGTTGGTTTGAAGCAAGCTATTGTTATCTTGCAACTCTTAGTCAGGATATTACTTTGTGGTTATCAATTGACTTGCAAATAAACAAGAGAGCATGAATTAAAGGTTACTTGTTATACAGTAAATGAGAATATGTTGGAGTTTTGGAGATGCTTTGTCTTTTGAATCCCTGCTTTATCCCTATCTTCTTCTTCACGCAAGCACGTCCCTCCTATGGCAAGCTGTGTGTTGGTGGATTATCGTTGTCAATGGCTACCATCCTTCCTCTCAGTGAAAATGGTCCAGGTGCGCTGTCACCGCACGGCTAATCATCTGTAGGTTCTCGATCATACTGGAATAGGATTTACTATCCTTTTTCGTTTGTCACTACGCCCAGTACTCGCGAGTTTGAAGCTCGTCACAGTCATCCAGTCCCAGAATCCTACTCGGAATATCACAGACAAGGTTTAGACTTTCCAGATTCTCAAGGATGCTGCCAATGGATTCTAGCTTATACCACGGAGATTCTGATTAAGGAATCTAAGAGATATTCATTCAATCTGATGTAGAATGGAGGTGGTTGTCAGACACACGTTCATGGATTGAGGAAGGTGATGAGTGTCACGGATCATCACCTTCTCTATAATTAAGCGCAAATGAATATCTAAGATAGGAACACGCATGTTTGAATGGAAAACAGAAATAGTTGCATTAATTCATCAAAACACAGCAGAGCTCCTCACCCCCAACAATGGAGATTAGAGACTCATGCCGTCAGAGATTACAAAGTTCAGATCTAAAAATGTCATAAGATACAAAATAAATCTCTAAAAGTTGTTTAAATACTAAATTAGTAACCTAGGTTTACAGCAAATGAGTAAACTATGATAGATAGTGCAGAAATCTACTTCTGGGGCCCACATGGTGTGTGCTAGGGCTGAGACTAAAGCTTCTCACATGCTTGGGATGTTTTGGGCGTTCAACGCCGGGTTGTAACCTGTTTCTGTCGTTGAACTCCAACTTATAACCTGTTTTTGGCGCTGGACGCCAGACTACAACATGGAACTGGCGTTGAACGCTAGTTTACATCATCTATCCTTGAGCAAAGTATGGACTATTATATATTGCTAGAAAGCCCTGGATGTCTACTTTCCAACACAATTGGAAGCGCGTCAATTGGACTCTTATAGCTCCAGAAATTCCATTCTGAGTGCAGAGAGGTTAGGATCCAACAGCATCAGCAGTCCTTTTTCAGCCTGAATAAGATTTTTGCTCAGCTCCCTCAATTTCAGCCAGAAAATACCTGAAATTATAGAAAAACACACAGACTCATAGTAAAGCCCAGAAATATGAATTTTGCCTAGAAACTAATGAAAATAAACTAAAAACTAACTAAAACATACTAAAAACTATATGAAATTAACCCCAAAAAGCGTATAAAATATCTGCTCATCACAACACCAAACTTGAACTGTTGCTTGTCCCCAAGCAACTAGACAAATAAAATAGAATACAAATGAGTCAAGAAGCAATAATATCTCAGAGTTTTTGAGTGAAGCTCAGATTCTAATTAAATGAGCGGGACTAGTAGCTTTTTGCTTCCGAACAGTTTTGGCATCTCACTTTATCCATTGAAGCTCAGAATGATTGGCATCTATAGGAACTTAGAATTCAGATAGTGTTATTGATTCTCCTAGTTCAGTATGTTGATTCTTGAACACAGCTACTTTTATGAGTCTTGGCCGTGGCCCTAAGCACTTTGTTTTCTAGTATTACCACCGGATACATAAATGCCATAGACATGGGTGAACCTTTTCAGATTGTGACTCAGCTTTGCTAAAGTCCTCAATTAGAGGTGTCCAGGGTTCTTAAGCACACTCTTCTTTTTGCTTTGGACCTTGACTTTAACCGCTCAGTCTCAAGTTTTCACTTGACACCTTCATGCCACAAGCACATGGTTAGGGACAGCTTGGTTTAGCCGCTTAGACCAGGATTTGATTACCTTAGGCCCTCCTATCCACTGATGCTCAAAGCCTTGGATCCTTTTTATTACCCTTACCTTTTGGTTTTAAGGGTTATTGGCTTTTTCTGCTTGCTCTTTTTTTTTTGCAAGCTTTGTATTCACTGCTTTTTCTTGCTTCAAGAATCATTTTTATGATTTTTCAGATTACCAATAAAATGTCTCATGTTTATCATTCTTTCAAGAGCCAACATATTTAACATTCAAGAACATCAAATTCCAAAGACATATGCACTATTCAAGCATTCATTCAGAAGGCAGAAAGCATTGCCACCACATGTAATTAATCAGAATTTCTTGTATTAAAACTCGAAAAATATTGCCTCCTTATCCTAAAGAAAATCTTCTATTTTATTCATGTTTAATGATGATGAGAAGAATAAATTATAGCTTAATTGGAGATAAAATAACTACTAATTAGTACTATAACTACTAAGATAGAATTCAAATAAGAACAATTATCACAGAGTTAAGGCTAAGATTAGGGCTCAACAACCTTGAGTTTGGGATGTGGATGTTCCTCTAGTCTGTGGAGTGCTTGGTCCCTCAAGAGATAACTTCTGATGCTTCAGTTCCTTTAAGTCACACCCTTGCTCTTCTTGTTCCCTGAGCAGTTTGCAGAGCATACTGTTTTGATTTTGCTGTTCTTCCTTTATTTGGTCCATAGATTCTTGCAACTTGGTAACAGATGCTTCAAGCTGTTCCCAATATTCAAATTGAGGGACTTCTGGGAGGAATTCTTGCGCCCTCCTCTTGGTGGGGTCATCCTGCATTTGTTGTTTTTCCATTGTGATTTTAGTGATTGGTTGCTCCACTGAGATATACTCTGTTATTCCCATCTTTACTCCAGCATCTTTGCAGAGCATGGAGATTAAGCTTGGGTAAGCCAACCTGGCATCCTTGGAGTTCTTGTTAGCAAGTATGTAGAATTCAGATGGGATCAGTTGATGAACTTCTACTTCTTTTCCCAACATAATGCAATGGATCATCACTGCTCTTTTAACAGTGACTTCAGAACGGTTGCTTGTGGGCAATATAGAACGCCCAATGAAGTCCAGCCAACCTCTGGCGACTGGTTTGAGATCTTCTCTCTTGAGTTGATTTGGGACACCCTTGCTGCTGGTGGTCCACCTGGCTCCAGGGATGCATATATCCTCTAGAATCTTATCCAGGCCCTTGTTTGTTCTCATCATTCTCCTATTGAAGGAGTCTGGATCATCTTTCAGCTGAGGTAGCTTAAAGATCTCCCTGATTTTGTCAGGGTGAATATGAATAATCTTTCCTCTGACCAAAGTTCGATAGTCATAGAGGGTAGTTCCAGATATTCTCTGCCTGTCTGTTTGCCACAGATTAGCGTAGAATGCCTGAACCATATTCCTTCCCACTTTCGTTTCAGGATTAGCTAGGACTTCCTAGTTCCAGTTTCGAATTTGCTCTTGGATCTCCGGATATTCATCTTCTTTCAGATCGAACTTGACTTCTGGGATCACTGATCTTAGACCCATTATTTTGTAGTAATGGTCTGAATGTTCTTTGGTTAATAACCTCCCTTGATTCCAAAGTGGTTTTGGAATACTCTCTTTCTTGCCTCTTGAAGTGGGTTGTTTTCCTTTAGGAGCCATGATCTTAGTGGGTATGGTTTAATGATCACGGATAAACACACCAAACTTAGAGGTTTGCTTGTCCCCAAGCAAAAAAAAAGAAAGGAGATGGGTAGAAGGAGAGCTTGTGTCGAATGGTGGATGAGAGGGGGGGTGAATGTGGATTTAAAAAGGGAGGGGGTGGGATTTTTGAAAATATTAAAAAGATAAGATAGAAGATATGATTTTTAAAAAAAATATGATATGAAAAGATGTGATTTAAAATTGAAAAGATATGAAAGATATTTGAAAAAGACAAATTTGGATTTTGAAAAAGACAATGTGGAGATTTGAAAAAGATATTGATGAGTTGAAAAGATATTAGAAGGAAAAGAGATAGATTTGTTTTGGAAAATTTGAAAAAGAGTGGGATTGGATTGAAAAAGAATTTGTGTTTATGGATTAAGATACATTTGATATTTTTAAAGTAGGGTTTTTAGAAATTAGGGTTCTTAGAAATCAGGGTTTGTAACATGTTTATGCAAGAAATCATGAATTGGAACATGAAAATTAAAATTAAAATGAAAAATATGAAGTAAAAACGAATTTACCTCCTCCCCACCATCCTGGCGTTAAACGCCCAAACGCTGCATGTTTTGGGTGTTTAACGCCCAATTGCTGCTTCTCCTGGGCGTTCAATGCCCAGCTGCTGCTTCTTTCTGGCGTTGAACGCCAGGAACTCCTTTGTCACTAGGCGTTTTTCTGAACGCCCAGGACGCTGTAAATCTGGCGTTTAACGCCCAGGTAGCTATCCTTACTGGCATTTTCTTGCCAGTGAGCTCTTTTTCTCTGTTTTGTGTGCTGAATCCTTCTGTAACCCTGTAAACTTATGCAATTGACTCTTTACCGTAGTATCAATGAACTTTATATAAACAAATAAAATCAAGAATAGGGCAAAATGCTAGAGGAAGTGATGCCAATGGCTGGGTTGTCTCCCAGCAAGCGCTTCTTTATTGTCTTTAGCTGGACCTTGCTGAGCTTTTTAATCTAGCCTCAGCCTTGAGCATTCTTGCTCAACATTACCTTCAAGATAATGCTTGATTCTCTGTCCATTAACAATGAACTTCCTATCAGAGTCAATGTCTTGAAGCTCCACATAACCATATGGTGATACACTTGTAATCACATATGGTCCCCTCCACCGGGACTTCAGTTTCCCGGGAAATAGCCTAAGCCTAGAGTTAAACAACAGAACCTTTTGTCCTGGTTCAAAGATTCTAGAGGATAGCTTTCTGTCATGCCATCTTTTTTATTTCTCTTTATAAAGCTTGGCATTTTCGAAAGCAGTGAATCTGAATTCCTCTAGCTCATTCAGCTGGAGCAATCTCTTTTCTCCAGCTAGTTTGGCATCAAAGTTTAGGAATCTGGTTGCCCAGTAGGCCTTATGTTCCAGTTCCACGGGCAGGTGACAAGCCTTACCATACACAAATTGGTACAGAGAGGTCCCTATAGGAGTCTTGAATGCTGTTCTGTAAGCCCAGAGAGCATCATCCAAGCTTCGTGCCCAATCCTTTCTACGGGTACTTACAGTTCGTTCCAGGATTCTTTTTAGTTCTCTGTTAGAAACTTCAGCTTGCCCATTTGTCTGTGGATGATATGGAGTCGCCACCTTGTGGCGAATCCCATATCGGACCATGGAGGAGTAAAGCTGTTTGTTGTAGAAGTGAGTGCCCCCATCACTGATTAGTACCCTAGGGACACCAAATCTGCTGAATATATGTTTCTGGAGGAACTTCAGTACTGTTTTAGTATCATTGGTGGGTGTGGCAATGGCCTCTACCCATTTTGATACATAGTCAACTGCCACCAGAATATAAGTGTTTGAGTATAATGGTGGGAAAGGCCCCATGAAATCAATTCCCCATACATCAAATAACTCAATCTCCAAGATTCCTTGTTGAGGCATGGCATAACTATGAGGCAAATTACCAGCTTTCTGGCAACTGTCACAATTACGTACAAACTCTCGGAAATCTCTGTAGAGTGTAGGCCAGTAGAAACTACATTGGAGGACCTTGGTGGCTGTTCGCTCACCTCCGAAATGACCTCCATATTGTGACCCATGGCAATGCCATAAGATGCTCTGTGCTTCTTCTCTAGGCATACACCTATGGATTATTCCGTCTGCACATCTCTTAAAGAGATAGGGTTCATCCCACAAGTAGTACTTTGCACCAGAAATTAACTTTTTCTTTTGTTGCCTGCTGTACGCCTTGGGTATGAACCTTGCAGCTTTATAGTTTGGAATGTCTACAAACCATGGTGTTTCCTAAATGGCGAACAAATGCTCATCCGGAAAGGTTTTAGAGATCTTAATAGAGGGAGAGGGCGCTCCTTCTACTGACTCTATTCGGGACAGATGATCAGCCACTTGGTTTTCTGTCCCTTTTCTGTCTCTTATTTCTATATCAAACTCTTGCAGAAGCAATACCCATCTTATAAGCCTGGGTTTTGAATCCTGCTTTGTAAGTAGATATTTAAGAGCAGCATGGTCAGTGTACACAATCACTTTTGATCCTACTAAGTATGATCTATACTTGTCAATGGCATAGACCACTGCAAGCAATTCCTTTTCTGTGGTTGTGTAATTTTTCTGGGCATCATTTAAAACACGGCTAGCGTAATAAATGACATGCAGAAGTTTGTCATGCCTCTGCCCCAGTACTGCACCAATGGCGTGATCACTGGCATCACACATTAATTCGAATGGTAATGTCCAGTCTGGTGCAGAGATAACTGGTGCTGTGACCAGCTTAGCTTTCAGAGTTTCAAATGCTCGCAGGCACTCTGTGTCAAACAAAAATGGCATGTCAGTAGCTAGCAGGTTGCTTAGAGGTTTTGCAATTTTTGAAAAATCCTTTATGAACCTCCTATAGAATCCTGCATGCCCCAGGAAGCTTCTGATTGCCTTAACATTGGGAGGTGGTGGTAATTTTTCAATTACCTCTATTTTAGCTTGATCCACCTCTATTCCCTTGTTTGAAATTTTATGCCCAAGGACAATCCCTTCAGTCACCATAAAGTGACTTTTTTCCCAGTTTAAAACCAGGTTGGTCTCTTGGCATCTTTTCAAAACCAGTGTCAAGTGATCAAGACAGGAGCTGAATGAGTCTCCATATACTGAGAAGTCATCCATGAAGACTTCCATAAATTTTTCCACCATATCAGAGAAAATAGAGAGCATGCATCTCTGAAAGGTTGCAGGTGCATTACACAGCTCAAAAGGCATCCTTCTGTAAGCAAATACTCCAGATGGACATGTGAATGCTGTTTTCTCTTGATCCTGGGGATCTACTGCAATTTGGTTATAGCCTGAATAACCATCAAAAAAGCAGTAATAATTATGACCTGCTAGCCTTTCTAGCATTTGGTCTATGAATGGTAAAGGAAAATGATCCTTTCTGGTGGCTGTATTGAGCCTTCTGTAATCAATACACATGCGCCACCCTGTAACTGTTCTTGTAGGAACCAGTTCATTTTTTTCATTATGAACCACTGTCATGCCTCCCTTTTTAGGGACAACTTGAACAGGACTCACCCAGGGGCTATCACAAATAGGATAAATAATTCCAGCCTCCAGTAATTTAGTGACCTCTTTCTGGACCACTTCCTTCATGGCTGGATTTAGCCGCCTCTGTGGTTGAACCACTGGCTTAGCATCATCCTCCAATAGGATTTTGTGCATGCATCTAGCTAGGCTTATGCCCCTAAGGTCACTTATGGACCACCCAAGAGCTGTCTTGTGTGTCCTTAGCACTTGGATTAGTGCTTCCTCTTCCTGTGGATTTAAAGCAGAGCTTATGATCACTAGAAAAGTATCACCTTCTCCTAGAAATATATATTTCAGGGATGGTGGTAATGGTTTGAGCTCGGGTTTAGGAGGTTTTTCCTCTCCCTAAGGGAATTTCAGAGGCTCTTTCAATTCCTCTGAATCCTCTAGATCAGGCGGGACATCTTTGAAAATGTTTTTCAACTCTGATTCGAGACTCTCAGCCATGTTGATCTCCTCCACCAGAGAGTCAATAAGATCAACTTTCATGCAGTCTTTTGGTGTGTCTGGATGCTGCATGGCATTGACAGCATTCAACTTAAACTCATCCTCATTGACTCTCAGGGTTATTTCCCCCTGTTGGACGTCAATCTGAGTTCGTCCAGTTGCTAGGAAAGGTCTTCCTAGAATGAGAGTAGCACTCTTGTGCTCCTCCATTTCCAGCACAACAAAGTCAGTGGGAAAGGCGAATGGCCCAACCCTGACAATCATGTCCTCAATCACGCCTGATGGGTATTTAAGGGAGCCATCAGCAAGTTGGAGACATATCCGGGTTGGTTTAACTTCTTCAGTTAAACCAAGCTTTCTGATGGTGGATGCAGGTATTAGGTTGATGCTTGCCCCAAGATCACATAAGGCTGTCTTGGTGCAGTTACCCTCTAATATGCATGGTATCAGAAAGCTTCCGGGATCTTTAAGCTTTTCAGGAAAGCTTTTCAGAATGACTGCACTGCATTCTTCAGTGAGGAGAACTCTTTCAGTTTCTCTCCAATCCTTCTTATGACTTAAGATTTCTTTCATGAACTTGGTATAAGAAGGTATTTGCTCAAGTGCCTCTGCAAACGGAATCTTTATTTCAAGAGTCCTGAGATAATCTGCAAAGCGAGCAAATTGCTTATCCTGCTCCTCTTGGCGGAGTTTTTGAGGATAAGGTATCTTGGCTTTATATTCCTCAACCTTGGTTGCTGCAGGTTTATTTTCTACAGAAGTGGTTGAAGAAGCCTTTTTGGAGGGGTTGTCATCAGCACTTGTGTGTGTCTGATCCCTCACTGCATTTGAGTACCAGGGTTGGAAGCTGGAGTGACGTTAGACGCCAACTCCTCATCTGCTCCTGGCGTCTGAACGCCAAAACTGTGCTTTCTTTGGGCGTTCAACGCCAGTTCCTTGCTTGTTTCTGGCGTTGAACGCCAGTCCTGAGCATGGTTTGGGCTTTCAGCGCCAGTCTTCCACCCAATCTCTGGCGTTTTAGCGCCAGAATTATTTCTCTCCAGGCTCTTACTGTCCTCAGATGGATTTTGGGTAGTTTGCTCATTTCTTGGCTTCC
>NC_029785.2:30809640-30863415 GCF_000816755.2 Arachis ipaensis
TGTCTTTATGCTAGCCTTAGGTTGGTTATTTAACCACCTCTTAGCTTGGTCTTTTACAGCAAATGGGAATAGTAATAATCTATAGAGATCCTGATCTACTTCCTTATCATGTACTGTGTCAGCAATTTGTAAAACCTGTGCCAGAAACTCTGTAGGTTCTTCCTGTGGAAGACCGGAATACTGGCAACTTTGCTGCACCATGATAATGAGCTGAGGATTCAACTCAAAGCTATTGACTCCAATGGAGGGTATACTGATACTACTCCCATATGAAGCAGTAGTGGGGTTAGCATATGACCCCAAAGTCCTTCTGGACTGTTCATTTCCACTTAGATCCTTGATGGAGAAATGGAGATGATGTAAAATAAAAAAAATATATTTTTATTTATTTATTTATTTATTTATTTATTTCAAAAATAAAATAAATTAAAATAAAATAAATAAAAATGGGTGAAGATTTTCAAAAAATGGAGAGAGAGAAAAAATTTGGTTAGGAAGTTTTGAAAAAGATAAGATTGAGAGGATTTGATTGGAAAAGATATGATTTGAAAAAAGATTTTAACTTTTAAAAAAAATCTGAATTTTAAAAGTAAATTTCGAAAATTTACTTTAAAATAGAGGGAAAAGATATTTTTGAATCTAAAGAGGAAAGAGAAAAATAATAAGATATCAGAAGATTTAAAATTTTTAGATCTAATGCTCCTTGTTTTCGAAAATTTTGAAAAAATTTCCTAATCTAAGCAACAAGATTCACCGTCAGTTGTTCAAACTCGAACAATCCCCGGCAACGGCGCCAAAAACTTGGTGCACGAAAATTACTTCACACTATGTAATTTCGCACAACTAACCAGCAAGTGCACTGGGTCGTCCAAGTAATACCTTACATGAGTAAGGGTCGATCCCACAGAGATTGTTGGTTTGAAGTAAGCTATGGTTATCTTGCAACTCTTAGTCAGGATATTAATTTGTGGTTATCAATTGACTTGCAAATAAACAAGAGAGCATGAATTAAAGGTTACTTGTTATGCAGTAAATGAGAATATGTTGGAGTTTTGGAGATGCTTTGTCTTTTGAATCCCTGCTTTCTCCCTATCTTCTTCTTCACGCACGCACGTCTCTCCTATGGCAAGCTGTGTGTTGGTGGATTACCGTTGTCAATGGCTACCATCCTTCCTCTCAGTGAAAATGGTCCAGGTGCGCTATCACCGCACGGCTAATGATCTGTAGGTTCTCGATCATACCGGAATAGGATTTACTATCCTTTTTCGTTTGTCACTACGCCCAGCACTCGCGAGTTTAAAGCTCGTCACAGTCATCCAATCCCAGAATCCTACTTGGAATACCACAGACAAGGTTTAGACTTTCCGGATTCTCAAGGATGCTGCCAATAGATTCTAGCTTGTACCACGAAGATTCTGATTAAGGAATCTAAGAGATACTCATTCAATCTGATGTAGAACGGAGGTGGTTGTCAGACACACGTTCATGGATTGAGGAAGGTGATGAGTGTCACGGATCATCACCTTCTCTATAATTAAGCGCAAATGAATATCTTAGATAGGAACACGCATGTTTGAATGGAAAACAGAAATAGTTGCATTAATTCATCAAAACACAGCAGAGTTCCTCACCCCCAACAATGCAGTTTAGAGACTCATGCCGTCAGAGATTACAAATTTCAGATCTAAAAATGTCATGAGATACAAAATAAATCTCTAAAAGTTGTTTAAATACTAAACTAGTAACCTAGGTTTACAGCAAATGAGTAAACTATGATAGATAGTGCAGAAATACACTTCTGGGGCCCACTTGGTGTGTGTTGGGGCTGAGACTAAAGCTTCTCACGTGCCTGGGCTATTTTGGGCGTTCAACGCCAGGTTGTAACCTGTTTCTGGCATTGAACTCCAACTTATAACCTATTTCTAGCGCTGGACACCAGACTGCAACATGGAACTGGCGCTGAACGCCAGTTTACATCGTTGATCCTTAAGCAAAGTATGGACTATTATATATTGCTGGAAAGCCCTAGATGTCTACTTTCTAACGCAATTAGAAGCACGTCAATGGGATTCATGTAGCTCCAGAAATTCCATTCCGAGTAGAGAGAGGTCAGGATCCAACAACATCAGCAGTCCTTTTTCAGCCTGAATCAGATTTTTGCTCAGCTCCCTCAATTTCAGCCAGAAAATACCTGAAATTATAGAAAAATACACAGACTCATAGTAAAGCCCAGAAATATGAATTTTGCCTAGAAACTAATGAAAATAAACTAAAAACTAACTAAAACATACTAAAAACTATATAAAATTAACCCCAAAAAGCGTATAAAATATCCGCTCATCACAGTACCAGCATGACAGGTGCCCCTGGATATGAATTCATCAAAGATTCCCTGTTCAACATAGGCTCATTGAAAGCCCCAAATGAGGACGGATTCCCAGATCTTTTTTTCAAAGAAAATTGGCAAACCCTTGGTAAATTTTTTGTGCAGTTTATCACTTTTCTATGGAATAATCCAAGTGAAATTGCAAGTGTAAACTAGTCTCTTCTGGCACTGATTCCCAAAAATAACCAACCAAAATTTATAAATCAGTTTCGCCCAATATCTCTGTGCAATGTGGTGTACAAAACACTCACAAAAAGACTGGTGGAAAAGCTAAAATCCCTATTGAACGACAGAATCTCTCCCTATCAGTCCAGTTTTGTCTCAGGTCGTATTTTCCATGATAACATAATCATTGCTACGGAAATGATACATCATATGAAAAGGATGAAAGGAAGAAAGAAGTTCATGTCCATCAAAATTGATTTTGAAGAAACATATGATAGAGTAAATTGGAGCTTCATTAAAATGGCCTTAGAAGAAATGGGGGTAAACAAAAAGATGGTGGAGATTATAATGAGCTGTATAACATCGGTCTCTTACAAAGTCCTATGGAACGGGTGCAAAACAGATGCCTTTTCTCCTACCCATGGCATTAGGCAAAGAGATCCATTATCTCCGTACCTTTTTGTCATTGCTATGGAAAAGCTTTCTCACATTATTAAAGATAGAACGATTAAAGCTTGATGAAAACTAATGAGAGCTGGAAGAGACAGACCTATGATATCCCATTTGCTTTTTGCCGATGACTTACTACTCTTTGCTGAAGCCTCAAGGGAGCAAATGAAAATGCTATTAAGCACTTTTAGTGAATTCGGTGAAGCATCGGGGTTAAGGATAAATGAGGCCAAAAATTCTATCCTCTTCTCCAAAAATATTACAACAGAAGAGAAAAATGTCATTAACAGTGTATGTAACTTTAATGAAGTTCCTTGTCTGGGCCACTATTTGGGAGCCATGCTCACAAACTGAAGAAAAAGAAAAGACAGATTCAAGACAACCATAGAGAGAGTTAAAGGGAAGCTTAAGGGATGGAAAAGCTTGTCTATGGCGGGAAGAATCACATTAGTTCAATCAGTCATTAGCCCTTGTCTTAACTTTGATATGGCACACAGCAAGATTCCGATTGGGATTTGCAAGGAAATAGAAAAACTCCAAAGAATCTTTATTTGGGGAGAAGAGAATAATAGTAGAAAACTGAACGTTATTAGCTAGGAGAAAATGTGCAAGCCAAAAGTTCAAGGAGGACTGGGAATTCAAAAGCTCAGTTTGATGAATAGAGCATTCCTCATGAAAACTCTGTGGAGAATCTTGACAGAGGAAGAATCGTTATGGGTCAATGTGATTTATGCTAAATATGGTAGGGGTCAGAACCTTTTGAAGAACATCATAGCTCACCCTTTGGACTCTCCTTTGTGGAAAGAATTAGCTGAATTATGGGAGAGTATAAAAATTAATATAGGTGATGCCAAGGCATCTTAGGCTAGTTTCACTAGCCTCTTTCTTTCGTTTTTAGTAGGTTTTATGCACTTTCTTGAGCTATAAGTAAGCAATTGGATTAAAAATTCATGTATGTCTTGATTCATTCAACCATGGTTAATTTGATGCAACTTCATGAGATTTATGCCATAATTACTTGTGTGCTAAGAGTCATGCAAATTCTCATGACTTTAGTAAGACTTTGATGATGTATTGGTTGATGATAGGTGAAGAAGTGCATGGAAAGAGGTGGAAGAAATGACCATTGAAGGAAGAAAGGGAAGCAACGTTGGTGGCCAAAGTTGGACCACCAACGTTGCCTCAAACGTTGGAAGAAGAGGCAGAGCAAAAGTTCTGCATAATTCTGGTGCCAACATTGGAGGGAGTGTTGGCAAGCCAACGTTACCTTCAACGCTAGATGATACAGAGTGCTGACCTGGAAATTGGAAAAATTGTGGCGACGCGTATGCGTGCTATATACGCACGCGTGGATATGCCAACATCAGAGGGAACGTTGCCAGTCCAACGTTAATGCCAACATGCGCCATCTGAGCTCCAAATCTTGATTTTGAAAAAAGCGCAACGACGCGCACGCAGCGTTGCCAGTCAAACGCTGATGCCAACGACTTCGAAAAGCCTTCAAAAACTGGAATTGGGGAAGTTACATCCACACGCACGCGTCACTCATGCGTACACGTGGATGGGAAGTCTATCCCCAAACGCACACACGCATAGGCAGCGCATACGTGTGAAGGGGTAAAATGGGCCATCCACGCGTACGCGTATGCCATGCGTACGCGTGGATGAGCGAACGTTGACACCCCAACGTTGAGGCAAACATTGATTGCAGCAACCAGAATCCATTTTTCCTTAAGAACGTGTGCCTCAATGTTTGCCCAAAAATGTTTACTCTAACGTTGATATCAGAATTGCATAATTGAGCACCTCTCTCTTCTCAACAGCATTGGGAGCCAATTAGATCAACTTCAACAAAGGCTAAAAGAGCAATTCAGATGACTTGAAGATCAATTGAAGAAGTGTATAAATAGCTAGAGTCTAAGTTAGTTAAGGAGGGGCTTACACATGGAGTACTGAAACTATGCCCATTTACTTTCTCTGTACTTTTCATTTTAATTCTGCAGTGTACCTTTCAATTCCACGTTCCATTCAGAGAACTATGAACAACTAAACCCCTTTCATTGGGTTATGGAGCTCTATTGTAATTCAATGGATTAATAGTAGTTTTCATCTTCTTCTTCTATCTTTTCTCTTGATTTTGTTAGAAAACTTTCGATCTTAATTCAATTGGATAGTTGTCTTGATAGAGAAGCTATTCATAATTGGAATTTCTCTGATCCTTGAGAGAGGGATGAGGAATTTGTGCTAGAAATGCTTTCTCACATTGGATTAGATTGGGGGTTGGATGGATATTGTGACATTTAATCCTACCAATACTTTGATCTATGAATTTGTGTGGTATAATCAGTGACTAAACTTTATCTCTTCTCATGAGCAATTAAACCAAGACATTGGGCAATTGTTCAAGCTTAGAGAGATTGGTGAGCCAAGACATTGGAATCCAATCATCTAAGATTGCCAAGCAAGGTCAATGAATGCATTGATTGAGGAATAGATGAAAATGATTTGATCCGGAGAGTTCAATATCTCCTAAAACCCAATGAATCCCCTATTCTGATCTCAACCATTCTCTTTATATTCTGCTCTTTAATTTGATGCTTAATCCCCATTTCCATTTAATTTCTTACAATTTTAGTTTCTGCTCTTTAGATTCAGCAATTTAGTTTCTGTTCATTTAATTTCTCACAATTTAATTTTCCCGCCAATTTACATTTTGCAATTCCAATTTCAATTCCGAATCAGTTCAATAAGAACAATTCTCCAATTAACATTGATCAACCAACCAATCCCTGTGGGATTCGACCTCACTCAATAGTGAGTTTTTACTTGACGACAATCCGGTGCACTTGCCGATAGAAATTTGTTGAGAGACAAATTTTCTTGACATCAAGTTTAGGGCGCTATTGGCGGGGATTGGTTTTGTATTGACAATTACTAAATTGGAGGATAACTAGATTGAGCATTCTTCTTTCTTTTGTTAATTAAATTTCAATTTAAGCTGTTTACATTTACCTTTCTGCAATTTTTTCCGTTTCTCTTTAATTCTTTACCTTCCAGCAAAACTAATCCACTGACTCACTAACTGTTTGATTAATTTCCTTAATTTCTCTAACCACACTTTTTCATTAACTGTGGAATCTTCACTTGCTGTTTGCTGTCTGTTTTGTCACTTGTATGACAGGTAGAAGAGGGGTTTCAACCTCTTTTAACAGTGAACCAGAGAGAACCTTCCTTAGATTAAGGAGGGAATCAAGAGGAAAGAAGGCTATTGGTGCAGAAAAAGAAGAGGAGGATTCGAATATAGATATGGAGGATGATATGGAGACTCATCATCAGGGAGAAGTACATAATCATGCCAGAGAAGGCGCAGTCAACCATGCTCCACAAGAGAGGAGGGTGCTAGGTTCCTACATTAATCCCAATCTTGGGAATTGTGGGAGCAGCATCCAGAAGCCAGCCGTCCATGCTAATAACTTCGAATTGAAGCCTCAACTCATCATACTCGGCCAAAACAATTGTTCATTCGGAGGAAGTGCCCAAGAAGACCCTAATCAGCATCTCACTACATTCCTAAGGATCTGTGATATAGTTAAATCTAATGGTGTTCATCCTTACACCTATAAAATGCTACTGTTTCCATTTTCTTTGAGGGACAAAGCATCGAAATGGCTAGAATCATTTCCCAAAAAAAGCTTGACAACCTGGGAAGATGTGGTGAATATATTCTTAGCAAGGTTCTACCCTCCCCAAAGAGTGAATAGACTGAGGACTGAGGTGCAGACATTTAGACAGCAAGATGGTGAAACCTTGTATGAAGCCTGGGAAAGATTCAAGGATTTGATAAGGAAATGTCCCCCTGATATGTTCAATGAGTGGGTACAATTGCATATCTTTTATGAAGGACTTTTCTTATGAATCAAAGAAAGATGTAGATCACTCATCTAGAGGCTCTCTCAACAAGAAGAATACCATAGAGGAAGCCATTGATGTCATAGAAACAGTGGATGATAATGAGTATTTCTATACCTCAGACCAAAGCAACAACAGAGGAGTTATGGAATTAAACCACATGGATACAATTTTGGCCTAAAACAAGATGATTACCAAGCAACTGGCTGATTTGACAAAGCAAATGGAGAAGAACCAAGCTGCAGCCATCCATACTCAACCATCAGCTTAAGCAGAGTTGAACATAGAGGAAGGAGTTGATTGGGAACAGGCCAACTACATTGGAAACTCATCTAGGCAAGTTTATGATCTATATTCTAAAACCTATAACCCTGGTTGGAGGAACCACCCAAACTTTGGGTGGAGAAACCAACAAAATCAAGGCCAAGAATACAAACCTCATAATCCCAACCAGTACACATATCAACAATCTAATCCAAGATCATATCAATACCCATACAACTACTCCTCTCAGCCACCATATCAAGCCCAAGCCAATCAGAAGACAAGCTGTCTAGAATTGAAGCTATGCTCATAAATCTTTGCAAGGAATCTCAAGACATGAAAAATTTTAAGGAGGAGATGAGATCCAATCTGCAGAATTAAGATGATGCCATTCAAAAACTTGAAGCACAAATTGGATACTTGTCCAAGCAAGTCCCGAGCCATAACCCTTGTAATGTCATCAAGGCAGGCTCAAAGGAGGAATGCAAAGCCATTACACTCAGGAGTGGAAGGGAATTGAAGGAGGCAGCCAAAGAAACCCAAGAGAAGGAAGCAGAGGAAAGTTCAAGTGACAAGGAAGAAGCACAAACACATACTCCCAATCCACCTGAAAAGAAAGAAGTCCTAAGGCCATATGTCCCTAAAGCTCCTTACCCTCAGCGCCTAATGAAAAATGAAAAAGACAGCCAATTCTCCAGATTCTTAAAGATTTTCAAGAAACTTCAGATCAACATTCCCTTTGCTGAAGCATTAGAGCAGATGCCACTCTATGCTAAGTTTTTGAAGGAATTAATGACCAAGAAGAGAAGTTGGAGGAATGATAAACCTGTAGTATTAACTGAAGAATATAGTGCTATCATCCAACACAAACTGCCTCAAAAATTGAAAGACCCAGGGAGCTTCCAAATTCCTTGCATCATAGGAGAAATCACTGTGGAGAAAGCCTTATGTGATTTGGGAGGCAGCATAAATTTGATGTCCTTAGCAATGATGAAAAGAATGAAGATTTAGGAAGCCAAACCAACAAGAATGGCCCTCTAATTGGCAGACCGATCATTCAAATTTTCTCATAGAGTAGTAGAAGATTTGTTGGTAAAGGTGGGAGACTTCATCTTCCCGGCTGACTTTGTGGTGTTGGATATGGAGAAAGAAGCCAAAGCTTCAATAATTTTGGGAAGGCCATTTTTAGCCACTGCTGGAGCCATCATTGATGTCCAAAAAGATGAACATACCCTTAGGTTGCATGATGAAAAAATGGTGTTTAATGTATTCAAGGCTATGAGTTACCCACAGGAGTCACTAGGAGAGTGTATGAGGTTGGATGCAATGGAAATTGTGGTGCAAGAAACATTTGAAGAAACACTTGAAGAAGTAACAAAAGAGGATCCCACACTAGACATTGAGGTTGCAGAAATCCAATCAGCTGAGACATCCATCCCAAGTGCACCAGAGGGAAAGAAAGAAAAGAAAGGAGCAGCTAAACTGGAACTCAAAGCATTACCTCCCACTCTCAAGTATGCATACTTGGGAAGTGATGAAAGTTACCCAGTAATCATCAATTCTGCTCTTAGTCAAGAACAGGAAGAGGAGTTAATCAAGGTGCTGCAAAAGCACCAAGATGCCATTGGATGGACCCTTGCTGATTTGAAAGGGATAAGCTCATCCATATGCATGCATAAAATCCTGTTAGAAGAAGATGCTAAGCCCTCCATTCAAGCCCAGAGGAGATTGAATCCAGTCATGAAAGAAGTGGTGCAAAAGGAGGTTATGAAGCTTTGGCAGGCAGGGGTGATTTACCCAATTTCAGATAGCCCATAGGTGAGCCCTGTCCAAGTGGTTCTTAAGAAGGGAGGTATCACTGTAGTGCCCAATGAAAAGAATGAAATCATTCCTACAAGAACTGTCACAGGATGGAGGATGTGCATTGATTATAGAAAGCTTAATGAAGCTACAAGAAAAGATCACTTCCCACTCCCTTTCATGGACTAGATGCTAGAAAGGCTCGCAGGACATGCATATTATTTCTTCTTGGATGGCTATTCAGGATACAATCAAATATTAGTTGATCCAAGAGACCAGGAGAAAATATCCTTCACTTGTCCATATGGAGTATTTGTTTACAGACGCATACCATTTGGATTGTGCAATGCACCAGCAACTTTCTAAAGATCTATGATGTCTATCTTTTCAGACATGATTGAAAAATTCATTGAAGTCTTTATGGACGACTTTTCAGTATTTGGAGATTCCTTCCCTAATTGCCTACATCACCTCGCCTTGGTGCTAAAGAGATACCAAGAGACCAACTTGGTTTTGAACTGGGAGAAATGCCATTTTTTGGTGACAGAGGGAATAGTCCTTGGTCATAAAGTTTCTAACAAAGGCATTGAGGTGGACAGAGCTAAGGTGGAATTAATTGAGAAGTTACCTCCAACTAGTAATGTCAAGGCAATTAGGAATTTTTTAGGACATGCTGGATTTTACAGAAGGTTTATAAGATATTTTTCAAAAATAGCTAAGCCTTTGAGTAACTTACTTGTCTCTGATACACCTTTTGTATTTGATCAGGATTGCATGCTGGCATTTGAAACTCTAAAGAAAAAGCTTTCCTCAGCACCTATCATTGCCCCACCTAACTGGGATTTACCCTTTGAATTGATGTGTGATGCATCAGATGTTGCTATTGGGGCAGTGTTAGGACAGAGAAAAGGCAACTTAGTTCATGTTATATACTATGCCAGCAAGATCCTAAATAAAACCCAAAGGAACTACACAACTACTGAAAAGGAACTACTAGCAATAGTATTTGAATTTGATAAGTTTAGATCATATCTCATTGGATCTAAAGTAATTGTTTTTACTGATCATGCAGCATTGAAATATTTACATGCCAAGCAAGAATCAAAACCAAGGTTGATAAGGTGGGTCTTGTTGCTGCAGGAGTTTAACATTGAGATTAAAGACAAGAAAGGAGTGGAGAACAAGGTGGCAGATCACTTGTCAAGGATTCCCTGTGAAGAAGGAAGCACACAGAGCTTGAATATAAAATAATGTTTTCCTGATGAGCAACTAATGTTGGTTCACAAGGCACCATGGTTTGCAGACATTGCAAATTTTAAGGCCACTGGGGTGGTGCCTCCAGAATTCAACAAACATCAGAAGAGGAAGCTTATTAATAATGCTAAGTATTTCATTTGGGACGAACCATACCTCTTCAAGAAATGTTAGATGGAATACTCAAAAGATGCATTTCAGAGGAAGAAGGAAGGGAAGTCTTATGGAATTGTCATGGTTCTTGCTATGGAGGACATTTTGGAGGAGAAAGGACTGCAGCCAAAGTACTACAATGTTAATTCTTTTGGCCCACTATCTTCAAGGATGCAAAAGAATTGGTACAGCACTGCAATGAATGCCAAAGAGCAGGGAATTTATCCAAAAGAAATGAAATGCCACATCAATTCATCTTAGAACTTGAATTATTTGTTGTGTGGGGAATTGATTTCATGGGACCATTCCCAACCTCATACTCAAATAAATATATCTTGGTGGCAGTGAATTATATATCAAAATGGGTAGTAGCTATTGCAACTCCAACAAATGAGAATAAGGTAGTGATGAACTTTCTCAGAAAGAACATCTTTAGCCGATTTGGGGTGCCTAGAGCTCTTATCAGTGATGGAGGAAGCCATTTTTACAATAGACCATTAGAAAGTCTCCTCCTGAGATATGGAGTAAGGCACAAGGTTGCCACACCTTACCATCCCCAAACAAGTGGACAGACAGAGATATCCAACAGAGAGTTAAAAAGAATCTTGGAAAAGACTATGGGAGCTTCAAGAAAAGACTGGTCCAAGAAGTTGGATGATGCTCTTTGGGCCTATAGGACAGCCTTCAAAACACCAATTGGGATGTCCCCATATCAATTGGTGTATGGAAAAGCTTGTCATCTACCATTGGAGCTTGAACACAAAGCATTCTAGGCTCTCAAGCTATTGAACTTGAATAATGATGCTGTTGGTGAAAGAAGGCTTTTGCAAATGCAAGAACTAGAAGAGTTCAGATCCCAGACCTATGAAAATGAAAAATTATACAAGGAAAAGGCAAAAGAAAGACATGACCTCAAGTTGGCACCAAGAAGCTTTGAAGATGACGGAGAGTGCTCCTCTATAATTCCAAGCTAAAGCTATTTCCTGAAAAGCTAAAGTCAAGGTGGTCAGGACCTTTTCTTGTCACCAAGGTTTTCCCTTATGGACATATAGAAATTATGGAGGAGAAATCACAGGAAACCTTGACTGTAAATGGACAAAGGCTCAAGCATTATCTGGGTGATATGAGGGAAAGGCCCAAGATGAAGTACAAACTCAAATGAGGGTGCCAACCGTCAAGCTAGTGACGTTAAAAGAGCGCTTGTTGGGAGGCAACCCAACCAAAGGTAATCCTTTTTTCATAGCTTATCAATAAAAGAGCCATGAAGATTTCTTTGTATTGCCAGGAACTATGTTTGGTGTTGCACACCAAAAGAATTCAAAGGTGAATGTTCAATTCTATGTTTGGCGTCCCACCATAGTCTTTCCTAAGAGCACATTGCATTTTCTTTCAAGCATAATTGGTTAGGAGCCCCAAACAATCAGAGAAACTACTTGACAAGTTTTTGATTTTCAGTCATAGTTTAACTTTTTAATGAAGCACTTGCAGTTTCATATGTATGTTCACCTTGCTGCATTTAGAAGTAAGAAAGGAATTAAGTTTGGTGTTCACACACTAACTTAAGTCCTGAAGATCACAAGCATACATATAGACTTACCAATTCTCAAGTGCTTGGGGAACAAGCAACTTCCAATAGTTTTGCAGGAAGACAATCAAAATTTTGAGAAGGTTATGCATCATCATCCAGGGACAAAGAGAAGACCAAGGCTAGGGAAGATGCTGAACAACAAAGAAGAGGATGCCAAGAGGTTGTATTGTCACTTAACTACTTTCACTTTGAATTGCTTAAATTGGAAGTCTGAATGTATCCCTGCTGAATATCATACTTGCATCTGCTTCCTTTAAATTTCAAATAAGTGTTATAATCTACGTGTCTGGTTAATTTCACTTGCTTGAATGTATATTTGTTCCCTTATTTTTAATCAAATAAAAGAGAATATTTGAACAGAAGTGAAATTTGTCAAATTAGTAAAAAAAAAATAGAATAAAACCAATTGGTGGTTAATGGGTGGAAAAACGACTCCACACAAAACTCACCGGCAAGTGAACCGGGTCGCATCAAGTAGTAATAACTCAAAAGAGTGAGGTCGATCCCACAGGGATTGATAGATTGAGCAATTTTAGTTAGGTGATGAATTTATTTAAGCGAATATTTGATGATTTGAGTGATTTTGATTAACAGAAGCTAAATTGCAAGAAATTAAAAGTGCAGAAGGTAAATTAGGCAGAAAAGTAAAGTGCAGAAGAGATAAATTGTAGTAACTTAAAGTGCAAGAAAGTAAAAGAGCTGAAACTTAAATTACAAGAAAAGTAAATTGCAGAAACTTAAATTGCAATAAATATAAATTGCTGAATCTAAATTACTGAGAAATGTAAATTTCTTGAAGAGTAAAGGGATTTGGGTGCTGGGGTTTGGAATTGAACAAGAAATTGCAAACTAAAGTAAATCAGAGAGCTATGAGATGCAAGAATTCAGATATGGATCTCAACAGCAAGAACAGAAATGGAAAATTTCTTCAAGATAAAAAATAACAAGAAAACTTGAATCAATTATGAAATCCTAAAAGAGAAACTGAAGATCGAAGAAGAGCAATGAGACTAGCAATCAGATCTAGATCTCAATTGCTCCCTTGATTAAGCAGAAAGGAAATTCGCAGATGAAATGAAAATGATAACAGAAGAGAAGATTAAGATCTAATTCTTAGAACAATTGAGAAGAAGAGTAAAAGATGATTCTCAGATTTAGAATCAATGGGGCTCTTCAATCTCAATTCAAAATCCAAGAACAGACAGTAGAAGTTGCAGAAGAAAAGAAAACGCAAACAGAAAGAAAACTAAATCCAATTCCAAATTCCCAAATGAAAATTCAAAAGTGAAAACTAAAAATGAGCTAAAGGTCCTCTACAAATCAAATTTAATCCTATTTATACATTTTCTATTTTGGTCTTCAAAGTTTGGAGTGGGCCTTTTGGTTTTTGGATTTGAAGAGAGATGGGTCCGGTTGGCATTGGTTCAATTGAGTTGGAGGCATGGGTCAGCTCCCAGGGGAGCGCTCCATTTGGTATACTGAACGTTACGTTTACTTAGCCTTGGTGAGCCAAGCTTCCTTGTCCATAGCGTTCACTAAGTGAACATTCTGCTCACTCTTTAAGCGCTACATGCCTTTGCTTCCATGGGTGAGCTTTGCTTTCCTTGGTTGAGGCACGAAAAAGGTGACAAAAGGGAGCATAGCGTTGCTTTTTCCAAACGCTTGCTCCTTGTTTTGCCTTGTACATGCTTGGCTTCTTTGGTTCCAAGCTCGAAAAAGTGAGCAAAAGGGAGCGGTACGCTCGAATGTTTGAGCGCTACTCCTCCTTATCTTGATGCACCCAGCCTTGCTTGGTTCCCCTCTTCGAGCGCTACGTTGCACCCTTTTAGTGCTGGCCTTGCTCCCTTGTTTCCTTGCCAAGAGTGTCACAAAAAAGTGAAAGAAAGGGAGCGCTACGTTCAATGTTTTGAACGCTCCTTAGCTGCCTTGGTTGAGCGCCACGCTTTATTTTTATGGGCCTAAGGTCCAAAGCGTGCTCAAACTTCAAAAGTGTGCCAAAAGTTCCTCTTTCCATCATTTCTTCACCTATAAGCAACCAAAAAACTAATCAAAGTCCACCAAAATCACTAGATCTTTGCATCTTTTAATTAATCAATTAATTCTAGCATAAAACCTATGATTTTGTGTAAAATACATGATGTTTGATTGATTCAACATAACCATGAAAGTTCACTCCAATTACTTACTTATTGTGCAAGAAAGTGCATAAAACCAAGTGAAAACTAATGAAATAGGCTTGTGAAACTAGCCTAAGATGACTTGTCATCACAACACCAAACTTAGATATTGTTTGTCCCCAAGCAAGCAGCAAAACAGAACAAGAATGAATGAAGACAGAGAAGGGTATAAGTCTTTATTTGCAAAACATTCAATACTGGTTAATGGGGTTTTCATGCATGGTATCTTAGAGATTTTTATTCTATGGCTGAGACATCAACACTCCTTTGGATCCTTACTTGAATTACACAAAAAATGAGACTTGTTATTACTTGGTCCTTAGTTTTTCTTGCTCTCTTTCTTTTGATTGAGATTTATTGCTTAGCCGAGGCTTAATGTTATGTGATAAGGTAGCTTTTTAGAGTAAGCTTTCAGCCAGCATTCCCGCCCCAGTTGGTTCAAGATGCTAGGTGTTGGAACACCCCTATGGGTTTACTTGCTCAAGCCTCTCCTTAGCACACACACATCACAGGCATTTTGCTTTGTGTTGTCCTTTGGAAATTGATGCCCAGCACCTCTTTGGGTCACTAAATGCTTTGTCTCAAAGTAGCTCTTGATGGTGGACTTTCAGTTGGCAATCTCGGGTTAGTTAACCCAAGTTTCCGGGTGATGAAGCACCCCTTAGAACCTAGTTATCCAAGCTTATCTTTGTACAAGAACATCACAGGCATTTATCCAAATTTCCAGCCATTGGTGCCCAGCTTTGTTTATTTCTTTTTTTGCTTCTTTCTCTTGCATTTTCTTTCTTCTATTTTGGACCCTTTTTCATTTGTCAAGTCTCATGAAATGTAACTCAAGTTCATATCACAAAGTCATGCCAACATTCAGCCTTATTTATAAATCAACTAATGAACCAGCACATACCACCACATAACCTCATTCTGTCTCATATCATACCAGACTTTTACTCTTTCTCTATTTCACAGTTATTTTTCTTTTATTCAAGTATCAGGGATAAAGCATATAATTCAAGTAAGATGCAAATGAATCAAGCACTTAGACTAGCAAGCTATAACAGCATGAAAACAAACAAACAGTAACTAAATCTAAAAGGATATTAATCAACATGGGATATTTACACTTTCAATTAGCACATTTAAGCTAAAGTCAGTCAGAGAACAATACAACATCTTGGAGTCCATTTGTTTCCTCTGTGTTATCATCATTTTTGGGTTCCATATCATCCCTTTGTCCATGATGATGTATCTTTTCCTCCCTTCCTACAAGAGATATTGAAAGTTGCTTGTTCCCCAAGCACTTGAGAAACAGTTAGCATGCATGTATGCTTGTGATTCTCTAATCCTAAGTTGGTGTGGAAACACCAAACTTAGTTCCTTGCCTACTTCTATGTGTAGCAGAATAAATACATGCATGAAACATCAAGTACTTTTTATTAAGAAAATAAACTATGAACTAAAAAACAAACTGAAAACTAGAAACATGACAATTGTTAAGTGGTTTCTCTTATTGTTTGGAGCTGATATTAATCATGCTGAGGGTGCAATGTGTTCTTAATGAAATTTTTGGTGGAACACCAAACTTAGCATCCTTCATTCACCCTTAAATTATTTTGGTATGCAACACCAAACTTAGCTCCTTGCAATACAGATAAGTCTACTTAACTTTTTTATTGAAATAGTTTAGGGAAAGAAAATTACCTCTGGTTGGGTTGCCTCCCAACAAGCGCTCTTTTACTGTCACTAGCTTGACATCTTGTCCTTTGATCATGGAGGTTAAAAATCATAGTGCCTTAGCTTTTCTCCCCTTACTGTGAACTTCCTTTCGGTCTCCTCTTTGATGATCTCTAGGTGTTCAAGTGAAAGGATCCGGTTCACAGTATAGAACTCAGACAATTATAGAGACACCTTCATTGGTTGGGTGTTTAACATCACTTTATCCCCTGGTGAGAAGCCTTCAGTGGGGATTTTCTTATTTCTCCATCCTATTGGCCTCTTCTTCTTTTCTTTCTCAGAAGATGATTCATGCCTTGGTGGTTCTTTATCTGGGGGTTTTGGATCTAGTTCCTCCTTGACTTCTTTGGTCTGTTGCACCACTTCTACTTCTTTAAAGCATGGGTTTAGACACCTTGGATTTGACTCCTTAATTGTCTCCTTTGAGCTATGATCTCTCGTCTTATCCTTCTTGCATTCTTCTTCTTGAGTGGGCTCATGTAAAGTCTTGAAAACATGAAATGCTAGGTGCTCATCATGAACTCTTAGCAACAATTTCCTTTTTTCAACATCTATCAATGCTCTGCCCATAGCTAGGAAAGGCCTCCCAGGATGATGGGAGTGTTAGGGTCCTCTTCCATATCTAAGATAACAAAGTCAGCAGGGAGAAAGAATTTTCCCACTTTTACTAGCACATTCTCCACAACTCTCAGTGCTTGCTTAATGGATTTGTCCGCCATTTAGAGAGCTATTCGAGTGGATTTCAGCTCAACAATTTGAAGTTTCCTCATAAGAGATAGAGGCATCAAGTTTATGCTTGCACCAAGGTCATAGAATGATTTCTCAATAGTTCTGTTTCCTATGGTACAAGATATATAAAACCTTCCAGGATCATCTTTCTTCTCTGGTAAACCTCTTTGGAGGATAGCGCTACACTCCATTGTCATCTCAACAGTTTGTCCTTCTTTCAAGGATCTTTTCTTTGTTAGCACTTCTTTCATAAATTTGGCATATAATGGCATCTGTTCAAGTGCTTCTAAGAAGGGAATATTGATGCTGAGTATTTTGAATATGTCCAGAAATTTTAAGTATTGCTTATCCTTGTTTTCTTTCTTAAACCTTTGAGGGTATGGAAGTTTGGGGATATATGGATTCATCCCTTCTTTCTTCTCTTGCAGCTGTGGTTCATTGATGCTCTTGTTTCCTTCTGAGCTTTATGCATTCTTGGTCTTCTGATCCTCTTTACTTCTCTCCTCTGTCTCTTCTTATGGAGCTTCTCTGCGGTGTTCTCTTTGAATGATAGCTTCCTTGTCCATAGTCTCCTGACTTTCTGCCATGATTGCTTTGCACTCCTCCTATTTTGTCGCTTTTCCTTTGTCTCTTGGGCCTTCAGTGGCACAAGGGAAGGCTTTTGCTTGCTTCTCACCCATCTCAGCAATTTGTTTAGCCATTTGTCCCATGTGTCTCTCAAAATTCTTGATTGAAGTTTCTTGATCTTGTCTGACCATCTCTTGAGTTTTGATGAGTTTTTCCATCAACATTTCAAAGTTGGAGATCCTTTGAGATTCTGGATGGGGCTGTGTGGATTGTGCTGGTTGTTGGTGGAAATTGTTTGAAAAATTGGAGGAGTTGTTTTGTGGATTAAGTGGTGGTATGGAGAAGTTGCTTTGGGTGGTTTGTGAAGTATGCTGAGGTTGAGTATGTGTGTCTTGTGGTTGTGTGTAGTGGTTGTTGTTAGTAGGGAATTGATTGTGTTTGTTTGTGTTGCCAAAACTGTTGGAGTTGAAGTCCCTTTGTCGTTGATTCTGATGCTCACCCCACCTCAAGTTAGAATGAGTTCTCCAGGATAGATTATGTGCATCACCATGGAAGTCATGTTGGCATGAACTTGAGGTGTTGTTCGTGTGTTGTATCTCTTCAGGCCCTTGTTGCTCATAGTTGAGTGTCCCAAGACCTCCTTTAGATCGATTCCATCCATGTGAGATTTGAGATTGGCTTTGTATATTCACTGCAGCAAGTTGCAGTCCATCTATTCTCTTGGTAATCATCTCCATTTGTTGCTGAAGTTGTTGATGCATCTGCTTATTTTGAGTCAGCATTGCACTTACTCCTTCAAGTTCCATTGCTTCCCTCTTTGGATTTGTGTCATGGTGCTTCTCAGATGAGTAAAAATATTGATTGTTGGCCACCATCTCAATGAGATCTTGTGCTTCTTGGGTAGTTTTCATCATCTAAAGTGAACATCCAGAGGAGTAATCTAATGCTTTTCTTGATTTCAGGGTTAATCCTTCATAAAAGTTTTGAAGTTTCACCAACTCACTGAACATCTCAGGTGGACATTTCCTTATCAGGGCCTTATATCGTTCCCATGCCTCATAGAGTGATTCTCCCTCCTTTTGTATAAAGGTTTGCACCTCTGTTTTCAGCTTAATGATCCTGTGAGGTGGGTAGAATTTGGCTAGGAATTTGCTCACCAAATCATTCCAATTGTTGATGCTCTCCTTGGGAATGGTTTCCAGCCATTGAGCAGCATTGTTCCTCAAAGAAATGGGAATAGAAGTAACTTATAGATGTCAGGATGCACCCCATTTGTCTTGACAGTTTCACAAATCTTCAAGAAAACAGACAAATGTTGGTTGGGGTCTTCAAGAGGGCCACCTCCATAAGCACAATTGTTCTGCACCAAAGTGATTAGTTGAGGCGCTTCAACTCAAAGTCATTTGCATGAACATTTGGGGTGAGGATGCTGCTCCCATAATGTCTGGGATTGGGGATAGTGTAAGAGGCCAACACCCTTCTTGTAGGTTGAGCATTGTTGCTCACTCCCTCTTCATGCACCTCAACCTCCATGACTTGCAAAAATCACAAACAAACCACATGAAACCTGGACATTCTAATGCTAGAATGTGGTTAGAGGGTTAGGTGATACAATGTGTCAAACAGTTAATGTGCTTAGTAAAAATAAAAAGAAAATGCTTAATCTAGATTATCATCCTACTTAATCATTGTCAATCTAAATCAATTCTCGGCAACGACACCAAAAACTTGATGATGGAAAAATAATTCCACAAAAAACTCACCGGCAAGTGTACCGGGTTGCATCAAGTAGTAATAACTCACAAGAGTGATGTCGATCCCACAGGGATTGATGGATTGAGAAATTTTAGTTAGGTGATGAATTTAGTTAAGCGAATATTTGATGATTTGAGTGATTTTGATTAACAGAAGTTAAATTGCAAGAAATTAAAAGTGCAGAAGGTAAATTGGGCAGAAAAGTAAAGTGCAGAAGAGATAAATTGCAGTAACTTAAAGTGTAAGAAAGTAAAAGAGCTGAAACTTAAATTGTAGAAACTTAAAGTGCAATAAATATAAATTGCTGAATCTAAATTACTGAGAAATATAAATTGCTTGAAGAATAAAGGGATTTGGGTGCTGGGGTTTGGAATTGAACAAGAAATTGCAAACTAAAGTAAATCAGAGAGCTATGAGATGCAAGAATTCAAATCTTGATCTCAACAGCAAGAACAGAAATGGAAAATTTCTTCAAGAAAAAAAACAGCAAGAAAACGTGAATCAATTATGAAATCCTAAAAGAGAAATTGAAGATCGAAGAAGAGCAATGAGACTAGCAATCAGATCTAGATCTCAATTGCTCCCTTGATCAAGCAGAAAGGAAATTTGCAGATGAAATGAAAATAAAAACAGAAGAGAAGATTAAGATCTAATTCTTAGAACAATTGAGAAGAAGAGTAAAAGATGATTCTCAGATTTAGAATCAATGGGGCTCTTCAATCTCAATTCAAAATCCAAGAACAGACAGTAGAAATTGCAGAAAAAAAGAAAACGCAAACAGAAAAAAACTAAATCCAATTCCAAATTCCCAAATTTCCAAATGAAAATTCAAAAGTGAAAACTAAAAATGAGCTAAAGATCCTCTACAAATCAAACTTAATCCTATTTATACACTTTCTATTTTGGTCTTCAAAGTTTGAAGTGGGCCTTTTGGTTTTTGGATTTGAAGAGAGATGGGTCCGGTTGGCCTTGGTTCAATTGAGTTGGAGGCATGGGTCAGCTCCCAGGGGAGCACTCCGTTTGCTTAGCCTTGGTGAGCCAAGCCTCCTTGTCCATAACGTTCACTAAGTGAACGTTCCGCTCACTCTTCGAGCGCTACATGCCTTTGCTTCCCTGGGTTAGCTTTGCTTTCCTTGGTTGAGGCACGAAAAAGGTGACAAAAGTGAGCATAGCGTTGCTTTTTGCAAACGCTTACTCCTTGTTTTGCCTTGTACATGCTTGGCTTCTTTGGTTCCAAGCTCGAAAAAGTGAGCAAAAGGGAGCGCTACGCTCGAATGTTTGAGCGCTACTCCTCCTTGTCTTGATGCACCCAGCCTTGCTTGGTTCCCGTCTTCGAGCACTACGTTGCACCCTTTTAGTGCTGGCCTTGCTCCCTTGTTTCCTTGCCAAGAGTATCACGAAAAAGTGAAAGAAAGGGAGCGCTACGTTCAATGTTTTGAACGTTCCTTAGCTGCCTTGGTTGAGCGCCACGCTTTATTTTTATGGGCCTAAGGTCCAAAGCGTGCTCAAACTTCAAAAGTGTGCCAAAAGTTCCTCTTTCCATCATTTCTTCACCTACGAGCAACCAAACAACTAATCAAAGTTCCACCAAAATCACTAGATCTTTGCATCTTTTAATTAATCAATTAATTATAGCATAAAACCTATGATTTTGTGTAAAATACATGATGTTTGATTGATTCAACATAACCATGAAAATCCACTCCAATTACTTACTTATTGTGCAAGAAAGTGCATAAAACCAAGTGAAAACTAATGAAATGGGCTTGTGAAACTAGTCTAAGATGACTTGTCATCAGTGGTATATATGCCTGATTGTGTAGCTAGCTCGTTAATAACTAATAAAAAGGTAGAATGCCTCTCTTTAGTGTAAACTTGGCTGCTGTCTATGAATCTTAGCAAATAGAAATCCTTGGAAGAAAGAAAACAAATAAAAAGAAAGAAAAAGAAAAGCGAAAAGTGGCAACAAAAATGGAAGAAACATAGAACAAAGCTAAACACCAATAGCTTAGACCTTAAGACATATGCCTGTGGTGTCTTGTACTAGGATCTGCTTGGATGATTAGGTTCTATGGAGTGCTTTAACACTTGGTAACTTGGGTTAACTAATCCGGGATTATCAACCAAAAGTCCATTATCAAGAGCAACCTAGTTACAAGGCATTTAGTAACCCAAAGAGGTGCTGGGCACCAATGTCTTAAGAAGAATTGTGAGCCAAGTGTCTGTGGTGAATATGTGTTGAGTGAAAATAAGCTAAGAAGCTTATACAACACATGACACTAAGCTACAAGTAAGAATAAGTTCTAAGTGAAAGAAAAGCAATTACTAAGGATGAGTGAATAATAAGAAGTCATAGCAATATGTTAGTTGATGCTTAAAAAGGGACATTCCTCACTTAAGAATCAATAAAAAGTGAGCTGCAACATTCTCTGCATAAAACCCATGAATTAATGAAAATGACTTGCTAATAGGGACATTACCTTCTGTTTCATTCATTCTTCTCATAATTCATTGCTTGCTTGGGGACAAGCAAGATTTAAGTTTGGTGTTGTGATGCCAAGGCATCTTAGGCTAGTTTCACTAGCCTCTTTCTTTTGTTTTTAGTAGGTTTTATGCACTTTCTTGAGCTACAAGTAAGCAATTGGGTTAAAAATTCATGTATGTCTTGATTCATTCAACCATGGTTAATTTGATGCAATTTCATGAGATTTATGCCATAATTACTTGTGTGCTAAGAATCATGCAAATTTTCATGACTTTAACAAGACTTTGATACATGTATTGGTTGATGATAGGTGAAGAAGTGCATGGAAAGAGGTGGAAGAAATGGCCATTGAAGGAAGAAAGGGGAGCAACGTTGGTGGCCAAAGTTGGACCACCAACGTTACCTCAAACATTGGAAGAAGAGGCAGAGCAAAAGTTCTGCATAATTCTGGTGCCAACGTTGGAGGGAGCGTTGGCAAGCCAACGTTACCTCCAACGCTCGTTGATACAGAGTGCTTTTTGGAAATTGAAAAATTTTGGCGACGCGTACGCGTGCTATATGTGCACGCGTGGATCGTGAATTTTGACAATCCACGCGCACGTGTAGATGACGCGCGTGTGTGGATATGCCAACGTTGGAGGAAACGTTGCCAGTCCAACGTTGATGCCAACGTACGCGATCTGAGCTCCAAATCTTGATTTTGAAAAAAGCACAACGATGCGTACGCGTATGCTATGCGTACTCGTGAGCGTGAATTTTGGCTATCCACGCGCACGCGTAGATGACGCACACGCGTGGATGAATCAACGTTGGAGGGAGCGTTGCCAGTCAAACGCTGATGCCAACGTCTTCGAAAAGCCTTCAAAAATTGGAATTTGGAAAGTTTCATCCATGCGCACGCGTCACTCGCGTGTACGCATGGATGGGAATTCTATCCCCAAACGCGCACATGCATAGGCAGCGCATACGCGTGAAGGGGTAAAATGGCCCATCCACGCGTACGCGTATGCCACGCGTATGCATATGCCACGTGTACGCATGGACGAGCGAACGTTGGCACCCCAACGTTGAGTTAAACGTTGATTACAGCAACTAGTATCCATTTTTCCTAAACAACGTTGGACTCAACGTTTGCCCAAAAACGTTGACTCCAACGTTGATATCAGAATTGCACAATTGAGCACCTCTCTCTTCTCAACAGCATTGGGAGCCAATTAGATCAACATCAATAAAGGCCAAAAGCCCAATTCAGATGACTTGAAGATCAATTGAAGAAGTGTATAAATAGCTAGAGTTTAAGTTAGTTAAGGAGGGGCATAAACATGGAGTACTGAAACTCTGCCCATTTACTTTCTTTGTACTTTTCATTTTAATTCTGCAATGTACCTTTCAATTCCACGTTCCATTCAGAGAGCTATGAACAACTAAACCCCTTTCATTGGGTTAGGGAGCTCTATTGTAATTCAATGGATCAATAGTAGTTTTTATCTTCTTCTTCTATCTTTTCACTTGATTTTGTTAGAAAGCTTTCGATCTTAATTCAATTGGATGGTTGTCTTAATAGAGAAGCTATTCATAATTGGAATTTCTCTGATCCTCGAGAGAGGGATGAGGAATTCATGCTAGAAATGCTTTCTCACATTGGATTAGATTGGGGGTTGGATGTATATTGTGACATTTAATCCTACCAATACTTTGATCTATGAATTTGTGTTATAATCAGTGACCAAACTTCATCTCTTCTCATGAGCAATTAAACCAAAACATTGGGCAATTGTTCAAGCTTAGAGAGATTGGTGAGCCAAGACATTGGAATCCAGTCATTTAAGATTGCCAAGCAAGGTCAATGAATGCATTAATTGAAGAAGAGATGAAAATGATTTGATCCGGAGAGTTCAATATCTCCTAAAACTCAATGAATCCCCTATTTTGATCTCAACCGTTCTCTTTATATTCTGCTCTTTAATTTGATGCTTAATCCCCATTCCCATTAAATTTCTTGCAATTTTAGTTTCTTCTCTTTAGATTCAGCAATTTAGTTTCTGTTCATTTAATTTCTTGCAATTTAATTTTCACGCTAAACCAATCCCTGTGGGATTCGACCTCACTCAATAGTGAGTTTTTTCTTGACGACAATCCGGTGCACTTGCCAGTGAAAATTTGTTGAGAGACAAGTTTTCGGGACATCAATAGGCTATGACATTGGTATGGACGAAGAGTGAGGTTTTGGAATAATATTTGGGTAAAGGGTGAAGACATACTCAAGCTGAAGATAACTACTGAGCTCACAGACGATATAGTGGAAGGCAAAGTTCGTGATTTCGTCCTTCCAAATGGAGAGTGGAATACAAATCTTCTGAGGCAATTTCTCCCTATCGACTCTATTAACAAAATAAGAGCATTACTGCCTCCTAATGATGATATGGATGAAGACAAAGTTTTTTAGAGTGGAACATGTGACGGAAACTTTACTGTAGCAAGCCCCTACTTTATGCTTGATAATGATCAAAGAGGAGAGGATATGGCCTGGAAAATTATATAGAAATGGAAAGGTCCACAGCATATTAAATGCTTTATGTGGATGGTCCTACATAAGAGACTATTAACTGCTAGCTAGAGAGCTAAGCTTTTTGGAAGCTGCCCAAACTATCACATCTGCAATGGACAACAAAAAACTCTCATCCACGTTTTAAGGGATTGTACTGCCGTGTCCAGTATGTGGGCAGGTATGGTGGATCCCTAATATCTTTATTTTTTTTCTTTAGAGCTCCCTTTGATCTATGGATTAGAAGGAACCTTACATCGAAAATTGGCAACCCAAAAGATAAAACATGGATATCTATTTTTATGGTTGCTTGATGGAAGTTGTGGAATTGGAGGAATAAAGAAATATTTTCTCCTCCATACAAGAGCTAGATCATGCCATTGATTCCATAATCCTTTTTGTACAAATTATTCAAGAGGCGTTCAAAAAGGACAAATTGCTGCAGAGTCATCAGAGAAGAGGTGAGTGCCACATAAAATGGAGACCTTCTCCCTCGCGGTGGATAAAAATCAATTTTGATAGAGCTTCCGTGGAAAATCCGGGCAAGGCAGGATGTGGTGGACTATTAAGAAATGAACAGGGATGTTGGATAGCAGGTTACATGCAAAATATTGGGGACTGTACAGCGTTCCAAGAAGAGATGTGGGGGGTTTTAAAGGGTCTGGAAATGGCCTAGGATTTAGGCCTAAGAAGAATTGAGCTGGAAGTAAACTCGAAGGCTATTCTCTCAGTTTTGAATAAACAAAACAGCTTTGTGCACCCAAATGCACTGGTGAGGAGAATCACCCAGTTCAAGCAGCGAGATTGGAGGTTGACTTTTGTGCATAACTATAGGGAAGGAAATCAAGTAGTGGACCTTCTCGCTAGAAAGAGTCTTAGCTTAGGTGAGGGATTTCATTTTGTTGATAAACCTGACCGGGAACTATGTAAAATTGTTGGTGATGATGCTAGAGGGGTACTCATGCCCCGTGTAATCTTGTCTCTGTAACTTTTGGGCCTTGGCCTCGTCTATCAACTGAGAAAAAAAGAAGGCAACAAATGATCCTTTGGTGCCTCTTTTACAACAATGTTGGTGTAGACAACTTATCAGCTACATGAAAAGCACTGCAACGGCTGTACTAGTTATAGCACCCTACCATTTAAATTCTTATGTTCGAGTCATAAGTCAATGATAATAAGGTGGTACAACTCAAGATGAAGTTGTAATACATATATATAATTAGAAGAAATTATTAAACGAGAAGTTTGAAAAGGAATTAAAGAAAATCGCGAGCGCAAACACACACGTATCGAAAATATAACGCGTTCGAAAAAGCGAGATAAAATAAAAACTTAAAGGATGAATACAGAGTATATATATATATATATGTATGTATGTATGTATGTATGTATGTATGTATGTATGTATGTATGTATGTATGTATGTATGATAGCCACTAGTCACGATCTGCGAAGTTTAGATTGGCTAGGTTATAGCAACAAAAACAGTTGATAACAGTTTTTATTTCTCCCAAATATACATCAAAGCCTCTATAGGCAAGGTTTCAAATCAATATATATATATACAAAAGACAACACAGGATTCAAAAGAACATCGCCGTCTTCCAGAAGAACTCCAGCTTACTGCGGAGCACCAAGACCTACATATGAAAAACAAAGAATATATACGGAATGAGAACTCCCAACCCATGGGTTCTTGATAATTGAGCACTTGATTACAATTCCTAGGGAGAACGACCCAGGATTCTATTTCCGGTTATGTTGGTTTGAATTGTGATAATCATTTAAACTTTGATTAGGTCATTTGTTGGTTTGGAACTATACTTACAATAAAAATTCTTTTTTTGAGAAATTTCTAAACCGACGTTTGGCCCTCCATCAAGTTTTTGGTGCAGTTGCCGGGAAATTGCAATGTGTGCTTATTATTGGCTATTGTGAATATGTTAATATGTAAATAGCTTGATTTTTGGTTGTTTGCTTGTTTTTGTTAGTAGTTAGGATTGTATTTTTCTTGTTTCTTGATCTCTTTTGTTTTTATTTTCTCTCTTTTATATGAATTCTCACCCTTTTGGCTTGGAGTTTGGTTGCAATTATGTTGTAGGAAATGGTAACTTCAATGTCAGTTCACACTATGGGACGGGAAATCAATTGAGGAAGGAGCCACATGCATATGGACAACATTCATGGCAACAACCTCCTCCGCTTTACTATGGTCACAATCCTCCCCATGGTGCATATCAATCCAATAGATATGGTGGGTCTTACTATGATTATGAACCTTCACCACCATATGCCTATGAATCATACCCTCAACATAATCCTGAACCATAAACTTCTCAACTCCCATTCCACCACCAAACACCTCTATATAATCTAACTCCATACCCATTCCACTACCAACCTTATGTACCTCATGAACAACCTTATGAGCCACACTTAGAGCCACAACCATTCCAACACTAATACTCCCATGAACCTCTCGAACAATTACACTCATACACATTACCTCAATACTCTCACCAATATGAACCCCCTTTCATATATGAAGACCTTCTCCCAATTGATGAACCTTCTTTCTCTCCACAACCTTCAACAGAGAAAGCAATCCAATCCGAAGAGCCAATTTCAATTGAGCATATGGAGTAGAAAAGATCTTGGAACCTCAAGAGAAAGAAAAGGAGTTAAAGCGTGACTTGCAACAAATGGAGGGGGTTGAGATCAAGGAATTAAAAGAAGTGGTTGAAGAGTTTGGAGAAGTTGAACAAGAAAACAAGCCTGAGAAAGCTTGTCAAGAGGTGAAGATCATACAAGAGGAGAAAAAGGGAATGAAACTCACATTGCCAAAGCCATTGGAAGCTTCTCTTCCTAAGTTATCACCATCCAACACATAATTTGAGTGGGTAACATTCTTATCCCTAAGCTTTAATGTCCCACTTGGATATGGTTTGTTTGAAACAGATAGTCAACTTAGGACTCTTTGTGAATTGAAGAGTAAGAGAGAGCTAGGTAGTAGTTGAAAACATAATGCAAGACTCATTAAGGTTGAACTCCCAAGGTTTGATTTCCATGGTTGGTGGAATGCCAACTAAGATGGATCTCAGAGGATGATTTGGTCCTTGAGTGTTCTGAATGCTTACCACCCGGATAGAATTATGATAATTGATGAGCGGATAATTTATACGCTTTTTGGCATTGTTTTTACATAGTTTTCAGTATAATTTAATTAGTTTTTAGTATATTTTTATTAGTTTTTAATTAAAATTCACATTTTTAAACTTTACTATGAGTTTGTGTATTTTTCTATGATTTCAGGTATTTTCTGGCTAAAATTGACGGACTTGAGCAAAAATCAGATTCAGAGGTTGAAGAAGGACTGCAGATGCTGTTGGATTCTGACCTCCCTGCACTCAAAGTGGATTTTATGGAGCTACAAAACTTCAAATGGCCTGATCTCAATTGCGTTGGAAAGTAGACATCCACGGCTTTCCAGAAATATATAATAGTCCATACTTTGCCCGAGTTTAGATGACGCAAACTGGCGTTCAACGCCAGTTCCATGCTGCATTCTGGAGTTAAACGCCAGAAACAGGTTGCAAAGTGGAGTTAAACGCCAGAAACAGGTTACAAACTGGCGTTCAACTCCAAGAGAAGCCTCTACATGTGTAAAGCTCAATGCTCAGCCCAAGCACACACTAAGTGGGCCCCGAAAGTAGATTTCTGTATCATTTACTTATCTCTGTAAACCCTAGTAACTAGTTTAGTATAAATAGGACTTTTTACTATTGTATTTACATCTTTAGTTTCATCTTTAGATCACGTTTGGGGGCTGGCCATTTGGCCATGCCTGAACCTTCATCACTTATGTATTTTCAACGGTAGAGTTTCTACACACCATAGATTAAGGTGTGGAGCTCTGCTGTTCCTCATGGATTAATGCAAAGTACTACTGTTTTTCTATTTAATACAAACTTATTCCGCTTCTAAGATATTCATTCGCACATCAATGTGAATGTGATGATCATGACAATCATCATCATTCCCAACTTATGAACGCGTGCCTGACAACCACTTCCGTTCTACCTTAGATTGAATGGGTAAATCTTAGATATCTAATACAGGGGACCGAGTCCGAGATATTAGAATATTCGTGGTATAAGTTAGAACCCATAGATGGCCATTCCTGAGATCCGAAAAGTCTAAACCTTGTCTGTGGTATTCCGAGTAGGATCTGGGAAGGGATGGCTGTGACGAGCTTCAAACTCGCGAGTGCTGGGCGTAGTGACAGACGCAAAAGGATCAATGGATCCTATTCCAGTATGATCGAGAACCGACAGATGAATAGCCGTGCTGTGATAGAGCATCTTGGACTATTTTCACTGAGAGGACGGGAAGTAGCCATTGACAACTATGATGCCCAACATACAGCTTGCCATGGAAAGGAGTAGGAATGATTGGATGAAGACAGCAGGAAAGCAGAGGGTCAGGAGGAACGAAAGCATCTCCATAACCACAAGGGGGTCCACCATATCTATCATCTTGGTACGCACCTCGGAATGGCTCTTGACCATAGTAATTTGGTGGAGGTTGGTTGTCACGAAAAGGACCACCATAACTATTGTCTTGGCATGCATTGTAGAATGGTCGTTGTCCATGGTACCTTGGAAGGTGTTGTTGCCAAAAGGGTTGATCAGATCCTCGTGGCTCCTTCCATCTTTGATTGTTTTGACCTTGATGCATGTTCCTGTTATAGCTTCCATTCCTTATAACAATATTGGAACCAAACTTAAAGCCAGAGGGGTGAGAACTCATAGTAGCTAATAAAAAAAAATAAAAACAAAAACAAAAATAAATAAACAAGCAAAAGAAAATATTTACAATAACCAATAATAAGGCATACGTTTACAATTCCCCGGCAACGGTGCCATTTTGATGAACGGAAGATTGATGGTTTAGAATTCACAATAAATTCTCGTTGCAAGTATAGTTTCTAAACCAAGCAATAATCCTTTCATACAAAAACTTGTTTGTCACAATGACAAACCCAGTAAAATTTATAACCGAAGTATTGAAACCTTAGGTCGTCTCTCAAGGAATTGCAAGGAAGTATGATTTATTATTGGTTATAGAAAAAGGTATATTTTTGGGTTTTTAAAATAGGGAACAGGAAAATAAACTGGCAACAATTAAAGTAAATTATCATGAAAACCATTGCAAGGTATAAGAACTGGAAATCCCATCCTAGTTATCCTTATCAGGTGTGATGAGAATTGTTAATTACTCCCACTTAGTTAACCCTTACTAAATAAAGGAAAGTCAAGTAGACTAATCAATTTGATTCCTCAAGTCCTGGTCAACTCCTGTGGAAAGACTAGCTTTAGAGGGATCCAAATCAATCAGCAAATTCCAATTTTCAATCAACAGCTGAGTTTGATAACACAAGTGTCACCGATTACTTAACCAAAGCAAAAGGGGGAAAATATAAATTATTTATATCATAAATAGAAGAAAGCAATCATAAATCTAAAATACCTCAAATTACATTAAATAGAATATTCAAATCTAACATGAAGAGTTTATAAGCAAATTTGGCAACATAAGTAATTAGCAAGTGAAATAGAGCAACTAAAGTAATAGAGTAAATAAAAGTAGAAGAGAAACTAAACTAAAGGAAAATTGAACCTGGAATTGAGAAGAAGTAAACCTAACCTAAGAGAAATCCTAAATCCTAAAACCTAAGAGAGAGGAGAGAGCCTCTCTCTCTAGAAACTACATCTAAAACATAAAATTGTGAATATGAAAGTTGTTTTATGAATGGATGGATTCTCTCACTTTATAGCCTCAAATCTATGTTTTCTGGGCCAAAAACTGGGTCAAAAATAGTCTAGAAATTTCTCCCAGTGATTTCTGATACGTCCAGCACGTGACAAAGTCACGCGTGAGCGTCGTCCACGCATTCGCGCGGATTGAGTTTTTGCCAGGTCACGCGTGCGCTTGATTCACGCATGCGCGTCGCCTATCTTCGGGGCAGCTATGGAAAATTATATATCTTTATAAAGCCCCGAATGTTAGCTTTCCAACGCAACTAGAACCGCCTCATTTGGATCTCTGTAGCTCAAGTTATGGTCGATTTAGTACGAAGAGGTCAGGCTGGACAGCTTTAGTAGTTCCTTCAGTTTCTTGTATTCCTTCCACTTTTGCATGCTTCCTTTCCATCCTCTAAGCCATTCCTGCCTTATAAATCCTGAAATCACTTAACACACATATCAAGGCATCGAATGGTATAAAGGGGAATTAATATTTGGTAATTTTAAGGCTCAGGAAACATGTTTTCAATCATAGCACAAGATTAGGAAGGAAAATGTAAAACCATGCAATTAGTATGAATAAGTGTGCAAAGACTTGATAAAAACCACTCAATTGAGCACAATATAAACCATAAAATAGTGGTTTATCAATCATGTCTTATCTTTCAAGTTTGTAAATGCTTTTCTAGGACTCAGTTCAATTGTGGATTTAACTTGGTTGCTATTGTCTTTATCCCTTGATTGTTTACATGTTTTCTTGGAAATTGAACTATTTTAACTAAGTACATACATATAGATGATTAGATAGTATTAGTTAGAGTAGTTGCATGCACTTAGATAGATTGCATTTAGATAGCTTGCACTGAATAAATGTTGATACCCCCTTTTTTATCTTTCTTGATGTTTTGAAAGAGGACATGCTATTGCTTAATTGTGAAAAATACGATAAACCACAATTTTATGGTTTATTTTGTGTGGAAATGAGTGGAGTTTATCAACTTATCCTGCATTTATTCACTGAAATAGTATGATTTTGTGAATTCCTCCTAAATTGTAAGATTAAAAACATACTTTTGAGACCCTTAAATTGCTAAGTTTAATTCACTTTAATTCCATTTGAGACCTTGATGTATTTGTTAAGTGATTTTAGGCTTACAAGGCAAAGATGGATTAAAGAAGAGAGGAAAAAGCATGAAAAAATGGAGAATTTATGAAGAAATGAAGTTTGAAGCACCTCAGAGTTGTGCGTATGCATACCTTACATAGGCATGAATTTCATGTTGCGTGTACGCATGCTTCATGCGTATGCATGACTTTGGTTATTTGGATATTGGGTTTGGTTTCTTGCATGAAATTGGAGGTTTCTTCCATAAAACTGGTGCTTCTTTGGATAAATGTGGATGTATATTGGGTGAGTTTTTCTAAGGCATTTTCCAAGAGGGTGTGATCTTTGTGGTGGTTGGTTTTATGGTGGTTGTGTGGGTTATGTTTAGGATGGGTGAGAATTATTGAAGGTATTGTAGTTGTTAGCTTTGTGATTTTGGTTTTAATTCCCCCCACCCAAAGTTAGGGTGGTTCCTTCATCCAGTGTTGTAAGTTTTGGAATAAGGGTCATTGTGTGGTCTAGTGGAATTGTCCATATAGTTAACTTGCTCAATAGGGGATGCTCTTGATTGAAAAGCTCAGAAGTTTCACTTTGATGGCCCTCATAGGTAAGGCCTTGAGTTTCTATGGTAGAAACTTACGAATTTCTTAGTTGCTTGTTGATTGCACTCATTTGTTGAGATATGGCTTTGTTCTATGCCAAAAGAGTATCCAAAGTATGCAACTCTATCACACCTCTCTTCATTGTTCTTTCAGAGGAGTATAAATACTGATTTTTAACTACAATCTCAACCAAATCTAAGGCTTCTTCAGTGGTCTTCATATGCATGGATCCTCCGGCTGAAGAGTCCAATAAAGTCCTAGAAGTGGGGGTGAGTCCATCATAGAATATTTGTAGTTGTACCCAGTCAGCAAACATATTTTGGGGTTACTTTCTCAGATCTCTTTGTACCTTTTCCAAGCTTCATAGAGAGATTATCCTTCTTTCTGATTGAAAGTTTGGATATCATGTCTTAACTTTGCCAACCTCTATGGTGCAAATAATTTGGTTAAAAACTTGTTGACCAAATCATCCCATGTTGCAATGCTCTGCTTATGTTAAGTTTCTAGCCATTGCTTGGCTTGGTCCTTCACAGAGAATGGGAACAACGTCAAGCAATATGCTTCAGTAGAGACACTATTGGATTTGATGGTGTCACATATTTATAGGAAGATAGAGATGAACATATTGGGGTCTTCTTGAAGGGTCCCACTAAATTGGTAATTTTGTTGCCCCAAAGAGATGAGTTGAAGCTTTAACTCAAACTTGTTTTCCTCCACAGTAGGTCTCACTATACTACTCCCACAACTATTTCTTGTGAAGGTAACAAAGTCTCCAAGAGTCTTCCTTGCATTGGCATTGTTGTTTGCCATGTTTTCTTTCTCAAGTTCCTCTTGAATTTCTTCCTCCTGAATTTTAGATTTCTTCCTTAATTGCTATAAGAGTTCTCTCAATTTCTAGATCAAATAAAAGGGGTTCTTTGTTTGTGTTTTTCTACATGCAAAAGCAATGAAAAGAAAAGAGAAAAGGTGGAATTTCCAATGTCACAGTGAAGAAAATTCCGAGCAAGACGGAGAATTAAAAAGATAGAAAAAAAATAAAGGTTTAATGTAGGCAATCAATTAACCGGTTTGATGTCAATCTAGGTTAATCCCCGACAACAGCGCCAAAAACTTAATGCAGAGTTTTGCAAAAAAAAAAAAATAACTCGGCAAGTGCACTGAATCGTATTAAGTAATACCACGGGAGTGGATTATCGTTCCCACGAGGATTGACGGACTTAGCATACAAGAGTTAATCGATTGTTCTAACTAGACAAATGCAAATTAGGGTTTCAATAGTATCAAATAGCAAAGGCAATTAAATGAAAGCAATTTATAAACGGTTAATAAAATAATGTGAATGGAATGCTAAGGTTTCGGAGATGTTTAAAACTTCAAGAAGAATTCTTTTCAATATCTATCTTGATCATGCAAAGATTTATCTTACGGCAAACCCTAATTAACCAAACTCCAATCCCTTGGTAATCCAGTTTTCCTTAACTTATCTAATCACCAATCCCTTGATCAATTAATTATGCAAAGAGGTTAAGCACAAGTACTGATTCATAAGCCAAATAATTCTTAAGATTTAAACACAATTAATGCAATGTCACTTATCAAGCCAAGTTCAAAACTTTTAGAATTGAGAAAAGAGGTTTTTGATAAACCCTGTTTTCAGGATTTATCTTGTGTTGAATTTACAGCATTTTATCAACCTTTTTCTCACATTTATTCAATGAAATAGCATAGTTTTGTGATTCTCCCTTGATTTGTACTTAAATGTGAAAACATGCTTTTAGACATTTAATTTGATGATTTTAATTCACCTTTGATTCCACTAGATGCCTTAATTTGTTTGTTAAGTGATTTCAGGTTGAAAGGGCTAGGAATGGATCAAATGAGTGAAGAGGAAAGCATGCAAAGTGGAGAACACATGGAAAAGCCAAAGAATTGGATGACCTCATGGACGTGAACGCGCAATGTACATGCACGCGTGGATCGCAAAAACTCAAGGGACACGCACGCGTGCTGTACGCGTACGCGTCGGTTGCCGCACGTGTTTTTTAAGAGGAAAACGTGCCCAGCAAATTCTGAGAAGCTGTGGGGCCCAATCTACACTAACTTTGGTGCCAAAAACATTTAAAAGAGCCAAGGATTGAAGAGAAAAAGGGGGGTTCCATCATTCTAGACACGAGGATTAGTTTTAGTTAGTTTTAGAGAGAGAAGCTCTCACTTCTCTCTAGGAATTAGGATTAGGGTTAGTTCAATAATCTTAGATCTAGGTTTTAATTCATGCTCTCTTCTATTTCTACCTCTCAATTCCTTGTTGTTACATGTTGTTCTTCTATTCTTTTGTTGTAATTCCTTCTACTTTGTTTCCATACTTGTTATTGATCTACTCTTGTTTCTTTTATTTTCTTTCAATTCAATTTGAGGTAATTCATGTCGATAATGTTCTCTTTGATTTTTGTTGTTAATTCCATGCAATAATTGTTGTTAGATCTCATTCTTGTTGTCAATTTACTATGTTTTTCTTTTTTTTTTTCTAGTGTTTGTCAAAATGCTTGAGAAGATATTAGAGTAGAATTTTATGTTCTTGGCTTGGGAAAGTAACTTAGGAATTCTTGAGTTGCTAATGTCCAAGTGATTGATAGTTGATAGCCATTGACTCTAGCTCTCATTAATTCAATTACTGAATAGCTAGGTCTTATGGACTTGGATTTATATAGCTCATTTAACTTTCCTTTACTTGTTAGAGGATGACTTAGTGGGACTGATCCTTGCAATTATCATATTGTGGTTAGTGATAAGGATAGAGATCCTTGACTTGTCATTTGATTTCCTTTATCATTTACTTTTCTTGTTACTAATCAAAACCCCAAAATATACATGTCCATAGCCAATAGCCAATAACAAGAACACTACCCTGCAATTCCTTTGAGAGGCGACCCGAGGTTTTAAATACTTCCGTTTATAATTTTAGGGGTTTGTACTTGTGACAAACAAATGTTTGTATGAAAGGATTATTGTTGGTTTAGAAACTATACTTCGATGAGATTTCAATTGCGAAATTCTATACCATCAAAAATCCTCTCATCAAAATGGCGCCGTTGCCGGGGGTTGCGATGGTGTGATGTTATTGGTTATTGTATATATGTGAATATTGTAAATATGTTGCTCTTTCACTTGTTTCTTAGACTTAGTTAGTTTGCTTTTGTTTCCATTATCAATTCTCATTTTGGCTATGAGTTTGGTTCTAATTGCGTTGTAGGAAATATGAACTTCAATGACCACATGTACCAAAGATGGAACCAACAAAGATGGGAGGAGTCTCAAGGAATTGATCACTCCTATTGGCACCAACCTCCGGATACTTAGAGGTATAATCACCATCCTAATGCATGTCCATTCAATGGTTATGGTGAATCTTTTTGTGAAAATCAAATACGATCATCATATGCCTATGAACCATATCCTCAACATGAACCTCAACCATACTCACAAACCTTTACCAAGCACCTTCCTATGATCCTATTCCATCATATGACCAATCATCTATACCATATCCTTGTGACCATTATGAGCAAGAACCTTTAGAACCACCACAATCCTATTATGACTACCAAGAACCACCTCAATACACACTATCTCCATATCCTTACCAAGAAGAATCACCTTCTTACTATGAACCCTTTCTCCAAAATAATGAACCTTCCTATCCACCTCAAGCTCCAATAGATGATTCTCTCACCTTGCTACTTCGAGGACAAGTGGATATGCAAAGGAACACCTTAGAGTTTGTGACCAATTTGGATGCTTGAACACTCAAGGCGCTTCCATAGCCGCATGTGAAGAATCTAAAGAAGAGCAACGCACGGAGGAGAGATTGAACAGCCCGGTGGAGAAGGAGGAGTTAGGTCTTATATTGGAACAATTGGAGAAACCTATGATTGTTGTAGAAAAAGAAAACGAGGTCGAAAATTTAGGAGATGTGGAACCATCATGGGAGCAACAACCTCCGGAGCATACCCAAATTGAAGAATATGAAGAGGTTGAGCAAGAAATGGATTCAATCATCAATAACTTTTTATCTAAAATTGAATCCTCTTCCATTGGGTGTGAAATTGACGTTAGTCAACTCCAAACCAAGTGATATTGGTATCCTTGTTGAAGAAATTGATAAGCAAAGAGAACTTGAAAGAAGTTGTCAAGAGGTGGAAACAACTAAGAAAGAGCCTAAGAGAGAAACCCTAGCATTGTCTAAGTGTGGGGAGGCTCTCCCACCCAAGTCACAATCCAACACAACTTTCAAGTGGGTAAAATTCTTACCCTTAAGCTTCACTTTCTCACTTGAATATGGCTTGATTGAAACGGATGGTCAACTTAGAGCTCTTTGTGGAATAAATAGTAGGAAGGAGTTGTGTAGTGGTTGGAAGTGTGGTACTAAGCTCATTAATGTTACAACTTCAAGGCATAGGGACTATGATTGGATGAATGCTACTTTGTGTGGGTATAAGAAGAGATTTTAGTGTGCTACAGAGAATTCTACATGTCAACCATCCGGAAGAACGAATCATGACAATCAACTTGAAGACGGGTGTGAAGATAAGATATGGGATCCCGGATTGTACTTTGAAGACCAACTTTGAGAACTCATATCTTGGGTTGAACTTCACCCAAGCTTGGTGAAGACGGTTGGAATTTCTGTCGACCGTTTAAGGAGCAAAGATCCTTGGAGATGCAAGGATGAGAACAAACACAAGCCACCTTGATAAAGAGCTTCCCAAAGTGTTCAACTTAAGGACTTAAACTAAAAGTGTTAGGTGGGAGACATCCCACCACGGTAAACTCTTTTCACTCTCTTGTAGTTTGCTTAATAAGTGATTTGAGTTGCCATTGTAGGTACTTTCCTCTTCATATAGTTGCTTTAATAATTTGGTTGCTAGTTCCTTGAGATGCAAGCTTTCCTTGCTTGTACTTGTAAACCCATTAAGAAACCAAATATCTTTGTAGATTGCATTTCTGGTTGGCTTTGAGTTATAGGTAGTGTTAGGTTGGTTTTTTTTAGCTATTTTTGGTATTTCTGAAAAAAAAAGAAGAGCAGGGATGCGTACACACACTGTACGCATACGTGTCAATGCTTGAACAGAACCCCTCATTCATATTCCAGAGAGTCGCGCGAACGGTGCGCGAACACTGAGCGTGGGGCATCATCAAATGCACACGTACGCGCAAGGCACGCGTACGTGTGGATGGGTTAACACAAAATCCACACTCCCACCCGAGAGTTGCGCGACTATGGTGTGAGCATCATGCTTCTCGCGCAAGCCTCTGCCGACGCGGACGCGCACACTACGCGTACGCGTCGAGGCGCACCCCGTCCACCCACGCATGCACGCACGTAGCGCTTACGTGTCCATCTCCTCTTCGTGCCATCCGCGTTCACTCGTACAGGATGCTTACGCGTGGATTCAAAATCCTTAATACCCCATCCACGCGAGCAACCCTTGCCATTCGCGTCCCCCAACCCTTCTCCTTTCCAACGTCTCAAGCTCTGCAACCACCACCACCCATCAGTCTGGTGACTCACCACCACCGCCCTACCCCCTGTCTCTTCTCTTCACTTTTTCTCCCTGCCGTCCCTCTCATCTCACCTATGCCTCTCTTCTCTCACTCTCCGTCGTAGCCCCCTTCCTCCGACCAGCACCGCCGCGCGCCCCACTATCGCTGGTGACGTACGAAACCATCATCACCACAACTTTTTCTCTTCCCTTTCCCTATTCCACCCCTTCTACTCTGACCATCACTCTCCTCCTCTACCCCTGCACAACTCTATGTTCGCAGTGACTCTGACCTCTCTGCGCCACCGCGAGGTCCACTACCGCCACCACTTCTGGGTGGCACTACTGTCTTCCCCCTCGATTCTCCCTTTCTATTTTGCTTCTGCACCCCAGGTTCACCATCCCCTATGATGGATAATTTGGAAAACGAAATTCCAAACACCCAAAACTCACCGACAAGTGTACCGGGTCGCATCAAGTAATAATAACTCACGTGAGTGAGGTCGATCCCACAGAGATTGAAGGATTGAGCAATTTTAGTTTAGCGATTGATTTAGTCAAGCGAATCAAGTATTGGTTGATTGATTTGTAATTGGCAGTAACTAAATTGCAAGGAATGTAAATGGGGAATGGTGAATTACTGTAAATTAAAGAGAACGGGAAATAAAAGTACTGAATCTTAAAGAACAAGAAATTAAATGGCAGAAACTTAGAATGCAAGAAATGTAAATTGCAGAATCTTAGAGTGCAAGAAATGTAAATGGATTGAATTGTAAATGGGTCAGGGATGTGGGATTGCAATAATTAAACAAAAGAACAAGTAAATTGCAATAAACAGGAAAGTAAAAATTGAATTGAGTTAAACTAGATCTCAACAGAAAAGTGAAAATGCTGAAGAGTAAACAGAAAATGACTTGCGCTTAAATTGCAGCAATTTAAAAGAAAGTTGAAGATCTCAGGAGTGGGAGAGACTAGATAACAAGTCTAGATCTCAAATCCTTTCTTGATCCAACTAGAACAATTGCAAAAGAAATAAAGAAAAGTAAATTGCAGAAGTAAAGAGAAGATGAAGCAGTCAAGAGAAATTCAAACTCAATTGTGCAGAAAACGTAAACAAGAGATCTCAAGGTGAGATTGAGATAGAATTTCTCCAATTCTCAACACCCAAGACTCAAACAAAGTGTGTAGAAAGGAAAGCAAAAACAACCCAGGGGAAGAGAATTCAATTCTCCTTCCCAGGAACTTTCAAATTCTAAAGGCAACAACTCCAAAAATGTAAAGATGAGCTCTCTACTGTAAGTATTAAAAATTCTAAAAAGGTAAGCTCCCCGAAAAACTTAAATTCTAATCTATTTATACACTCTCTTCTAATGATCTTCAAGCCTTGAATTGGGCCCTTGATCTTGATGGAATTGGGTTGATAATAGCCTCTGTTGATTGCTCTTGGTTTTGGGAAGAAATCCACTTGTGAACCGGACCATGAACCATTCACGTTTGAGTCAACGTTTGAGGCAAACGTTGACTCAAAGGTCTTCGTGTGTGACATTATGCAGCTCGGCCAAGTTGCTGTCATCCACGTTTGAGCCAGCGTTTGAGGTCAAACGTGAGCTCAAACGTGGCCCTTCCCAAGCAGCTCTTCTAGCCAATGTTTGGCCCAACGTTTGAGACAAACGTTGGCGCAAACGTGGCTTATTTAAACCATCAAACAGGGGTGCTCTTCCATGCTAGAATGTGGCCAACGTTTGACCTCACGTTTGAGGCAAACGTTGGCGCAAACGTTGCATAGCTCCAGGGGTATTCATTCTTGTTCTTGTGGCGCCAACGTTTGACCTCATGTTTTAGGCAAACGTTGGCGCAAACGTTGGCTTGCCTCCAGGGTGTGGTTGCACTCTTCCTCACGTTTGAGTCCAAGTTTAAGGCAAACTTGAGCTCAAACGTGAGTGCTTCTTCTTGCCCTTTGCTATCCCCTTTTCTTCAACCTTCTTCCAAACCTCTTTCAACCTATCATCAATCAACAATTGCATCAAAGCTATGCTATAATCATGAGAGTTCTTCTTCTTCTTGAAATTCAAGTGATTATGGTACAAAAACTCATGAAAATGCATCAATTTATCCATGGTTAATTGAATCTAAAGAAACATGAAATTCCACCCAATTGACTTACTTGTGGCCCAAGAAAGTGCATAAAACCTATTGAAAATCAAAGAAAAAGACTAGTGAAACTAGGTTAAGATGACCTGTCATCACAACACCAAACTTAAAGCTTGCTTGTCCCCAAGCAAGAAAAGAATTATGCTCAAAGGTTCTTTCAATTAGAATGGATTTGAGGAATTACATGTACTATCCTGTGAGTGAAGTGATTAAGTGACAGTGGGGTGAACTCTAAATTATGTGCTCGTGCAAGGGCTTCAGTTCTTACTAGTCCCTACATCTTGGGAGTCTTAGGTCTTAGAACTTTCATCCAAATAATATCATGGATATCTCTCTATAGGTAATCACCTTGAAGCAGCTTATAGTTTCTGTGCTTTGGCCTTGACTCTAAGTGTCATGTCTCAAAGTGGCTCTTTAGATAAGATTTCAATCAATACTCCTAAACCAGTTGGTTTTAAGGTATTAGGTGTTGAAGCACCCCTTAGGATTTACTTGCCCAAGCCTCTCTCTTTGACACAGTTCGACCACAAGCATTTACTAGGATAATAACTCTTTGAGTTCTTGTTTCTTTCTTCTTTTCTGCCTAGTAATTGATGCTCAGAGCCTTGGGCCATGTTCTCTTTGTTTTTATATCTTCTTTATTTTCTTTTGTTTGCTGCTTCTTGGATTAATAAATGTTCGAAAATCTCCACAATACCTCTTTGAACTCTATGTTCTACCTATGAGCTCCCATGCAAGTTTTCATAAGTATGCAACATGTGGTGCCCTTTTTTTTGAAATCTTGAGTGCACGGAAGTTTGAAAAGTGTAGTGTTGTGAATAATCAAGCATCTCAATTATTGAATTACAGAAAAACTATACTATGCAGACAGGCAGGGGGTATTATATCACTTTTAATCATAGCAATATCTGATATAAAATAATCACTGAACAGTACAACCTTTTGGAATTTACTTGCTGTCCTCCTCCTCATCATCATCATTGCTGGTCTTCACATTCCTCTTTCATCTCTTTATTGATGATGCTTAATCTTTCCAAAAGTTTGTATGGTGCTCTGTAGTGATATTGAAAGTTGCTTATTCCCCAAGCACTAAAAAATAATGGTTAACATGCATGATTTATTTGTGGGCCTTTGAACTTACTTTGGTGTGGGAACACCAAACTTAGTACCTTGCCAATGGTTCTCATGCATCAGATTAACCATGTGTGAAACTCTTTTTCTTTTTCAAAAGCAATAAAACTGAAAACTTAGGAAACAGCAGAATAGTTAACTAGTTTATCTAAATGCTTGAAGCTAGCATTATGCAGAAGGTGAGAATACATTTTATGATGGGATTTTTGGTGGAACACCAAACTTAGAATCCTTCATTCGCCCTTATATTGTTTTGATGTACAACACCAAACTTAGCTTCCTGCAATATAGATAAAGCTAATTAATTTTTTTATTAAAATAGTTATGAAAAGAAAACTACCTCAGGTTGGGTTGCCTCCCAACAAAGCGCTTCTTTATTGTCACTAGCTTGACATCCTTCATTCTGTTGATCATGGAAGTTGAAAATCATGTTGCCTTTGGTTTCCTCCTCTCACTATGGGCTTACTTTCCTCTATTTCTTTTTGTGAAATTTCTCTGTGATGCTTTTCTTGGATGATTGATTCCTTTCCCGTATCCCTCTTCTCACCCATTTCTGTAAAGCATTTAGCCAGTTGTCTCATTTGCCTCTCAATTCTTCTGATTAAGGTTTCTTAGTTCTTTGTTGTCTCATCTTGGTGCTTCATCATTCTCTCTACTAAGATCTCCAAGTTGGTGATCCTCTGAGTGTCTTGTGAGAATGGTTGGTTGTGGGGTGTCTGAAGTTGGGAGGGTGAGTGTTGTGGTGGTGATGTGTAGTGGTTGATGTTGGTATGGTGGTGTTTTTGCTGGTTTTTGCAGTTGGGGTTGTTGCAATTGAAGTCCCTCGGTCTTTGATTTTGGTGTTCGATCCCCCTCCAGTTGGAATGAGTCCTCCAAGGTGGGTTGTACCCATCATTCTGAGACCTGTGTTGGAACATGCTTGAGACACTGTTTGGAGAGTGTGATCGCTCATGACTTTGTTACTCATAGTTAATTGCTCCAAAACCTTTTTCAGCTTGATTCCAACAATGGGGATTTTGAGGTAGATTATGTGCATTTGCCACAGCAGTTTGCAGTTCATCGATTTTTCTGTTCATCAGTTCCAATTGTTGCTGAAGTTGTTGATGTATCTGCTTGCTTTGGGCCATGATTGCACTGACACCTTCAATTTCCACCACTCCCTTCTCTTGTGTGGATGGTTGCACTTCTGCCTCTAGCTTACCGATTTCCTGAGGTGGTTTCAACTTGGCCTGGAGTTCACTCATTAAATCTTCCCATCCAATAATACTTCCTTGTGGGAAAGCTTCAAATCACTGAGCAACATCGTTCATGGTGATGAGCGGGTGCTTCAAATTATAGGCTGTATTGTCATCTAAAGTGAGGACACTACTCCCATAATTACTAGAATTCTTTGAGTTTCCCTCCATGATCTGTACAATCACAAACGGTCCAAATGAAGATAGAATATACTCATGCCAAGATATGGTTAAAAGATTAGTTGACACAATGCATCAAACAGTTGACAGGCTTGAAAAATCAATAGAAGAAAATTGCTTCCCTCGTATATTCAGCAAGCAATTGATGCGGGGAAAACTTGTCTCTCAACAAATCTTCCTTCGGCAAGTGTACCGAAGTTGTCGTCAAGTAAAAACTCACAATAGAGTGAGGTCGAATCCCACAGGGATTGATTGATCAAGCAACTTTAATTAGAAGAATGTTCTAGTTGAGCGAATCCAGAAATTGGGTTGAGAGTTGCAGAAAATAAAATGGCGGGAATGTAAATAACAGAAAAGTAAATGCTAGAATTAAAGGACTGGAAGTAAATGACTGAAAATAAATTGTAGAATTATAAATGGGAATGGGGGATTCGTCAAATTACAACAGAGCTCCCTAACCCAATGAAAGGGGTTTAGTTGTTCATAGCTCTTGAAAATGAAAATAAAGATGGAGAATACATCATAAAACTAGAAATTTCAAAGAAAGTAAAATAGAGAGTGGTTCTTCAGCCTCTAGAACTCCTTTACAATTCAAAGCTACTCCTATATATACTACTCTTCTCAGCTTTTAGTTCACTCTTCAAGTCTTGGGCCTTTGGATCTTGAGTTTGAAGCAGTTCCTTTCTTTATTTGGGCTTGGCTTTACTTGCAGAGAGAAAGTGCGGAGTGGGCAGAGACTTAAGCTCAGGGCGTAAGGAGTGTTAATCATTTAGTGAAAGTCCAAGTTCGGGAACGTTAGTAACACTTAACATTGTCACTAACGTTCCAATGCACCCCTTTTGCCTCACGTTAAAACCCACGTTAACTAGGTTAACGTGGCTTTTAACGTTGCCTTGTCAACCTTCGAGAACGTTAGTGACACTCAACATTGTCACTAACGTTCCAGTGTGCCCCTACTTGCTTCACGTTAAAGTTCACTCTATTTCTAAAGTAGGGTTTTAGTTAGCTTAAGCAAAAATTCAAACAGTTAGTGTGTTAGTCAAAAATTAAAGAAACAGAAAAGAAAAAGTGCTTGATCTATATCTCTGCTTCACTTAATCATTGTCAATCTAATTCAATCCCCGGCAACGGCACCAAAAACTTGATGGATAATTTGGAAAACGAAATTCCAAACACCCAAAACTCGCCGGCAAGTGTACCGGGTCGCATCAAGTAATAATAACTCACGTGAGTGAGGTCGATCCCACAGAGATTGAAGGATTGAGCAATTTTTTTAGTTTAGTGATTGATTTAGTCAAGTGAATCAAGTATTGGTTGATTGATTTGTAATTGGAAGTAACTAAATTGCAAGGAATGTAAAAGGGGAATGGTGAATTACTGTAAATTAAAGAGAACGGGAAATAAAAGTGCTGAATCTTAAAGAACAAGAAATTAAATGGCAGAAACTTAGAATGCAAGAAATGTAAATTACAGAATCTTAGAGTGCAAGAAATGTAAATGGCTTGAATTGTAAATGGGTCAGGAATGTGGGATTGCAAGAATTAAACAAAAGAATAAGTAAATTGCAATAAACAGGAAAGTAAAAATTGAATTGAGTTAAACTAGATCTCAACAGAAAAGTGAAAATGCTGAAGAGTAAACAGAAAATGACTTGTGCTTAAATTGCAGCAATTTAAAAGGAAGTTGAAGATCTCAGGAGTGGGAGAGACCAGATAACAAGTCTAGATCTCAAATCCTTCCTTGATCCAACAAGAACAATTGCAAAAGAAATAAAGAAAAGTAAATTGCAGAAGTAAAGAGAAGATGAAGCAGTCAAGAGAAATTCAAATTCAATTGTGCAGAAAAAGTAAACAAGAGATCTCAAGGTGAGATTGAGACAGAATTTCCCCAATTCTCAACACCCAAGACTCAAACAAAGTGTGTAGAAAGGAAAGCAAAAGCAACCCAGGGGAAGAGAATTCAATTCTCCTTCCTAGGAACTTTCAAATTCTAAAGGCAACAACTCCAAAAATGTAAAGATGAGCTCTCTACTGTAAGTATTAAAAATTCTAAAAAGGTAAGCTCCCCGAAAAACTTAAATTCTAATCTATTTATACACTCTCTTCTAATGATCTTCAAACCTTGAATTGGGCCCTTGGTCTTGATGGAATTGGGTTGATAATAGCCTCTGTTGATTGTTCTTGGTGTTGGGAAGAAATCCACTTGTGAACCGGACCATGAACCATTCACGTTTGAGTCAACGTTTGAGGCAAACGTTGACTCAAACGTCTTTGTGTGTGACATTATGCAACTCGGCCAAGTTGCTGTCATCCACGTTTGAGCCAGCGTTTGAGGTCAAACGTGAGCTCAAACGTGGCCCTTCCCAAGCAGCTCTTCTAGCCAACGTTTGGCCCAACGTTTAAGGCAAACGTTGGTGCAAACATGGCTCATTTAAACCATCAAACAGGGGTGCTCTTCCATGCTAAAATGTGGCCAACGTTTGACCTCACGTTTGAGGCAAACGTTGGCGCAAACGTTGCATAGCTCCAGGGGTATTCATTCTTGTTCTTGTGGCACCAACGTTTGACCTCACGTTTGAGGCAAACGTTGGCGCAAACGTTGGCTTGCCTCCAGGGTGTGGTTGCACTCTTCCTCACGTTTGAGTCCAAGTTTAAGGAAAACTTGAGCTCAAACGTGAGTGCTTCTTCTTGCCCTTTGCTATCCCCTTTTCTTCAACCTTCTTCCAATCCTCTTTCCACCTATCATCAATCAACAATTGCGTCAAAGCTATGCTATAATCATGAGAGTTCTTCTTCTTCTTGAAATTCAAGTGATTATGGTACAAAAACTCATGAAAATGCATCAATTTATCCATGGTTGATTGAATCTAAAGAAATATGAAATTCCACCCAATTGAGTTACTTGTGGCCCAAGAAAGTGCATAAAACCTATTGAAAATCAAAGAAAAAGACTAGTGAAACTAGGTTAAGATGACCTGTCATCACCCTGCCTCCACTGCTCTGTTTTCTTACTGTTTCAACTAATTTTGGTTTTTGTTATTAGTTAGCTTAGTTCATTAATCTGTTCAGCATAGGTTAGACTAGAAATGCATGTTGTTAGGTAGATAGGATGTGGTTAGAAGATTTTAGGCCTGATAAGTGCTCCGTTCTTGTTTACTTTTTGAATGCACGTTTGTTTGTTGAATGATGCTGGTGTGGTGTTTTATGTGAATCATAGTGCTTCTATGCTGATTTTCATTGCTGCCTTGCTGCACTTTACTTGTGTGATTGAGCCTGCTGCTGCCTAATATCTCATGTGTTACTTTGCTGCTGTTTGCTTTCCGGGAACGTCCAATTTACTGCCGGAATGCTGCCCAAATTTTTCGAAATTGTTTTGGTTTTAAATTTGCTACCTAGAATTGAACTTGACACTTTTAGACATGAGTTTTACTCAACTTCCACCAAGTTCAATTCCTAGGTCACTTTGGTTAGCAATTCCGTGTTCATTTTGCTTCCCGTGATATGCATTGAACCTCCGTATGCCCTCACTTTTCAAGTTAAATCAAATGCTTTCTGATTCATGCTAAGTTCACCATTTGATCTTGACTTGCATTTTCTTGAATATGGTTCATTACTTTGCAATGATTGGTGCATTCCACTTGTGTGACACTTTTTAACTGAAATTGGTTCTTAACTTGTTTTAGTTACACAAAGTACATATTTCACACTTTCTTTACAAATCATTGCATATTTAGTGACCATGACATTGATTGATGATTTGCTTCCCATTTATATGCTTTTGTGCAAAAATTTCATATTTCATCATCAATGACTGCATCGTCCTCATGAATGTGAGTGTGCTTGTTAACCATACTTTCTGCAATTCTCTTGATTAAGCCAATAACCGCCATACCACTAATCTTTAAGCCGGTTTTCTAACTTCTAACTTGATTAACCAACTAACTTTTCTTTTTAGTTTAAAACTCACTCTTTCATCATTTTTTTGGGTTTGATGCTTATTGAGCTTAATAAACAAGCACTGTGCACATATTGCTTGGATTCTTGGTTCAGGGATTTGATTTTTTTTTGAATTACATTGCTTGCTTCCCAAGTTTTCATTTATTTTTAACTCACTTCATGAATATGTCATGCCTTGCTTTGTTTTTCCTCTACATGGATTAATTATATATATCCTATCTTATCTGTTTTTCAGGATGGCCGATAGAGAAAAGTCTAAGGTTACCTCAAGGAAGAGAAAGAAAACTCAATCATTCTCTCTTTCTCCCTACTATGACTATACAAAGAACCCTCTAAATGATGAGGACAAAGCTAACCAGCAACTACCAACCACCGACACAAATAAGTTCCCTAACCTCTATTGTGAGCTACGCTTCCTGACATACCAGAAGAAGAATTTGAATATAGAGAAGAAACTGGTCCTCCCGACTGACGTGAGACGAGCCATTACAACACGTATTCAGGGGATGGGCATATGCTTTATTGATAGGGATCTAGACAGAGTGAACTCCTCCTGGGTGAAGGAATTTTACTATAACTTCTTCAGACACACCCTTGAGTCGGTTCACCTGCGAGGCGGGCAGGTATTGGTTACGGAGGTAGCTATTCAGGATAGACTCGGCTGTCTGCCTAGGACCGGTACTATAGATGCCATTGAGCAGGTAGAGGTAGCCATACATTGCATGACTTTTGACTACGATACACTGAGGGATGTTATTGCCACCCTGGACGCCCCTTGGGTGATGGATGCTTACAACAGGAAGCCCAAGGGGATGCTGTTTACTCATCTTTCTAGGATGGCCAGGACGTGGCAGCAAATCTCTGCACATTACGTTATATCGACCACCCACTTCACAGAGATCTCGATGGACATGCTTGTCCTGATCGGCTGCGTTATGGAGGGAAAGGAGGTATACTTCCCTCGATTGATCAGGCGATACATGTGGTGGGCTCATGTCCGCGGCTTACTCCCCTTTTCCACCTTGGTTACCACGATGACTCAGCTTGTCGGTGCCCATGGGAGGCAGATGATGAGATACTACCCCTGGTCCACGGAAAGGAGGAAGTCATTCTGTGGAGGGAGTAGGTGCAGGAGAAGCCCCCGTCTCGGCACCGCTCTAGAACCAGAGCAGCAGCGACACCTGGCGCATCTTCTTCCACAACTGTAGCAGGTCCATCAGCACCAGCAGCACCGATACCACCAGCGCCCCAGCCGACCTATCTCTTGGTACAGCACCTGATCCACTTCATGTAGCGCAGTGAGCGCTACATTATACGACGCCTGGACAGGATGGATCAGATGTTCGTGGCATTGGCCGTTGAGTTGCCCCCTCTTCCCAAGTCTTCCACATCCGAGGAGGGGCATGCCGCAAAGCATGAAGCGGAGCCAGCTCAGACAGAGGCACCACCACAGACACAGGCTACCCCGGAGGGTCAGCAGCCACCTGAGGAGCCACAGCCAGAGACCCAGCCAGATATGACAGTTGACCCTCACCACGTGCCACAGTAGTAGCATCAAGGACGATGCTTCGTTTTAAGTGTGGGGAGGTCACCGTCGTCGCCGCCGGTGGAGTTTCCATTTTGGAGGATAAGTTCGGACATTTATCTTTTATTTTGCATTATTTTAGTACTTTGCGCTTTATTTTATCACACTTTTGGATTATTGTATATATGTTATTTTGAGATACTTTTATTTCAGTTTGTTGCATTTTGTTCCATAGTCTGTTCGTTTTTAGATTTCTAGTTGAATTTGCATATGTAGTTGATAGTATGTATATGTAGTTGCTTTGGTTTAGTGGTTGTGATTAGAAAAAATATTTTGGATTGTTGAAACCTAAGTTTACCCTTTTTGCATAAGAAAATTGTTTTGATTAGAGAAAGGGAAATTTTAGCTTTTTAAATGACAACATTGCATTTAGGATAAGCTTAGTCAAAACAATAAATTTTTCAAATAATTTATCTATAGGGCACCACCCCAATTGATTGAGAAATTTTTGTAGAACTTGCTTGAATCATATACATTTTGTGAAACAAGATTTGAGCTAAGAACACAAGCAAGTGAGATTTGAGCCTAATGATGTGGTTACATCTTATAACCACTTATTTTTCCTTCTTGTGTGAATTTTTCATTTTCTATTATTATGATCCTTGAGTTGCTTAATTCTATATGTCCATTATTCCTTGTATTCATGCATTTATATGATTGAGGCTATTATTTCATAAAGCCCACTTATCCAAATAGCCTACCTTTTATCTTCCATTGTTAGCCAATTTTGAGCCTATGCTTAACCCAATTGTTCTTAATTTTAGCACATTACAAGCCTTGAAGCGAAAAAATAATAAAAGTCCCTTGTTTAGATCTTTGATTGGCTTAGGCTAGTGAGAGTGTTCATTATTCAAGTTAGGGGAGATTTGAGAACATTGGTTGAGATAAAAGGATGCTTTGTATTTTTATATATTTGAGAATTAGGTACATGCTCATGTATTAATAAAATGTTAGACCTTATGCATTGGTGCACTTGAAAAAAAATGAGAAAAATAAAAGAAAAAGATAAAAAGAAAAGAAAAAAATATGGAAAAGAAAAATATATAGAAAAAAAAAGAAGAGAAAAGTAAAAGAAAGAAATAAAAAGGGGACAAATCGCCCAAAGTAAAGTCAATAAGAATCAATGCATAAGTGTTGTGAAATGAAAAGAAAATTATGAGTATGTGAAAAAGTGAAGAATGGGTAGTTAGTTTAGGATTTAATTGTATAGGTTATCATAGGTTAGGTGGGAAAGTCTAAGCTAATCAAAGACTCAAAATCTAGCCCACTTAACCATATATGACCTTACCTAGACCCTAACCCTATTACAATCTTAAGAAAGACCTCATGATAATTGTATGCATGCATTGAATAATTGTTGATTGTTAAATGAGGAACAAATCTTGGAAAGCATGATTATAAGGGAATTGAGTGAATCAACCCCTAAACACTTGAGTGACTAGAGCAGATACACATCCGGTGAGGGTTCGATTACTCAATTACATGTATTAACCATAATCATCTTTATTCATGCAAGTTTGTAAATCATTTTTGATAATTCAATACAATTGTGGGTTGGATTTTGATTTTCATTACCTTAGCCCTTATGCTTGCATATATCTCTTGGAAGTTGAATTGTTTTGACCAAGCAATTGCATTCATATAGGTAGTTGCATTTAGATAGTTTGCATATAGTTTAGTTGCATTGAATAAATGCCATATCCTTTACTTCATTCCTGGTATAGCATGAGGACATGCTATGGTTTAAGTGTGGGGAGGTTGATAAACCCCATTTTCAGGGTTTATCTTGTGTTGAATTTAGAGCATTTTATCAACATTTTCTCACATTTATTTAATGAAATAGCATGGCTTTGTGATTCTCCCTTAATTTGTGCTTAAATGTAAAAACATACTTTTAGATATTTAATTTGATGATTTTAATTCACCTTTGATTCCACTAGATGCCTTGATTTGTTTGTTAAGTGATTTTAGGTTGAAAGGGCTAGGAATGTATCAAATGAGTGAAGAGAAAAGCATGCAAAGTGGAGAACACATGGAAAAGCCAAAGAATTGGATGAGTCATGGACGCGCACGCGCAATGTATGCGCACGCATGGATCGCAAAAACTCAAGGGACGTGCACGCGTGCTGTACGCGTACGCGTCGGTGGCCGCATGTGATTTTTAAGAGGAAAACGTGCCCAGCGAATTCTGAGAAGCTGTGGGGCCCAATCTAAACCAACTTTAGCTCCAAAAATACTTAAAAGAGCCAAGGATTGAAGAGAAAAAGGGGGGTTCCATCATTCTAGAGATGAGGATTAGTTTTAGTTAGTTTTAGAGAGAGAAGCTCTCACTTCTATCTAGGAATTAGGATTAGGGTTACTTCAATAATCTTATATCTAGGTTTTAATTCATGCTCTCTTCTATTTCTACCTCTCAATTCCTTGTTGTTACATGTTGTTCTTCTATTCTTTTGTTGTAATTCCTTCTACTTTGTTTCCATACTTGTTATTGATCTACTCTTGTTTCTTTTATTTTCTTTTAATTCAATTTGAGGTAATTCATATCAATAATGTTCTCTTTTATTGTTGTTGTTAATTCCTTGCAATAATTGTTGTTAGATCTCATTCTTGTTGTCAATTTACTATGCTTTCCTTTTATGCCTTACAAGTGTTTGTCAAAATGCTTGAGAAGATATTTGAGTAGAATTTTATGTTCTTGGCTTGGGAAGGTAACTTAGGAATTCTTGAGTTGCTAATGTCCAAGTGATTGATAGTTGATAGCCATTGACTCTAGCTCTCATTAATTCAATTAGTGAATAGCTAGGACTTATGGACTTGGATTGATATAGCTCATTTAACTTTCCTTTACTTGTTAGAGGATGACTTAGTGGGATTTATCCTTGCAATTATCATATTGTGGTTAGTGATAAGGATAGAGATCCTTGAATACCAAATCTTGCCAAGACCTTTTTATCATTTGATTTCCTTTATCATTTACTTTTCTTGTTCCTAGTCAAAATCCCAAAATAAACATGTCCATAGCCAAAAGCCAAGTACAAGAACACTACCCTGCAAATTCCTTTGAGAGACGACCCGAGGTTTAAATACTTTGGTTTATAATTTTAGGGGTTTGTACTTGTGATAAACAAATGTTTGTATGAAAGGATTATTGTTGGTTTAGAAACTATACTTCGACGAGATTTCAATTACGAAATTCTATACCATCAAAAATCCTCTCATCAAAATGGCGCCGTTGCCGGGGGTTGCAATGGTGTGATGTTATTGGTTATTGTATATATGTGAATATTGTAAATACGTTGCTCTTTCACTTGTTTCTTAGACTTAGTTAGTTTGCTTTTGTTTCCATTATGAATTCTCATTTTGGCAATGAGTTTGGTTCTAATTGCGTTGTAGGAAATGTGAACTTCAATGACCACATGTACCAAGGATGGAACCAACAGAGATAGGAGGAGCCTCAAGGAATTGATCACTCCTATTGGCACCAACCTCTGGATACTTATAGGTATAATCACCATCCTAATGCATGTCCATTCAATGGTTATGGTGAATCTTTTTGTGAAAATCAAATACCATCATCATATGCCTATGAACCATATCCTCAACATGAACCTCAACCATACTCACAAGTCTTTCCTTACCAAGCACCTTCCTATGATCCTATTCCATCATATGACCAATCATCTATACCATATCCTTGTGACCATTATGAGCAAGAACCTTTAGAACCACCACAACCCTATTATGACTACCAAGAACCACCTCAATATACACCATCTACATATCCTTACCAAGAAGAACCACCTTCTTACTATGAACCCTTTCTCCAAAATAATGAACCTTCCTATCCATCCCAAGCTCCAATAGATGATTCTCTCACCTTGCTACTTCGAGGACAAGCGGATATGAAAAGGAACACCTTAGAGTTTGTGACCAATTTGACTAAGGTAATGCATACCTGATGAGCGGATATTTTATACGCTTTTTGGGGTTAATTTCATATAATTTTGAGTATGTTTTAGTTAGTTTTTAGTCTATTTTTATTAGTTTTTAGGAAAAATTCATATTTCTAGACTTTACTATGAGTTGTGTGTTTTTCTGTAATTTCAGGTATTTTTTTTGGCTGAAATTGAAGGAGCTGAGCAAAAATCTGATTCAAGCTGAAAAAGGACTGCTGATGCTGTTGGATTCTGACCTCCCTGCACTCAAAGTGGATTTTCTGGAGCTACAGAACTCGAAATGGCATGCTTCCAATTGCGTTGGAAAGTAGACATCCAGGGCTTTCCAGCAATATATAATAGTCCATACTTTGCACAAGAATAGACGACGTAAACTGGCGTTCAACGCCAGTCCTCTGCCCAATTCTGGCGTCCAGCGCCAGAACAGGATCAAAAACTGGAGTTGAACGCCCAAACTGGCACAAAAACTGGCGTTCAACTCCACAAATGGCCTCTGCACGTGACTCACTTAAATCTCAGCCCCAGCACACACCAAGTGGGCCCCAGAAGTGGATCTCTGTATCATAGTCCACTCATATTTTGTAACCCTAGGCTACTAGTTTAGTATTTAAACAACTTTTAGAGACTTATTTTGTATCTCAGGACATTTCAGATCAAAACTTTGTATTCTCTGACGGCATGAGTCTCTAAACCTCATTGTTGGGGGTGAGAAGCTCTGCTGTGTCTCGATGAATTAATGCAAGTATTTCTGTTTTCCATTCAAACACGCTTGTTCCTATCTAAGATGTTCATTCGCGCTTAACTGTGATGAAGGTGATGATCTGTGACATTCATCACCTTCCTCAAACCACGAACGTGTGCCTGACAACCACCTCCGTTCTATATCCGATTGAATGAGTATCTCTTAGATTCCTTAATCAGAATCTTCGTGGCATAAGCTAGAACTGATGGCGGCATTCATGAGAATCCGGAAAGTCTAAACCTTGTCTGTGGTATTCCGAGTAGGATTCAAGGATTGAATGACTGTGACGAGCTTCAAACTCCTGAGGGCTGGGCGTTAGTGACATACACAAAAGGATAGTAAATCCTATTCCAACCGGATCGAGAACCAACCGGTGATTAGCCGTGCTGTGACAGAGCGCGTGAGCGTAGTTTTCACTGGAAGGATGGAAGGTAGCCATTGACAACGGTGATCCACCAACACACAGCTTGCCATAGGAGGACATGCGTGCGTGAACAAGAAGATAGAGGAAAGCAGAGATTCAGAAGGCAAAGCATCTCCAAAACTCCAACATATTCTCCATTCTGCATAACAAGTAACCTTTAATCCATGCTCTATTGTTTATTTGCAATTCAACTGATAAACATAATTGACTTCCTGACTAAGATTTACAAGATAACCATAGATTGCTTCAAACCAACAATCTCCGTGGGATTCGACCCTTACTCACGTAAGGTATTACTTGGACGACCCAGTGCACTTGCTGGTTAGTGGTACGCGTTGTGAAAAGTGTGATTCACAATTCGTGCACCAAGTTTTTGGCGCCGTTGCCGGGGATTGTTCGTGTTTGAACAACTGACGGATTATTTTGTTGCTTAGATTAGGAAAAATCTTCCCTTTTTGGTTTAGAGTCTTTTATTATTTATTCCTTGTTAAAACACTTTAAATTTATAACTCAGTTAGTTAGAACGTGGTGTTTATGTTCATGGTAATTGGCTATCATATTTTTTTTTTTTAAAAACCTTTTTCAAAAATAATTTTTCTATTAAATCCTGTGCCAAACTTTAAGTTTGGTGTTTTCAAAAATAATCTTTCTTAAAATTTTGAACAGTTTAAGCAAACAAAGCAGCAGCTATCAAGGCAAATAGCAGAAGAATGCCAAGCAGTTCAATTAAGAAGTGGGAAAACATTAAATACCCCACCTCAAAGCATCAAAAATTCAAGAAATAAGCGACCCACCAAAGATTCACCTGAGGACAGTAAGAGCCCAGGGAAAAATAATTCTGGCACTAAAACGCCAGAAAATGGGTGGAAGGCTGGCGCTGAACGCCCAGACCATGCCCAAAACTGGCGTTCAGTGCCAGAAACAAGGCAGGATTGGCGTTCAACGCCAGAAATGGGCAAGAATCTGGCGTTGAACGCCCAAATGGTGCAGAATCCAGCGTTAAACGCCCAAAATGGGCACATTTCTGGCGTTCAGGCGCCAGGAACAGACAGTGAGTTGGCGTCTAACGTCACTCCAGCTTCTGACTCTGGTACTCAATTGCTAGTGAGGGATCAGACACACACAAGTGCTGATAACAACCCCTCTAAAAAGGCTCCTTTAACCGCTAAGGTTGAGGAATATAAAGCCAAGATACCTTATCCTCAAAAACTCCGGAAAGAGGAGCAGGATAAGCAATTTGNATTTATCCCATTTCTGATAGCCCCTGGGTGAGCCCTGTTCAAGTCGTCCCAAAAAAGGGAGGCATGACAGTGATTCATAATTAAAAAAATAAACTGGTTCCTACAAGAACAGTTACAGGGTGGCGCATGTGTATTGACTACAGAAGGCTCAATACAGCCACCAGA
>NC_029785.2:30863434-30893294 GCF_000816755.2 Arachis ipaensis
TAAGAGACAAAAAAGGGACAGAGAACCAAGTGGCTGATCATCTGTCCCGGATAGAGCCAGTGGAAGGGACGCCCCTCCCTTCTCTTGAGATCTCTGAGACGTTTCCTGATGAGCAATTATTCGCCATTCAGGAAGCACCATGGTTTGCCGATATTGCAAACTATAAAGCTGCAAGGTTCATACCCAAGGAGTACAACAGGATACAAAAGAAGAAATTAATTACTGATGCAAAGTACTACTTGTGGGATGAACCCTATCTCTTTAAGAGATGTGCAGACGGAGAAGGCATGTCACCTGCCCATGGAACTGGAATATAAGGCCTACTGGGCAACCAGATTCCTAAACTTTGATGCCAAATTAGCAGGAGAAAAAAGATTGCTCCAGCTAAATGAGCTAGAGGAGTTCAGATTCACAGCTTTCGAAAATGCCAAGCTATATAAGGAAAAATAAAAAAAGTGGCATGACAGAAAGCTGTCATCTAGAATCTTTAAACTAGGACAGAAGGTTCTGTTGTTTAACTCTAGACTCAGGCTATTCCCCGGAAAACTGAAATCCCGGTGGAGGGGACCATACGTGATTACAAGTGTATCACCATATGGTTATGTGGAGCTTCAAGATATTGATTCTGATAAGAAGTTCATTGTCAATGGACAGAGAATCAAGCACTATCTTGAAGGCAACATTGAGCAAGAATGCTCAAAGCTGAAGCTAGATTAAAAGCTCAGCAAGGTCCAGCTAAGGACATTAAAGAAGCGTTTGTTGGGAGGCAACCCAATTTTTATTTATTTCCATGGTTTTTCATGTTTTATTAGGTTCATGATCAAATGGAGTCACAAAATAAATATCAAAAAATTGAAAATGGAATCAAAAACAGCAGAAGAAAAATCACACCCTGGAGGAAGCAGTTGTCTGGCGTTCAACGCCAGAACAGAGCATGGTTCTGGCGCTGAACGCCCAAAATGGGCAACATCCTGGCGCGTAACGCCCAGAGTTGTGTGCAAGGGCATTTTGCATGCCTAAATTGGTGCAGGGATGTAAATGCCTTGACACCTCAAGATCTGTGGACCTCACAGGATCATTTCAAGATCTGTGGACCCCACAGGATCTCCACCTTTCCTCCTCATAATCCTAGTTTTTTTTCTTTCCACATCTTCTTCTTCATCTACTCCCTCTTCTTTTGCTCGAGGGCGAGCAACATTCTAAGTTTGGTGTGGTAAAACAATTATGTGAAGGATCTATAGCTCAGTGGTAGAACATGTGGCTGCAAATCAAGAGATACCTCAGGGGATGCACTTCCCTCCACATAAGTATTGGAAGCAACTGAGGATAGAAATACCAAAAATCACTAGGAATCAAGCCACAAAGGCAAGGAAGAGACATAAAAGAGCTCAAGAACATCATTGGTGCCTCAAGAAGGAAATGCCATCATCACTAAGGTGGACTTATTCCTTGTTCTTACTTTCTCTGTTTTTCGTTTTCTCTATGTTAAGTGCTTATCTATGTTTGTGTCTTCATCACATGATCATTAGTAGTAATTAGTGTCTAGTTTGATTTTATCCCCAATTAAAGTTATAGTCTATTTTTCTCATCATCAGCAAACATGAATAAAGTAGTAGATCTTTTGAATAAGAGGCAATAAAATTTTGAGTTTTAATAAGAGAAAGTCTAATTAGTTAAATGTGGTGGCAATGCTTTCTGTCTTCTGAATGAATGTTAAATATGTCTTTTGAATTTGTTGTTTAAGACTGTTAAATATATTGGCTCTTGAAAGAATGATGAACATGAGATATGTTATTGATAATCTGAAAAATCATAAAAATGATTCTTGAAGCAAGAAAAAGCAGCAAAGAACAAAGCTTGAAGAAAAAAAAAAAAAAGCTCTGAGATATTATTGCTTCTCAACCTATTAGTCTTCTATTTTATTTGTCTAGTTGCTTGAGGACAAGCAACAGTTTAAGTTTGGTGTTGTGATGAGCGGATATTTTATACGCTTTTTGGGGTTAATTTCATATAATTTTGAGTATGTTTTAGTTAGTTTTTAGTCTATTTTTATTAGTTTTTAGGAACAATTCATATTTCTGGACTTTACTATGAGTTGTGTATTTTTCTGTAATTTCAGGTATTTTTTTGGCTGAAATTGAAGGAGCTGAGCAAAAATCTGATTCAGGGTGAAAAAGGACTGCTGATGCTGTTGGATTCTGACCTCCCTTCACTCAAAGTGGATTTTCTGGAGCTACAGAATTCGAAATGGCATGCTTCCAATTGCGTTGGAAAGTAGACATCCAGGGCTTTCTAGAAATATATAATAGTCCATACTTTGCATAAGAATAGACGACGTAAACTGGCGTTCAACGCCAGTCCTCTGCCCAATTCTGGCGTCCAGCGCCAGAACAGGATCAAAAACTGGAGTTGAACGCCCAAACTGGCACAAAAACTGGCGTTCAACTCCACAGATGGCCTCTGCACGTGACTCACTTAAATCTCAGCCCTAGCACACACCAAGTGGGCCTCAGAAGTGGATCTCTGCATCATAGTCCACTCATATTTTGTAATCCTAGGCTACTAGTTTAGTATTTAAACAACTTTTAGAGACTTATTTTGTATCTCAGGACATTTCAGATCAAAACTTTGTATTCTCTGACGGCATGAGTCTCTAAACCTCATTGTTGGGGGTGAGGAGCTCTCTATTCCAACCGGATCGAGAACCAACCTGTGATTAGCCGTGCTGTGACAGAGCGCGTGAGCGTAGTTTTCACTGGAAGGATGGAAGGTAGCCATTGACAACGGTGATCCACCAACACACAACTTGCCATAGGAGGACATGCGTGCGTGAACAAGAAGATAGAGGAAAGCAGAGATTCAGAAGGCAAAGCATCTCCAAAAATCCAATATATTCTCCATTCTGCATAACAAGTAACCTTTAATCCATGCTCTATTGTTTATTTGCAATTCAACTGATAAACATAATTGACTTCCTGACTAAGATTTACAAGATAACCATAGATTGCTTCAAACCAACAATCTCCGTGGGATTCGACCCTTACTCACGTAAGGTATTACTTGGACGACCCAGTGCACTTGCTGGTTAGTGGTACGCGTTGTGAAAAGTGTGATTCACAATTCGTGCACCAATACCTTAGCCTACCAATGCTTGAACACTCAAGGCGCTTCCATAGCCGCATGTGAAGAATCTAAAGAAGAGCAACACATGGAGGAGAGATTGAACAGCCCGGTGGAGAAGGAGGAGTTAGATCTTATATTGGAACAATTGGAGAAACCTATGATTTTTGAAGAAAAGGAAAACGAGGTCAAAAATTTAGGAGATGTAGAACCATCATGGGAGCAACAACCTCCGGAGCATATCCAAATTGAAGAATATGAAGAGGTTGAGTAAGAAATGGATTCAATCATCAATAACTTTTTATCTAAAATTGAATCCTCTCCCATTGGGTGTGAAATTGACGTTAGTGAAGACAACTCCAAACCAAGTGATATTGGTATCCTTGTTGAAGAAATTGACAAGCAAAGAGAACTTGAAAGAAGTTGTCAAGAGGTGGAAACAACTAAGGAAGAGCCTAAGAGAGCAACCCTAGGATTGTCTAAGTGTGGGGAGGCTCTCCCACCCAAGTCACCATCCAACACAACTTTTAAGTGGGTAAAATTCTTACCCTTAAGCTTCACTTTCTCACTTTAATATGGCTTAATTAAACGGATGAGCAACTTAGAACTCTTTGTGGAATCAATAGTAGAAAGGAGTTGTGTAGTGGTTGGAAGTGTGGTACTAAACTCATTAATGTTACAACTTCAAGGCATAAGGACTATGATTGGATGAATGCTACTTTGTGTGGGTATATGATGAGATTTTGGTGTGCTACAGAGAATTCTACATGTAAACCACCCGGAAGAACGAATCATGACAATCAACTTGAAGACGGATGTGAAGATAAGATATGGGATCCCGGATCATACTTTGAAAACCAACTTTAGGAACTCATATCTTGGGTTGAACTTCACCCAAGCTTGGTGAAGACGGTTGGAATTTCTGTCGACCGTTTGAGGAGCAAAGATCCTTGGAGATTCAAGGATGAGCACAAACATAAGCCACCTTGATAAAGAGCTTCCCAAAGTGTCCAACTTAAGGACTTAAACTAAAAGTGCTAGGTGGGAGACACCCCACCATGGTAAACTCTTTCCACTCTCTTGTAGTTTGCTTAACAAGTGATTTGAGTTGCCATTGTAGGTAGTTTTTTCTTCATATAGTTGCTTTAAAAATTTGGTTTCTAGTTGCTTGAGATGCAAGCTTTCCTTGCTTGTACTTGTAAACCCATTAAGAAACCAACTATCTTTGTAGATTGCATTTCTGGTTGGCTTTGAGTTATAGGTAGTGCTAGGTTGGTTTTTTTAGCTATTTTTGGTATTTCTGAAGAAAAATAAAAAAGAAGAGCGCACGCTGTGTGCGTACGCGTCGATGCTTGAACAGAACCCCTCATTCATATTCCAGAGAGTAGCGCGAATGGTGCGCGAACACTGAGCGTGGGGCATCATCAAATGCACACGTACGCACAAGGCACGCATACGCGTGGATGGGTTAACACAAAATCCATACTCCCACCCGAGAGTTGTGCGACTATGGCGCGAGCATCATGCTTCTCGCGCAAGCCTCTGCCGACACAGACGCGCACACTACACATACGCGTCGAAGCGCACCCCGTCCACCCACGCATGCGCGCACGTAGCACTTACACGTCCATCTCCTCTTCGTGCCATCCGCGTGCAAGCGTACAGGACGCGTACGCGTGGATTCAAAATCCCTAATACCCCATCCACACGAGCAACCCTTGCCATTCGCGTCCCCCAACCCTTCTCCCTTCCAACGTTTCTTTTTCCTTTCCTACATAGCCACCGTCTTAAGCTCTCAACCACCACCACCCATCACCCCTACACCACTCTCTGTTCACCACGACTCTGACCTCTCTGCGCCACCGCGAGGTCCACCGCCGCCACCACTTCTCGGCGGCGCAGCTGTCTTCCCCCTCTATTCTCCCTTTCTATTTTGCTTCTGCACCCCAGGTTCACCATCCCCTTCCTCCACTGCTCTGTTTTTTTACTGTTTCAACTAATTTTGGTTGTTGTTATTAGTTAGATTAGTTCATTAATCTGTTCAGCATAGGTTAGCCTAGAAATGCATGCTGTTAGGTAGATAGGATGTGGTTAGAAGATTCTAGGCCTGATAAGTTCTCCGTTCTTATTTACTTTTTGAATGCACATTTGTTTGTTGAATGATGCTGGTGTGGTGTTTTATGTGAATCATAGTGCTTCTATGCTGATTTTCATTGCTGCCTTACTGCACTTTACTTGTGTGATTGACCCTGCTGCTGCCTGATATCTCATATGTGTTACTTTGCTTCTGTTTGCTTTCCAGGAATGTCCAATTTACTGTCAGGATGCTGCCCAAATTTTTCGAAATTGTTTTCGTTTTAAATTTGATACCTAGAATTGAACTTGACACTTTTAGACATGAGTTTTACTCGACTTCCACCAAGTTCAATTCCTAGGTCACTTTGGTTAGCAATTCTGTGTTCATTTTACTTCCCGTGATATGCGTTGAACCTCCGTATGCCCTCACCTTTCAAGTTAAATCAAATGCTTTCTGATTCATGCTAAGCTCATCATTTGATCTTGACTTGCATTTTCTTGAATATGGTTCATTCCTTTGCAATGATTGGTGCATTCCACTTGTGTGACACTGATAAACCACTATTTTATGGTTTATCTTATGCTCAATTGAGTGGATTTTATCAACTCTTTACCCACTTATTTATACTATTTGCATGGTTTTACATTTGCCTTCCTAATTATGTGCTTTGATTGAAAACATACTTCTTTGATCTTATATTTGCTTATTATTAATCCTCTCTTATTACTATTAGATAACTTGATATGTGTGTTAAGTGTTTTCAGATATTATAAGGCAAGAATGGCTCAGAGGATGGAAAGGAAGCATACAAAAGTGGAAGGAATACAAGAAGTTGGAGAAATTGCTAAGCTGTCTAGCCTGACCTCTTTGCACTCAAATGGCTATAAATTTAGCTACAAAGGTCCAAACGACGCGATTTCAATTGCGTTGGAAAGCTAACGTCCGGAGCTTCGATTTGATATATAATATGCTATAGTTCCCCTGACGCTAGGTGACGCAACCGCGTGATCTATGCGTTTGTGTCGCAATTACGGAAATCCAGCGTGGCAAAATTTGAACCCAGCGAATTCTGGACTGTTTTTGACCCAGTTTGCGGCCCAGAAAACACAGATTAGAGGCTATAAAGTGGGGGAATGCATCCATTCATAAAGGAGGTTCTCATAATTCACAATTTTAGGAGTAGATGTAGTTTTTAGAGACAGAGGTTCTCTCCTCTCTCTTAGGATTAGGATTTAGGATTTCTCTTAGTTTTAGGAGTGACTCTCAATCCCAGGTTCTTTATTTTTATTTATTTTTTTCAATTTAATTTATGAACTCTTTATGTTTAGATTGATCTTCTATTATTAATGCAATTTGAGGTAATTTCAGATTTAATTTTGCTTTGCTTTATTTATAAATGCTCTCAATTTAACTTACATATTTTCTTCCTTTTGGCTTTGGTTAAATAATTGGTAACTCTTGAGTTATCAAACTCATTGTTGATTGAGAATTGGAATTCTTCAAGAATTAATTCATCCATTAACTTACCTTCAAAGTTAGAGGTTAATAAAGCGGGAGAAAAATCCAATTCTCATTACAATTGATAAGGATAACTGGGATAGGACCTCCAGTCTTCATACCTTGCCAAAAACTTATTTTATAGTTATTTATTTATTCTATTTGTCATTTAAATATATCTGTGCCCATTGCCCAAACTCAACATTCCCCAAAAACACACTTTTTCATAATCAATAATAAGAACACCTCCCTGCAATTCCTTGAGAAGACGACCCGAGGTTTGAATACTCGGTTATCAATTTTTAAAGGGGTTTGTTACTTGTGACAACCAAAACGTTTGTACGAAGGGATTTTTGTCGGTTTAGAGACTATATATACAACGCGACTATTTTTATGACATTCTTTACTGGCAAAAAATCCTAACTTCAAAATGGCGCCGTTGCCGGGGAATTGCAAACGTATGCCTTATTATTGGTTATTGTAAATATTTGCTTTTTTATTTGTTTTTATTTTCATTTTTACTTTTTTTTGCTTTTTCGTAAATTAAAAAGGTTATTGGTTTTTATTTTAAAATTTTTATCTTATCTTATCTTATTTCAAAAAAAAATCAAATTTTAAAATTCAAATTTAAAAATTTTCAAAATTCAAATTTAAAAAATTTTCAAATTTCAAATTTAAAAAATTCAAATTTCAAAAATTTAAAATTCAAAATTTCAAAATCTCAAAATTTCAAAATTTAATTTTCAAATTAAAAATTTAAATAACCTTTTAATTTCAATTTGTTTTTATTTTTAATTTCTATTTACTATGAACTCTCACCCCTTTGGCTATGAGTCTGGTTACAATTATGTTGCAGGAAGAAGAAATTATAATGAGAACAGGCATCAAGGTTGGAACAATCAAAGATGGGAGGAGCCACAAGGACTTGATCAATCCTCATGGCAACAACCACCTCCAATGGACTATCAACAACCACCACCATATGCCTATGAACCCTTTCCTCAACATAACTTTGGACCACCACACTCACAAGCCCCTTCCTGTCATTCACCTCCATATGACCCTAACCCTCAACCACCATACCAACCACCTTATGAGCCATATGAACCATATATAGAGCCACCCCAATTCCAATCCAGTCACTCCCAACCACCACCACTTTCTTTTGTAGCATGTCCAAGTCCGGCAACCCGAGAAGCAGAGGTTCACCTAAGGGAAACAGTAATTAAATTTCAGGCAACCGTTCGACAAGTGGAGCAAGCATTAATTCAATGGGCTTCTAGGCGCTCAAATATACAAGGATCAGCCACAACTCCATGTGGACAGTCTAGTGAAGAGCGTAGCATGAAGGAGATACCAGAAACTCCAGTGGACAAGATAGAGCATGAATTCATACTAGAACAAGTAGAAGAAGCTGTCATCGTTCAAGAAGAAGAGTTGGTTGAAGACTTAGGAGATGCAGAACCTCCATGGGAAAGTCCAGTCATAGAACCTCCTTCCAAGACGGTTGAAATTGATGCTGAGGAGGGTGTACAACCTCCAAGGCATATCACAATTGAAGACTTGGAAGAGGTTGATCAAGAGATGGAGATTCAAGAAGAAGAAGCACAACCTCCCATGCCCTTGGAAAGCAATGAAGAGAAGATTGAATTGGAAGAAAGCTACCAAGAGGAAGAGGTTGAAATTGAAGAAGCTTGCAAAGAGGTGGTAATTATCAGAGAAGAGCACAAGGGAGTGGAACTTGCAATTTCATTAAAAATACTTCCCCCTAAGTTGCCATCATCCTTCACAACATTCAAGTGGGTAAAATTCATATCCCATAGCTTTCTAATCCCACTTGAATATGGGATACTGGAGACGGATGGTCAACTTAGAGCTCTTTATAATATTAAGAGTAAGAGGAAGATGGCCAGTGGTAAGAATTGTCCTGCAAGGTTCATCATGGTTGGAAACTTTAAGTTCAAACGCAAGGGTTGGTATAAAGCTCAACTGAATGGGTCTAGGAAGCTGTTTGGTCGCTGCAGTGAGAATTCATATCACCTTTCACCCGGCTGGAAAAATGCAGATCCAGACAAAAATGGGTGTAAAAGTAAAGTTTGGGATCCTGGAATCGGTTCTGGCATTTGTCACCCCGGGAGCCTAAGAATCTGTTTGAAGATTCTTAAGGGCTTTACATGCTTAGTTTGGGACCCCGAAGGACACTGGAATCACAAACATTGGTGGAGATTCCTAGATGAATTCAAGCACAAGCCACCATAACAAGAAGCTCGCCAAATGTCCAACTTAAGGACTTTAACTAAAAGTGCTAGGTGGGAGACAACCCACCATGGTATGATCGTTTCTTTTTAGTTTTTATTTAGTTTTATTTGTTTTTGAATTTTATTCTATTTTGTTATATTGAACCTGGAGTTTTGCGTCACATTCATATTAACACTGCATTCTGCATTTTTCAGATTATAAAAAAAAAAAGCGAGCACGCGACGCGGAGACAATATTAATACGAACAGAGAGTTTCGCAGGAGCAGCGCTGGAGGCGTGCCAATGGCACAAATCACCCCACGCGACCGCGTCATATGGGAATAATGGCCTCCCACGCGACCGCGTCACCCACGCGGCCGCGTGACCTGAAATCGGCGTAAAAAGGGTGTATGGCAGAGAGTTATGCTGGAATTGGGCTGGACCCGTGCTAGTAGCACAAGCCCTGCCACGCGAACACGTCACCCACGCGTCCGCGTCATATTGGAAATAAGGCCACCCGCGCAATCGCGTTGACCACGCGACCGCGTCACCCTGGATTTTGGCAATACTGAGTTTTGAACAGAGAGTTGTGCGACCGCGAGGCTGTACTCGCGCCACTAGCACAAATCAGGTCACGCGATCGCGTGCCCCACGCATCCGCATCACCCAACCTTATCGCGCACCACGCGACCGCGTTGCCCACGCGACCGCGTCGCCAGCATCGCACAACCTATCCAGATTAGTGCCAATTTTCTTATCTATTCTTTTCTAATCCTAATTTTTTCCTTCTCTCTCCTTTCTCACTTTCTTTTTCTTCTTCTCATCCTTTTTCCCTCTCATTTTATTTTACTTCATTTATTTGCATATTTCATTCATTGCATTATTCTCATTAGTGTTGGAGTTTTATTTGGATAAGTGCCTTATTTTATTTGAGCACATGGCTACTCGGAGAAGAGATTTGACAATTGACATTTACTTATGGCTCTCATATACATTTGGATTACATTATTTTCATCCCTATTTTAACTTGCACACCCAATGTATTTGGGATTATCATTCACAATTGTCATCATTACACATGCTCTTTAATTTGGCACATTTATTACTTGATGCTTGAGCTATGCTTCTCATGCCTATTATTTGCATGTTTTTACCCTCTTGCATCTAATTATTTTGAATTGCCCTTTTTAATCTTTATTGTTGCCTTCCCTACATGTTGTAGCTACCATGTAGATGGACTATCATCTTTCTTTTGGCATTCCTTATCACTTGGAATTTCCTCCCTTCCGGTCTTAGTTTTCTATATTTCACACTCTTCCTTTTTCTTCTTCCTTAAGCATGGGTACCAAGAAAGGAAAAGAGAAGGCCACTGACAAGACACCAGCAAGGAAAGGAACCAAGAGATTTCCAACTAAGGCGCCTCCATCTACAAGCGTCAATTGGAGCAACCCGTCCACCTGCACATCTCAGCATGCACCGAGGACGGTGCAATCTTTAAGTGTGGGGAGGTCGATACCGATCTCCATGGGTTAGTTATTTCCTGACTCAATGCCAAAATTTTTATTTTATTTGTTTGTTCATTGTTGCATTTGCATGTTTGATTGCATATTTGTTTAATTTTGTGCATATTTTACCACTTGGTTGAAGTAATATTTTCTTTTTTCAAGAAACTTTTTAGAGCATTTCACTAATTTGAATAAAATTTAATGTTACACTTGTTTGAAGAGATATTATACTGGAACATGATTTAGAGCTTGAACACACAAAACCTATGAGATTTTGAGCCTATTTGAATTGGTTGCATTTTATCAACCAATATTTTATTTTTAGTGTGTATTTTTCTCTCTAAAATTGTGATCTTTGTCTTGCTTAATTCTATATTTCCATGGTTTAATGTATGCATGCACTTACATGATTGAGGCCTTTGTTTCACTGAGCTTACATACTCATATGGCCTTACCTTTTATTATCCTTTGCAAACCAATTTGAGCCTATTATACCCCTTTGTTCCTTACTTTAGCACATCATTAACTCTAAGCAGAAAATAATAATGTCCTTAATTTGAATCCTTAGTTAGCTTAGACTAGTGAGAGTGCTCATAAATTAAGTGTGGGGAAGCAAATTTGGAAACAATTGGTTTGAGAATTGAGTATGTTAGAATTTTCTGAAAATGTGAAAAAAATGTTTAGGACATGATTCATGCATCCAATAATATAATCATATGCATTGAGAAAAATAAAAGAAAAAGAAAAATTATGTATAAAAAAAAAGAAAAGAGAAAAAAGAGCAAATAAGAAAAAGGGGACAAAATGCTCCAAAGTAAATGTTGAAAACAATGCATATGAATTGTACTTGAAATTAGAATGCATGAATATGTGGAAAACATGGTTGATGGATAGTTAGATTTTGTACTGTGATTACATGGATTGTTTAAGTTAGGTGGGAAAAGTTTAAGTTAATTAAGGATTCAGATTTTAGTCCACTTGACCAAATACAATCCTACCTTGACCCTAATCCCATTACAACCCTTAAAAGACCTCTTGATTTGTGTATTTATGCATTAAATTTATGTTGATTGTTAGATGAAGAGCAAGCCTTAGAAAGCAAGGTTAGTAGAGAATTGAGAGAATCGAACCTAAAACACTTGAGTGATTAGAGTGAATACACTACCAGTGAGGGTTCGATGCTCAATCCCTTGTTCCCTGCTTTCATGAGCTATTTTCTTCTTGCAAGTCTATTTGTACTTCATTTTTATGATTTAAATTAGTGAAATCCAGTTCATATTTCCTCTTGAAAGATTTGTTTACTTTTAACTAAGTAGGTGGAAATATTCTGCATGTAGTTACATTCATATGTTGCATTTCATACATTTATAGCTTCTCTTGAGCTTAGCATGAGGACATGCTAATGTTTAAGTGTGGGGAGGTTGATAAACCACTATTTTATGGTTTATCTTGTGCTCAATTGAGTGGATTTTATCAACTCTTTACCCACTTATTCATACTATTTGCATGGTTTTACATTTGCCTTCCTAATTATGTGCTTTGATTGAAAACATGCTTCTTTGATCTTATATTTGCTTATTATTAATCCTCTCTTATTACTATTAGATGACTTGATATGTGTGTTAAGTGTTTTCAGATATTATAAGGTAGGAATGGCTCAGAGGATGGAAAGGAAGTATGCAAAAGTGGAAGGAATACAAGAAGTTGGAAAAATTGCTAAGCTGTCCAGCCTGACCTATCTACACTCAAACGGCTATAACTTTAGCTACAGAGGTCCAAACGACGCGGTTCTAGTTGTGTTGGAAAGCTAACGTCCGGGGCTTCGATTTGATATATAATATGCTATAGTTCCCCTGATGCTAGGTGACGCGATCGCGTGATCCATGCGGCCGCGTCGTAATGACAGAAATCCAGCGTGGCAAAATTCGAACCCAGCGAATTCTGGACTGTTTTTGACCCAGTTTACGGCCCAGAAAATACATATTAGAGGCTATAAAGTGGGGAAATGCATCCATTCATAAAGGAGGTTCTCATAATTACAATTTTAGGAGTAGATGTAGTTTTTAGAGAGAGAGGTTCTCTCCCCTCTCTTAGGATTAGGATTTAGGATTTCTCTTAGTTTTAGGAGTGACTCTCAATCCCAGGTTCTTTATTTTTATTTATTTTTTTAATTTAATTTATGAACTCTTTATGTTTAGATTGATCTTCTATTATTAATGCAATTCGAGGTAATTTCAGATTTAATTTTGCTTTGCTTTATTTATAAATGCTCTCAATTTAACTTACATATTTTCTTCCCTTTGGCTTTGGTTAAATAATTGGTAACTCTTGAGTTATCAGACTCATTGTTGATTGAGAATTGGAATTCTTCAAGAATTAATTCATCCACTTAACTTACCTTCATAGTTAGACGTTAATAAAGCCGGAGAAAAATCCAATTCTCATTACAATTGATAAGGATAACTGGGATAGGACCTCCAGTCTTCATACCTTGCCAAAAGCTTATTTTATAGTTATTTATTTATTCTATTTGTCATTTAAATATATCTGTACCCATTGCCCAAACTCAACATTCCCCAAAAACACACTTTTTCATAATCAATAATAAGAAAACCTCCCTGCAATTCCTTGAGAAGACGACCCGAGGTTTGAATACTCGGTTATCAATTTTTAAAGGGGTTTGTTACTTGTGACAACCAAAACGTTTGNTTAGTGACCATGACGTTGATTGATGATTTGCTTCACATTTATATGCTTTTGTGTAAAAATTTAATATTTCATCATCAATGACTACATTGTCCTCATGAATGTGAGTGTGCTTGTTAACCATGCTTTCTGCAATTCTCTTGATTAAGCCAATAACCGCCATACCACTAATCTTTAAGCCGGTTTTCTAACTTCTAACTTGACTAACTAACTAACTTTTCTTTTTAGTGTAAAACTCACTCTTTCATCATTCTTTTGGGTATGATGCTTATTGAGCTTAATAAACAAGCACTGTGCACATATTTCTTGCATTCTTGGTTCAGGGCTTCGATTGTTTTTTGAATTACATTGCTTGCTTCCCAAGTTTTCATTTCTTTTTAACTCACTTCATGAATATGTCATGCCTTGCTTTGTTTTTCCTCTACGTGGCTTAATTATATATATCCTATCTTATCTGTTTTTCAGGATGGCCGATAGAGGAAAGTCTAAGGTTACCTCAAGGAAGAGAAAGAAAACTCAACCATTCACTATTTCTCCCTACCATGACTATGCAAAGAACCCTCTAAATGATGAGGACAAAGCTAACCAGCAACTGTCAGCCACCGACACAAATAAGTTCCCTAACCTCTATTGTGAGCTACGCTTTCTAACATACCAGAAGAAGAATTTGAATATAGAGAAAAAACTGGTCCTCCCGACTGACGTGAGACGAGCCATTATGACACGTATTCAGGGGATGGGCAAGGGCTTTATTGATAGGGATCTAGGTAGAGTGAACTCCTTCTGGGTGAAGGAATTTTACTGTAACTTTTTCAGACACACCCTTGAGTCAGTTCACCTGCGAGGCGGGCAGGTATTGGTTACGGAGGTAGCTATTGAGGATAGACGCGGTTGTCTGCCTAGGACCGGTACTACAAATGCCATTGAGCAGGTAGAGGTAGCCATACATTGCATGACTTTTGACTATGATACACTGAGGGACGTTATTGACCCCCGGACGCCCCTTGGGTGATGGATGCTGACAACAGGAAGCCCAAAGGGATGCTGTTTACTCATCTTTCTAGGGTGGCCAGGACGTGGCAGCAGATCTTTGCACATTAAGTTATGTTGACCACCCACTTCACAGAGATTCCGATGGACATGCTTGTCCTAATCGGCTGCGTTTTGGAGGGAAAGGAGGTATACTTCCCTCGATTGATCAGGCGATACATGTGGCAGACTCATGTCCGTGGCTTACTCCCCTATCCTACCTTGGTCACCACGATGATTCAGCTAGCCGGTGCCCCATGGGAGGCAGATGATGAGATACCACTCCCGGTCCACGGAAAGGAGAAAGTCATTCTGTGGGGAGAGTAAGTGCAGGAGACGCCCTATCTCGGCGAGGCTCTAGAGCCAGAGCAGCAGCGACACTTGGCGTATCTTCTTCCACAGCCACAGCAGGTCCATCAGCACCAGCAGCACCGATACCACCAGTGCCCCAGCCAACCTATCTCTTGGTACAGCACCTGATCTGCTTCATGGAGCACAGTGAGTGCTGCATTATACGACGCTTGGATAGGATGGATCAGATGTTCGCGGCATTGGGCGTTGAGTTTCCCCCTCTTCCCGAGTCTTCCGCATCCAAGGAGGCGCATGCCGCGGAGCATGAGGCAGAGCCAGCTCAGACAGAGGCACCACCACAGACACAGGCTACCCCTGAGCGACAGTTGACCCTCACCATGAGCCACAGCAGTAGCATCGAGGATGATGCTTCGTTTTAAGTGTGGGGAGGTCACCGTCATCGCCGCCGGTGGAGTTTCCATTTTGGAGGATAAGTTCGGACAATTATCTTTTATTTTGCGTTATTTTAGTACTTTGCGCTTTATTTTATCGCACTTTTGGATTATTGTATATATTTGTTATTTTGAGATACTTTTATTTCAGTTTGTTGCATTTTGTTCCATAGTCTGTTCGTTTTTAGATTTCTAGTTGAATTTGCATATGTAGTTGATAGTATGTATATGTAGTTGCTTTGGTTTAGTGGTTGTGATTAGAAAAAATATTTTGGATTGTTGAAACCTAAGTTTACCCTTTTTGCATAAGAAAATTGTTTTGATTAGAGAAAGGGAAATTTTAGCTTTCTAAATGACAACATTGCATTTAGGATAAGCTTAGTCAAAACAATAAATTTTCCAAAGAATTTATCTATAGGGCACCACCCCAATTGATTGAGAAATTTTTGTGGAACTTGCTTGAATCATATACATTTTGTGAAACATGTTTTGAGATAAGAACACAAGCAAGTGAGATTTGAGCCTAATGATGTGGTTACATCTTATAACCACTTATTTTTCCTTCTTGTGTGAATTTTTCACTTTCTATTATTATGATCCTTGATTTGCTTAATTCTATATGTCCATTATTCCTTGTATTCATGCATTTATATGATTGAGGATATTATTTCATAAAGCTCACTTATCCAAATAGCCTATTTTTTATCTTCCATTGTTAGCCAATTTTGAGCCTATGCTTAACCCAATTGTTCTTAATTTTAGCACATTACAAGCCTTGAAGCGAAAAAATAATAAAAGTCCCTTGTTTAGATCTTTGATTGGCTTATTCTAGTGAGAGTGTTCATTATTCAAGTTGGGAGAGATTTGAGAACATTGGTTGAGATAAAAGGATGCTTTGTATTTTTATATATTTGGGAATTAGGTACATGCTCATGTATTAATAAAATGTTAGACCTTATGCATTGGTGCACTTGAAAAAAAATGAGAAAAATAAAAGAAAAAGATAAAAAGAAAAGAAAAAAATATGGAAAAGAAAAATATATAGAAAAAGAAAAAAAAGAAGAGAAAAGTAAAAGAAAGAAATAAAAAGGGGACAAATCGCCCAAAGTAAAGTCAATAAGAATCAATGCATAAGTGTTGTGAAATGAAAAGAAAATGATGAGTATGTGAAAAAGTGAAGAATGGGTAGTTAGTTTAGGACTTAATTGTATAGGTTATCATAGGTTAGGTGGGAAAGTCTAAGCTAATCAAAGACTCAAAATCTAGCCTACTTAACCATATATGACCATACCTTGACCCTAACCCCATTACAACCTTAAGAAAAACCTCATGATAATTGTATGCATGAATTGAATAATTGTTGATTGTTAAATGAGGAATAAATCTTAGAAAGCATGATTAGAAGGGAATTGAGTGAATCAACCCCTAAACACTTGAGTGACTAGAGCGGATACACATCCGGTGAGGGTTCGATTGCTCAATTACATGTATTCACCATAATCATCTTTATAAATGCAAGTTTGTAAATTATTTTTGATAATTCAATACAATTGTAGGTTGGATTTTGATTTTCATTACCTTAGCCCTTATGCTTGCATATATCTCTTGGAAGTTGAATTGTTTTGACCAAGCAATTGCATTCTTATAGGTAGTTGCATTTATATAGTTTGCATATAGTTTAGCTACATTGAATAAATGCCATACCCTTTACTTCATTCTTGGTATAGCGTGAGGACATGCTATGGTTTAAGTGTGGGGAGTTTGATAAACCCCGTTTTCAGGGTTTATCTTATGTTGAATTTAGAGCATTTTATCAACATGTTCTCACATTTATTCAACGAAATAGCATAGTTTTGTGATTCTCTCTTGATTTGTGCTTAAATGTGAAAACATGCTTTTAGACATTTAATTTGATGATTTTAATTCACCTTTGATTCCACTAGATGCCTTGATTTGTTTGTTAAGTGATTTCAGGTTGAAAGGGCTAGGAATGGATCAAAGAAGTGAAGAGGAAAGCATGCAAAGTGGAGAACACATGGAAAAGCCAAAGAATTGGATGAGCTCATGGATGCGCACGCGCACGCGTGGATCGCGAAAACTCAAGGGACACGCACGCGTGCTGTACGCGTACGCGTCAGTGGCCGCACATGATTTTTAAGAGGAAAATGTGCCCAGTGAATTTTGAGAAGCTGTGGGGCCCAATCTAAACCAACTTTGGCACCAAAAATACTTAAAAGAGCCAAGGATTGAAGAGAAAAAGGGGGGTTCCATCATTCTAGACATGAGGATTAGTTTTAGTTAGTTTTAGAGAGAGAAGCTCTCACTTCTCTCTAGGAATTAGGATCAAGGTTAGTTCAATAATCTTAAATCTAGGTTTTAATTCAAACTCTCTTCTATTTCTACCTCTCAATTTCTTGTTGTTACATGTTGTTCTTCTATTCTTTTATTGTAATTCCTTTTACTTTGTTTCCATACTTGTTATTGATCTACTCTTGTTTCTTTTATTTTCTTTCAATTCAATTTGGAGTTATTCATGTTAATAATGTTCTCTTTGATTGTTGTTGTTAATTCCTTGCAATAATTGTTGTTAGATCTCATTCTTGTTGTCAATTTACTATGCTTTCCTTTTATGCCTTCCAAGTGTTTGTCAAAATGCTTGAGAAGATATTAGAGTAGAATTTTATGTTCTTGGCTTGGGAAGGTAACTTTGGAATTTTTGAGTTGCTAATGTCCATGTGATTGATAGTTGATAGCCATTGACTCTAGCTCTCATTAATTCAATTAGTGAATAGATAGGACTTATGGACTTCGATTGATATAGCTCATTTAACTTTCCTTTACTTGTTAGAGGATGACTTAGTGGGATTGATCCTTGCAATTATCATATTGTGGTTAGTGATAAGGATAGAGATCCTTGACCACCAAACCTTGCCAAGACCTTTTTGTCATTTGATTTCCTTTATCATTTACTTTTCTTGTTTCTAATCAAAACCCTAAAATATACATGTCCATAGCCAATAGCCAATAACAAGAACACTACCCTGCAATTCCTTTGAGAGACGACCCGAGGTTTAAATACTTCGATTTATAATTTTAGGGGTTTGTACTTGTGACAAACAAATGTTTGTTTGAAAGGATTATTGTTGGTTTAGAAACTATACTTCGACGAGATTTCAATTGCAAAATTCTATACCATCAAAAATCCTCTCATCAGTTTTCAAGCCAAATTCTATCAAACAATCTTTTCCAAGATGCATATAGAATTCAATTCAGATGTAACCTATTTTCCAATAAACTCAAATCCTTATGACGAAGAATGAAAACTAAATTTTTAAGAAAATATCAATGCATAAATCAAGAATAGAAAACTAACATTAATCCATGGTAATAAATAGAGCTCCTAACCTTAACAAGAGGAGATTAGTAGATCATGATCAAAAGAAAACCTAGAATTATGAATTATAAAAACTACCGAAGAGGCCTCATACATGTGGCTCCTTTTCTTTTTTTTTCGTAACACTACAAAAAATTCAAAATACAAAAATAATTCAAAATAGGAAACTAAATCAAATTAATTCTCTTTAATTAAGTTTTCCCCTAAAGTCTTTCCTTCAGAATAAGCTTCTTTGATCGTCCCCACAATTGACAATTAATGCTTGACTTCATATGCTTATGTTGAGCCTTGAGTTAATCACTTAAGTGTTTAAAGAATTAGAGGATTTGGTGACTGAATTAAGACCCTTGGGAGTGGCCCATTTGGTGCATGGAACGCACCCTTTCATGAGTGTAACACATGGCTTATGCTTAGGAATGTTGGCCTTTGTTTCATGCTTCACGTTGCATGCACCATGTCCCACTTGCAACGTATAGTTCTTGGCACCAATTCTTATCCAGGGAGCTCTCTGTTTGATCCAGAGAGCTCTCTATTTGATTCTCCTTCTTGTGCCTCTTTTTTAAGATGATTCCTAGCCTCCTCTTCCTCCTTGATTTTTACACATTCTCCTGCTTGCTTCTTTTTATCCTTGTTCTTGTTTATTTTCAACACTTTCTTACATATATCAAAGCTCAAAGCACTCTAAGAAACATTGATTAAAGCATGAGAATCTTAATAAAAAAAAGGAAATCACTAACTTTATTCAAAGAAATAATAACTAAAAACTATTAAAGATGCTCAGGCATCACTATATTTCCTTGAAAACACTTAGCAAACACCTTAGTAGTAAAAGATAACTAAAAGTAATGAGATTAGAAGATGAAACTATAATTAAACCTAAGAAGACAAAAATTAAAAGTAAGAAAAACAACAAAAAATGTGAACGCATCACAAACAAATTCTTAAAATAATTAATTTGGCATGACTCGACATTGCACGACCACTAAATTAAAGTTTCCTCTTTAACAACAGGGTAACAAAATATAAAAGGCAAATAAATCAAATATTCATTTAATCCTAAATTAATTTCAAATATTATTTGAAATTGTTCTAACCATATTAGCAAATATGGTTAGAACATTGTATGCTTAGTAAAACTATGTTTAAATATGTAAGGCAAATGATGAACACTACAAAAAAACACTGTTAAAATCAATGGTAAAGCTGTCAATATTATTAAAAATTGATGGAAAAATTGACGGCAAAATTGGTCGCTTTAAAATGTGTCAATTGTTTAAAAATCTAATAAAATTGACGGCTTGTGCGGCTATCGATATGTAAGATCTGAGAAATTTACTAGCCAATTATATAATTAAAAAATTGAATTAAGAGGATTTGAAAATGCCCGGCTAGGGTTAAAAATTTAAAATTTGAAAATTTACAGATTAAATTGGAATTCAAAAATATAATTAATTACGAAAAATGTGTACCGACGTTATAATTAACTATACACGCTTAGGTCTGTCCAGTACTACGTATGAGAGAAATAAAATTGTAAATATGATCAGAAAAATTTTTAAAATACAAACCGAAATATATATTTTAAAAATTTGGCCCTTGGTTGGGCCTATAGGCAAAAGAAAAAAATGCCCCTCACTTATAACAGGCCTAAACGTGACTCCCTCCCCAAATTTCACCACATTTAGCAAAAAGAAAGTTGTTACTATTCACTTCTCCCTTCAAATTCACTCTTACAAATCGGAGCTTCGATTGACGATGCTATTTGCAGCCACGCATTCACTTAAGTTTCTATATCACTTTGTGGTGAGTAATCACGAGAACTCTGCTCTATTTTTCTTTCTTCCATTGTTTTTGCGTTTTTGGATGGTGAGTGAAGAAAAAATGATTGACGGTTTAGAATTCAGAATAAATTCCCGTTGCAAGTATAGTTTCTAAACCAAGTAATCGTCCTTTCTTACAAACGTTTTGGTTGTCACAAGTAACAAAACCAATAAAATTTATAAACCGAAGTATTCAAACCTCGGGTCATCTTCTCAAGGAATTGTAGGCAGGTGTTCTTATTATTAGTTATGGAAAACAGTGTTTTTGGGGTTTGAAAGGTTTGAACAAGGAAAATAAATTGAAGGAATTAATAAATTAATATCTAATAAAACTCTTGGCAAGGTATGAAAATTCGGAAGTCCTATCCTAGTTATCCTTATGAGAATTGAGTTTAATCCCACTTAGTTAACCTTTACGAAAGCAAGGGAAAGTCAAGTGGACAAATTAGTTAGATCCCCAAGTCCTAGCCAACTCCTAAGGAAAGACTAGAGTTAGTGGAATTCAATTCAATTAGCAAAAATAACAATTAACAATCACGATAAGTTTGATAAATCAAGAACCTCCAGTTAATCAATTAAAGCCAAGAATATAAAAAGCTAAATAAGAATCATAAATCTGAAATACCTCAATTTATATCAAATAAAGAAAATCCTAACATGAATGGTTCATAAGCCAATTTGGCAACATAAGTAATTAAATAAAAGCATTAAAGTATCTGAAAGTAAAAGAGAAATATAAAGTAAAAGGAATATTGAACCTAAGAGGAAGTTGAAATAATAAGTTGAAATAATAAGAAATCCTAATTCCTTTAAGAGGAATCCTAATCCTAAAATCTAAGAGAGAGGAGAGAACCTCTCTCTCTAAAAACTACATATAAACTATGAAAAGTGAATGATGATCGAATCCCCTTTTGAATGGATGCATTCTCCCACTTTATAACCTCTAATCTGTGTTTTCTAGTCTTGGATCTGGGCCAAAAGGGCTTCGGAAGTCGCTGGGGGCGTTTTCTGCAGTTTCTGGTGGGTGGCGTCTGTCATGCATCCACGTGGGTCATGCGGTCGCGTCATCTGGGAGTTTTCCTTATCACGCGTTCGCTTCGCTCACGCGTACGCGTCATTTGCGTTCTGCTCAAGGCACGTGTCCGCGTCAGTCACGCGTCCGCGTCGCTGCCTTTTTGCGCTGGGCACGCGGCCGCTTCGTCCATGCGTTCGCGTCGCTGCCCTTTTCTTCAAAACTCCATTTTTGTGCTTTCCTTCCATTTTTCTATATTTTCTTTCCATCCTTTAAGTCATTCCTGCCCTATAAAGCCTGAAAGCACTCAACACACAAATCACGGCATCGAATGGTAATAAAGGATGATTAATTTTAATATTTCTAAAGCATAGGAAACATGTTTTTCACATATATCACATAATAAGGAAGGGAAAGTAAAACCATGCAAATTACATGAATAAGTGGGTGAAGGATTGAATAAATCACTTAAATTGAGCACAAAATACATCATAAAATATGGGTTTATCAACCTCCCCACACTTAAACAATAGCATGTTCTCATGCTAAATCCAGGATAAAGAATAAGGTAAGGTTAAAGTGGTGGAATCTCATGCAATGCATTCTATTCTAAATGCAAACTACCTAAATGAGTAATGCAATTTTAGTTATTATTCACTTGTATATAAAACTTACATGTAGTTAAATTAATTCATATCTTCAAGGAATTATATATGCATAGACAAACCTTAGATAATATTAAAGCACTTTTACAATTGAGATGGGTAAAAGTATTTCACAAACTTGCAAGAAAATTAACAATTAAGCAGAGATATATGGTGATGAGCTATTGAACCCTCATTGGATTTTGTGTTTACTCTCTAGTCACTCAGTGTTTATTGGGTCACTCACTCTATTCTTTTTCCATCCTTGCTTTCTAAAATTTTGTTCTTCGTCTAACCAATCAACAAATATGGAATACAGACATATAAAAATCATGAGGTCTTTTTCAAGGTTATAATGGGGCCAAGGTGAAGGTAAGGGTATATGTATAAGGCTAAGTGAGCTAATAAGTGAATCTTTGATTAGTCTAAGATTTCACCTAACATGCATACTTTATATAATTTTAAAGTTCCTTTACCTATTTACCCAAATTTTTCCCACTTTGTATTTCAAGCTCATGCATTAATTTTAATTTTTGAAATTTTGTCCCATGTGCATTGACTCTTTTTATTTTGCATTTGGGGAATTTTTGTATCCCCTTATTTAAATACTGAAAATATTATTAAATTTTTTTTATCAATGCACATAGTAATTTAATTGTTTTGATTTCACATGAGCGTGCTTTCCAATTTTTGTTTTTGAAACAACTTGTTCTTTTTAAATCCCTACTTTGTTTCTATCATCCCATGTTCCCATAAAATTCCCCACTCTGAAATTGTACACAATATCTATCTTAAGCTAACCAAGGATTCGACTTGGAATTTTTATTTTGTTTTTCTGCTTAAGGCTAGTAATGTGGTTATAGAACAAGAGGGAATTAAAAAGCTCAAGGGGGCTAACAAGGGTGATATAAAAGGTAGGCTAATTTCGGATAAGTGAGGGAAAATTCAAATTATAGCCTCAATCATCTCTTGGTATGTATCTATATTCTATTTTGGACATATAGATTAAAACAAAGTAAAGAACATCAGAATGAAAAAGAAGGGCAAAACACACAGGAATGAAATTTATGGTTTGAATGTAACCATACAATTAAGCTCAAAACTCATAGGCTGTGTGTTCTCTAGCTCAAAAATCATATATCAGTTATACATGTCATGCAAGTAGAATTCAAGAGTTCCCATTATTCTCAATGTAAATATTAGGGTGGCTTTTAAAATCTTAGTGTTCCTCCTTGATGAAATGTTGTTAACTAACTAACATGTAATGCTATATATACAAGGTGTGTGGATTGTTTTAATTTACTAAAGTCTCTAGTTTACTTCCTTTTATTTTCAATTGAACTAAACTATTATATGCTAAAGGGGTAAACTATACTAATTAATCCACATATTCTATAACTAATAAGTTTAGAATTGCAAACTAAACTAAATGTCTAAGGTATAAACTAAAGTGCAAAATGCTGAAATAAAGTAAAAATATAGCAAAAGAACAATGTGCAAGTACTAAAAAAATAAAAATAAAGATAAAAATACAGAAAAATAAACAAAATGAGATAAAAAGAGTCTGTAGTGGTTCACCAAAAAGATACGCCAGGGATGGCGACCTCCCCACACTTAAAATATAGCATCGTCCTCGATGCTCACTCAAGTTGGGTGTGAAGAAGTGTCATCACCGGAAGGATGCGCTGTTGGAGTCTCTATGGTGGCCTGAGGGTCTACAGACTGGATAAGTGTAGGAGGATCTGTCTGCTGCAGTGGAGGCGCTGACTGTAGAGGAATCTCTAGGTCTGCGGCCTTAATCTGGTGTGGCTCCATATGCTGTGGTGCAGCCTGCTCTGGTCCTGCCTGCTCAGCCTCTCTCTGTGCATGTGTCTCCTACCCATGCTCGTCCGCCTCCTCCTCAGATGGCTCTGATGGTGTGTCAGGCTCAGAGGGGATGTCGCCGCCGGATCGGATCATCAACTTGAGGTGCTCATAGCGTCGCTTGTTGCGACGCTCAGATCTCTCATATCGCCGCCGGGTGCGGCGCTCCATCTGGTCTAGCTGCTGAAATAGACGGTGCACGAGGTGGTAAACGGGCTTTGAGGCAGGTGGAGGGGCGGTAGTGGTAGCTGGTGCAGCGGTGGATGAAGAAGGGGCAGCTGAAGGTGTGGCTATCTCATCAGAAGCGGTGAGGAATGGGGGTCTGTGGCCTAAAGCCTGAAACTTCCTGCTGTGAGGGATAATCTTCTTGCAGTCCATAGCAGGTGGCTTCTCATCAGCAAGCTCCCAAGGCACGTCAGCTCGATGGCCTAGCTGGGTGATCAGATAAGGGAAAAGAAGAGTGCCTCTGACATGGACCCTGGCCATATAGTACCGGATGAAACGTGGAAGGTATAGGTCCTTACCCTCCATCACACACCAGATGAGGGTGATCATAGCAGCGGGCAGCTCTGTCTCATGAGTGCTCGGCATCACATAATTGCTCAAAATCTGGTGCCAGAGCCAAGCCTCATCATTCAGGTAAATCAGCTGGATTCCCTTAGGCATCACTGTGTTCTTTCCCATGACCCAAGGGACAGTAGGATCAAGGGCTATTCTCTGCTTAACAACATCACAGTCAAATCTCATAAAGCGCATGTCCTCTTCAGCCTTTTGGTAACCGTCAGGCTGATCTGATTTAGGCTAAAGGTGGAGGATGTCCTCAATGGCTTCCTCAGTGACCAAAATCTATTTCCCTTCTGAGGTGCACTGCATCCAGGGAAGTCTTGAAGTAATTGCAGTAAAACTCTCTGACCCAGGAAGCATTGACCTCTGTCAAGTTTCTCTCCAAGAAGAACCAGCCTCTCTGTTTTATCTGTTCGGAGGTGTACTATTGTAGTTCTTCTGGAATTTTCAGAGTTCTTTTCAGGTACAGGTTCCTAGAAGTGGCAAACACTGGATACTTTAGCTCACAGTATTTGTTTGCAAATTTAACTGGATCATCGGCAGTGAGGAGCTGGTCAGCCTTCTCCTGCAGGGTAAAGTGCTTTTCCCGCCAGGAGTCGTCATGCATAATGTCGAGGATGGACATAGAGGATTCGCCTCTTTTCTATTTGCCAGTGGTTGCTTTGCCTTTTCCTTTGCGCTGAGGGTCAGACATCCTGAAAAGCAGAAATTCCAGGGTATAATTGAAGAACAAAGCAGGAAAATAAGTAGGTAAATAAAATAATAACAATATAAGCACATAGTGGCAAAAGAGCAGTAGTATTATGAAATGAATTAAGTATATGTGCATTATGGACTTAATTTGAGTTAGAAATCTGAGATGAAAAATCACAATCCAAAATGTAATATAAGTAGAATTCATGTTAATTAGGAAAAAGAATAATCATGCCTTGAGTTAAAAAGTTAAAATAGTTAGTTAAAAACCAAAAAGAGAAGTCTGAAAGTTAGATCAGTTAGGATTGAAAAAGAGGTTAGAAGGTGGAAAGCAGTGAGTTAGGAGAAAGAAAGTTGAAGTAAGTGGCATGATAAATGTTTCCTAGGTAACAATAAATTCACAAATTTAAAGAATAATCAACTCATATTCAAGCAAAAATATCAGGTTATTGATGATAATTTAGAAGGATAGAAAAGTTGCAAAACAAACATGAAATCATCAATAGTGCAAGTTATTAACCAAGGGATCCAAAAGGAGTAAGAATGCTAGCCCGGGCAGTCATGAATCGGTTTGGTTGTAGCCAAGTAAGGCAAAATATGAAGTTTCAAACTCAATACATGAAAATGAGTTGCAGAAAATTGGGCAGCATCTCAGCTAAAATTGGATGTTCCCGAGTAATAAACAGCAAGAAAAACAGTTCATATGAAAAAATTGCTGCAAAGAGTCACAAACAGTAGGAACAGTAAAGAACAGTCTTATTAGCAGCATGAAACAGTAAGGAATAGCATATGAATAGTATAAACATCACAGCTAGATCAAAATTGTAGAATAGGTAAAACAAGCAACAAGAACGACGCAATTATGTGGAGGGCAGTGGCAGAGGTAAGAGAAGAGAAGAAGGGAAGAAAGAAGAGAGGGGGGTGGGTGTCGCAGCGGGTTTTGGGTGGTCGGGGGTGGTGCGACGGTCACGGTGGTTGGAGCTGAGTAGTTGGGTGCGGTGGTGGTGGTTGCAGAAGAAGGAGGGAGTTGCAGAGAAGAGAGGAAGAAGGGGGGTTATGGGGCGCGACGAGTATGGTTTCGCGTGAAAAGGGGGTTAGTGATTTTGAATCCACGCGAACGCGTGGGGCACGCGATCGCGTGACTAGGGTGAAATGGGATTGACGCGGTCGCGTGGGTTGGGTAAAAGATAGATGACGCGGACGCGTGAGGCATGCGACCGCGTCGCTGTAAATTGTGCTAAACACACAATTCCAGCGTCATTTCAGCGCAACTCTCTGTTTCCATTTAGGGGGCCATGATATCCACGCAACGCGGACGCGTCGCTCACGCTTCCGCGTGGGATGAGTGTTTTGCAAGTGACGCGTTCACATCAGGGACGCGAACGTGTGGGCCATTTGTGCTAAACGCACACCAATCGCACGATTCCAGCCCAGATTTTTGGGCGTTGGATCTTTACGCCGATTTCCATTTCACGCCCACGCGTGGCCTGCACGCTCGCGTGGGTGCCATTTTTTTTATGTAATTATGCAGTATGCAATGCTGATGCAAATGCTATGAATAATATTCAGGTTCAATGAAAATAATATAATATAAAAACAAACAAAACGAAATAAAATTGAAACAGGAACGATCATACCATGGTGGGTTGTCTCTCACCTAGCACTTTTAGTTAAAGTCCTTAAGTTGGACATTTGATGAGCTTCCTGTCATGGTGGTTTGTGCTTAAATTCATCCAAAAATCTCCACCAATGTTTGGAATGCCAACAACCTCCGGGGTCCCAAACTAGGCATGTAAAGCTTTTGAGCAGCTTCAAACAGATTCTCAGGCTCCTGGGGTGACGAATGTCAGAATATTTTCCAGGATCCCAAACTTTGCTTTTAAATCCGCCTTTGTCTTGATCTATATTCTTTCATCTGGGCGGTTTAGAAATTGTATTCTCACTAAGATGGCTAAACGTCTTCCGAGACCCAGTCAATTGAACTTGGTACCAATCCGTGCAATTCGAATTGAAGCGTGGAACCTTATTGAATCTTGCACACCAGCTCTGAGCACGAGCCATTTTCCTCTTACTCTTAAAGCCGCAGAGAGCTCTAAGCAGGCCATCTGTTTCAAGCAAACCATATTCAAGTGGAAAAGTAAAGATAAAGGTTAAGGATTGTACCCACTTGAAGCTTGTATTAGGTGGTAATGGCCTTGGGATAAGTGTTTCCAGTGGTTCTGTAAGCTCTACTCCCTTGTATTCTTCTGTGAATTCCTCCACTTCTTTGCAAAATTCTTCACTGCAACTGCGTCCTGATCAAGGTCTTCTATGTCTTCCTCGTCACTTAAGTCATACGTTGGAGGTTGAGAGAAATCTACCTCGACGTCATCTTCGTATTCACTTGGATAAGGTTTTTCAGGCTCATGGAGTTCAGTTGCGGATGTAAGTTCGTGACTAGGAGAGCTTGATTCATGGTCATCACTGCCTATGGAATCAACTTCTTGGTCTGTTCCGTCCAATTTTTCACAAGGTATATGCATTGGAAGTTGTGCACTATCCTTATTGGCATCAAATTCGAATGTCTCGGCGGAATTCTTTACAGTTTTTGATTCCCATGGAGGTTCAGCATCTCCTAAATCTTCAACCACTTCTTCCTCTACAACTATCATGGCTTCCTCCACTTGTTCCAATACAAAGCCATGCTCCTCATTGTCCACCAAAGTTTCTAGTGTCTCCTTCATGCTATGCTCTTCTTTAGATTCTCCACGTGTAGCCATGGGAGTACTTTGAGTGCTTAGATGTCGGGAGGCTATTATATTTACTACCTCGGTTAAGGCAGTATTGAGTTTCAGTACGTCCCTTTGCATTTTCGCTTGCCCTTGAAGAAGAACACGAAGTTTGTCATCCATAGGAGGTTGGGGTGGGTATGAGGGTTCATTGGCTGGGGAGAGGGTTCATAATAAGAATGTGGTGTTTCTTGGGAGTAATTGGATTGGGATTGTGGTGAATAAGGGTCACACGGTGGTGAATGGTGAAAAGGAATTTGTGAGTGTGGTGGTTCAAAGCTACGTTGAGAGGATGGTCTATAAGCACAGGGTGGGGCTTGTTGGTAAATACAAGGGGGTCCACCATATCTATCAACTTGGTATGCATTGTTGAGTGGTCCTTGCCCATGATATCTTGGAGGGTGTTGTTGCCTAAAGGGTTGATCAGATCCTCTTGGCTCCATCCATCTTTGATTTCTTAGACCTTGATGCATATTCCTGTTATAGCTTCCACTCCTTTCAACAGATTTAAACCAAACTCAAAGCGAGAGGGGTGAGAATTCATAGTAACTAATAGAAATAAAAGGAAAAAACAAAAACAAATAAACAAGTAAAAGAAAAAAAATATTTACAATAACCAATAATAAGGCACACGTTTGCAATTTTCCAGCAACGATGCCATTTTGAATAACGAATGATTGACGGTTTAGAATTCAGAATAAATTCCCGTAACAAGTATAGTTTCTAAACCAAGCAATCGTCCTTTCTTACAAACGTTTTGGTTGTCACAAGTAACAAACCCAATAAAATTTATAAATCGAAGTATTCAAACCTCGGGTCGTCTTCTCAAGGAATTGCAGGGAGGTGTTCTTATTATTAGTTATAAAAAACAGTGTTTTTGGGTTTTGAAAGGTTTGAACAAGGAAAATAAATTGCAGGAATTAATAAATTAATATCTAATAAAACTCTTGGCAAGGTATGAAAATTCGGAAGTCCTATCCTATTTATCCTTATGAGAATTGAGTTTAATCCCACTTAGTTAACCTTTACTAAAGCAAGGGAAAGTCAAGTGGACTAATTAGTTAGATCCCCAAGTCCTAGCCAACTCCTAAGGAAAGACTAGAGTTAGTGGAATTCAATTCAATTAGCAAAAGTAAGAATTAACAATCACGATAAGTTTGATAACTCAAGAGCCTCCAGTTAATCAATTAAAGCCAAGAATATAAAAAGCTAAATAAGAATCATAAATCTGAAATACCTCAATTTATATCAAATAAAGAAAATCCTAACATGAATGGTTCATAAGCCAATTTGGCAGCATAAGTATTTAAATAACAGCATTAAAGTATCTGAAAGTAAAAGAGAAATATAAAGTAAAAGGAATATTGAACCTGAGAGGAAGTTGAAATAATAAGTTAAAATAATAAGAAATCCTAATTCCTTTAAGAGGAATCCTAATCCTAAAACCTAAGAGAGAGGAGAGAACTTCTCTCTCTAAAAACTACATCTAAAGTATGAAAAGTGAATGATGATCGAATCCCCTTTTGAATGGATGCATTCCCCCACTTTATAACCTCTAATCTGTGTTTTCTGGTCTTGGATCTGGGCCAAAAGGGCTTCAGAAGTCGCTGGGGGCGTTTTCTGCTGTTTCTGGTGCGTGGCATTTGTCATGCGTCCGCGTGGGTCACGCGGTCGCGTCATCTGGGAGTTTTCCTTATCACGCGTTCGCTTCGCTCACGCATACGCATCATTTGCGTTCTGCTCAAGGCACGCGTCTACGTCAGTCACGCGTCCCCGTCGCTACCTTTTCGTGCTGGGCACGCGGCCGCTTCGTCCACGCGTTCGCGTCGCTACCCTTTTCTTCAAAACTCCATTTTTGTGCTTTCCTTCCATTCAACATAGGAAACATGTCTTTGACATGTTTTTCTGAAAGCATTCAACACACAAATCACAGCATCGAATGGTAATAAAGGATGATTAATTTTAATATTTCTAAAGCATAGGAAACATGTTTTTGACATATATCCCATAATAAGGAAGGGAAAGTAAAACCATACAAATTTCATGAATAAGTGGGTGAAGGATTGAATAAATCACTTAAATTGAGCACAAAATACATCATAAAATATGGGTTTATCAGTGAGGTTTTGAGTTTGTGATTTTGATGCTTTAGAGAAAGCTCAAGCTCAAATTCTAGTGGGGTTTTAA